>NW_026047628.1:127500-442777 GCF_023864345.2 Schistocerca serialis cubense | reverse complement strand
GCCGTCTGTTTTAAAGGAAATAAAACACAATAGACTCTCAGATTCGCAGACCCATTTCTATAAATCGTGAAGTAGAGCAACTTTTCTAATCGAGGACTTCCAGCAGACTCCGTCTATATTTGTCCATCTCTTTTAAAGGAAATAAAAAACAACAGACTCGAGATTCAATTGTTATTTTGCCTTTCATTTTTCATATGTTCTAATATGCACTTCTTACATCTACTACCGTGTTTATGTGAAAGATTTCTGTAGAAACAACTTAGATCTTTAATTTCTTGATAACCAATAATTTTTTTGTTTTTATTTTTATTTTTTTTGTTTTTTTTGTTTTGAGGCTGGATGCAGTTCTGCAGCTGCTTCAACAGATGTTTTATCTACTTCCATCGACAACAATACTTTCGAATGTTCTTCACTCGGAATTCGTCGTAAATGCTCTTTATAGTAATATTTAGCAATGTTTTTCCAGATATACAAGGAATTTTATTTTCACTGTAGTTTTTTACATGAAATTTATTTGAACACTGTCTACACATTGGTCTATTGCCATCTTTCGTGTATTTCTGTGTACGAAAATGATCAATTGATTGGTCAGTATTGCAATATTTACACAGTTTAGTTCTGGACTGATATTCATCGGCGGCACCAGTCTTAGAACTGCGTTCAGACTGCGATTGTGCTTCCATTCATGTAGAAAAAATATCATTAGAGCAAAGTAAAGTTTTCTAATTTTTGCAATGTATCTTTCTGAACATTTATTACCTTACGAACCAGTTCTCTACATTCAACACCAAACAAAGACAGATCACTTGCGCCAGGTCTATCAACTTTTTTGTGAATTCATTATATTCATAGAAAGTTTCATCCATGAAAAAATACAACAGCCCATTAATGTACCGAAACGCAGAAGTCATTTTAGCTGGCAATCCTGGAAATTCTGTATTTATAACTCCTCGCGATTTATATGTAAAGCTACATAAATCTGATTCTGCATAGAAAAGTCCATTAAAGAATAAAAATATTCTTCCTGAATAAGGGTTGGCTATAGCATTTAATACAAGTTTTTACGTAATCCAGCACTAGATATTCATTTTGGATACCCTGGAATTAAGTGAAGTGTGTGTAATTCATCATGTATATCGTATTGTCGACAAATAACAGAACTTCGCCGCTTGGTCTTTGGTATATTCCATCTATTTTTTAAATATTTTGCGGTAAGGATGTTAACAAACTGATTAATTGTGGCTTATTATCACTTATCGAAATCCAGTTCTTGTGAAAAATATATAGGGCCCATCTACAAAATATAAGTGATCGAACTTTTTCATTTGACATAATGACTCATTTCTTTGATTTGGTATAGAAGGCTGTGTTGATGGCTGAGCCGGTATCGCTGGCTGTGTAATTATTTTTTTACCATACAAACTTTGGATGGCGTGAATATCATCTTGAAACAATTCTAAGTGTGAGCCATTATAGTATGGATAAATTATTGATTCGTAAATATCGGAATGATACAGCCCTAATGAGTGGCCAATTTCGTGAATTAAGACTTCAAATAAATTTGTACGATGTTTCGGTGTATTTTTGTTGATTTCTAAGCACCATAACTCATCATCGTCCATGTGTCTTTCCATTGGATCATTATTCTTGTTTGGAAAAAATGCATGACCTAACACAATTCCTTTTCTGTCCAGATCCTTTTGACAGCGATGACCATATGCCGGTAGTCATTTTTATGTAGCCGTCTTTCATTAGAAATTAAGATGTCGGGGTTATTATTGCTGAGGTGAAATTTAATATCAGCAAACTTTTCCCATACAAGGAATGCTTCCGTTATTTCTAACACTTTGGTTGCTCCTTTATAGAAACTCTATATATTCTTCTTATTCCATTTATAAATGGTAGTTCTACAACCACCAAATGAATCTTCTACACCGCATCTAGGTTTCTTCATGATATTTAATGTTGCATTTTCACTTAACTCGCCAGTTGTCTTGAGATTGTGTGTTAGCTGAAACAACATTAATGAATCTCTTAACTGAGCGTCTGCTGAAGCATCTGTACAATCTAACTTATGCACCATTTCAGTGCAGTAATGTGTTCATTGTAAATAAGTATTATAGTAGTTGTATTACATGTTTATTACCTTATGAATAAATAAAAAAACTTTTTAATTTTAAATTTAGTGCATTAGTATTTGTAAAATGACTCTTTCATATAGGGTTCATTAAAAATGACGATCATTCCACTAGGGAGCTGCGGGATGTTACATTAGCTTATTTGTTTTAGTAGTAAATATTTGTCATGTATTGTATTTGTGACATGTTCTACATCCTGGAGGACCGCCTCACTATGGATCAATTGGAATGAAAGTAAATCTAATCTAATCTAAGGCTGTGCCCTTCTGGACTATCCAAGTATCCGTAATCAGATAAATATTTAGCTGCTTTGCTCTTCTCATCTGGCCGCAAGCCTCAGCGTTCAACTAGCGCGGCCACAATCAGAAATAGCAGAGTGCATCTGGGTCTCATTTAAAAAACTTTTTTCCATAGGTCAAGTAGTCACGCTGAAAAGGGTGTTTTGATCGATAGAAGACATATTGCGCTTTATTCTTTATGGAATTCCACTCAATAAATATTTACCGCCTGCAGATATAGCTAAATCTTGACGAAAGTCGACGATCGAATGCAGACTAAGTTATAAGACTGCCTCGACTTTAACGTGCGTTAATCCAGCGGCTGCCACTTACAATTGTTTTTTAAAGTATTCATATATATTACAAATTTCATCTTCGCTGAGACTGCATAAATAACTCACGCTTTCGTCTGTTAATTCATTTATGACTGTAGAGATTATATCTTCTTCTTCGTCATCAGGATAACAGACAGATAGGAAACATGAAAGCGTTCGTTTCCTCATTCGTACTGTTTGATACATTTATATGAAAATAATTTTAGTAGAATTGCAAAAAATATACGAAAACATATATTGAATTAAGCGTAGGTCTATCATCGAGACTAAACACTGTTTTTATCAATGAACCAGCGACAGCTAAAGCAAAAGCAGACGCAGTCGGAGGCAACGTCAGTCGCCAGTCCTAGACAACATCAGCGCCAGCTGAAGCAGGCTTTGAACTGCGTTCATCACGAACGACGTTCTAGCATTTTTGCACGGAATTACAGAGGGAGAATATTCTCCCCCTGCAAATTGGAAACAATTTAAAGTCGCCTACAGACATATGACAATTTCGATAGTGGAGAAATGACGCTATCAAAAATATATACAAATATATTAAAAATTATTTCTCTTAAATGGAGTCGATTGCAGACCTCATCAACAACAAGCTTACATACAACAATGAGCAAGTGTTCATCATTAACGATGAAAAGAGAAATTTTGGTATTATGCGAATCGTGTTGCTGATCTGTTAGGCTACGATCGTCCTAGGAAAGCAACTTAAGATCATGTTAAACAAAAATAATGCAAAACATCTGAAAATTTCAATAGCACCGCCATGGTGCTATTGAAAAATATGCATCCTTCAAAGAAATGTATCAATGAACTCGGTCTCTATTCTCTAGTTATGAAATCCAAAATGCCTTTTGCAGAAGATTTTCAAGTTTGGGTTTGTGAAGAAGTTTTACCAGCCGTTCGAAAATATGGTGTGTAGAAACTACAAGAGCAAATTGAAGATTTACAGATTGATAAGGAAATGGCGATGTGTGTTCTAAAGAAAAGAAGAGAAGACATTCAAAACTTAAGACAACAAATTAGAGAAATATAACCACATGTTGTTCCTCAAACAATTAATGAAAATTTAAGACTAACTTTTATTCTTCTGAAGTTATTTGACGATGAGTGTCAAGATGATTATTATGTAATTAGAGCACAGAGGAAAAATTTGCGGAAACAGCTATACAGAATCGATGATCGACATCCTAATTGTGAAGAACTGTTAAGACGAATTATAGCCCTGACTCAGTCAATTTATACCAAAGTATAAAAGAAACTTTGAGAATTATTTGTTGGCATAATTACTTTAATATTTTCAATAATTACTCTCAAGAGCAGTTGATTAACGATATAATAAATCTTCATCAGACTATACGCAGTCTAAGACTGGCGCAGCCGTTGCTTCAGTGGTCGCTGCTCTGGCAGAACTCTGTGACTTAGTCTACGAGTACATTCGCTTTACTCACCCAAATGTTGTGTGAATTATCGAAGCGTAACCACTTAACATAAACCTTATCCCCTTTCTTTCTCAGAACTTTTTCAACGAGATACACATCTGGATATTTCGTCTTCTGTAGTGTCCGTTGACCAATTGGCCGTGTAGCCCTTCTCAAAAAGTCCTTTCAGTTTACTGATCCTCACTTTGTTGCCAATTTTAAATTTTGGCTCAGCATCCGGGAACTTTGTCGCGTAAACGGTCTTCAGCAAGATTTTTTTCAGCATCTTCATGTATGTCATTTGGAGCTATTTTTATAGTCGAATGCCTCATGTTCTTGTTTTCGTCGACTAATTTCGAGACTATGACAGCCCATTTATAATTTCCTTGAAGAGCAAATCTGTTCCACATCTTTTTCTTAAGTGTTCTTTTGAATAGTTCAACAACTGATGCTTTCATCTCTGTGAAGGTCGAATAATGGTTGATGTATTTTTTCATCGGCTCCTGAAAATCTTTGTTATACAGTTCTTTACCCATTGTCTGTCTGCTGATTTTTTGGGTGTCGAGTGCTGAATATTTTATTGAGAGCAACAGCCACATTCTTCCCTGTTTTGTCTTTAATTGGAACAGCCCAGGAATCTTTAGAGAAGACATCGATGACAGCCAATAAATATTTATATCCATGATTTATCTTCGAAATTCCTTCCAAATTGGCCGAGCCCATTTTGACTAAGTCGGCCTGCCAAAGATCATCTATACCTAGAGAAATTACAGTTCTTCACGTAAATTTTTTTCTCATTGGTTTATGCAGCTCATTAATGATTTCTTCACAAATGGGGGAAGGCAAATCGCACACCTTAAGTGTGCTCAGTCCTTCAGGACAATCACCCACCTTTTCACCTACAAATTGTTTTAAACTAACCTACTCTTTTTACTTTTACATATTGTGAAAAGACCTTTAATCCTCTCTCTGCCCTTTTTAGTTGCTACTCTGTGAGGATTCTGTGCCTCAGTGAATTTTTTACACTTCAAGCAATAAATGTGAACGTGCATAAGGACTAAGTTTGTCTTCGACAAACGATTGCTCTGAAGAGCTGAGTGCGAAGCGTGAACGTCAATTTAAATAGATTTAAAAAAAATATGATGATATAATTTCAGCGTTCAGTGCCAACTGGAACAGGCTTAGACCTGCCGTCAGACTGCATCTGCTTCAGCTGCCACTGTCCATTCACCAAACATGATTAATTCGCCTGAAACATGGACAAACTTAACAGATTCGTTTAGAGATATAAATATTTTATCCTTCTTTTTCATTTTAAATGATGCATTATTGAACTGTGTTGGATATAAAATTTGCAGTTCATCAGCATCGAATCTTTTTATCTCTATTTTAAATTCAGTAGGCGACAGGTCACGATTTACATTGGCTCCAAATAAAATAATTCTCTTGATTTTTACATCATGCCCAAATGTGTACGTCACTATTTCCATGTCAGAATGAAAGTCAAATTTCAGTTTATGTTTGTGATACATTCTTTTCTGAAGATCACTTATTTGACTTAAATATGGTGTTAAATCTGCCATTGAAAAATAATTTTCAAGAGATTTTTCTGCTTCCTTTTTTGTAAAGAAGTGCTTTATAGTGTTGTAGTTGTCTTGATAAATCTGATTAGTTTTTTCATTAAGCTTTGTAGCAATAAAATAGTTATTGAACTGTGTTAGAATGCTTATGTATTCGGGTTTTGTAACATATTCTCTTTCTAAGTACTGTTTGGTGACAGGATCATAACCATTTATAGGGTCTATTATGTCTACAATTCTTCTGGCTTTAAAGTAAACGAAAGTTTTAGTCACCTTAAAAGTGTTGTTCAACTCTTTCCGAAACCACACGGTTACCATGTATATCTTTAGGCCTATTGACGCATAAACATCGATTTTTGATCGAAACTCTTCAATTGAGTCTCCATCAAAGTTCTGAACGAGTTTGTTTCCAGAAATGACGATATAGCATGTTAAAGACATTATTAAACTTATAATTTTTGCATAAAAGTTCTAAAACAAACAAACACAAATGGCCGCAAATTATTTCATTGCAATTTTGTGCTCTCTCGCTATTGTAGTACAGATAATTTTTTCCCAAATAGTTAACGAGCTGTTTGGGAATAATTCCTCCACATGAATCAAAAACGAATTTTTTATCCTTATTCTTATAATAGCAGATCCAATGGGTGACACATGGTCAGAAGTATCTACATTTACAAATCCATATTCAAAATTTTTCGCTTTGTTGGGCAGTTCATCAGTCATATAAATGACATGAAAGTATGTAATTTTTAATTCTTTAACTAATTCTTCTGTATCGAAATTAGACAAGAGATTGCTAAATTTTTTATGATTTTTTCGAATTTTTTTCTTTTTTTCGCCTTTCTGGCTGCGCCAGCTCCATCTTTATTCTACATTTCCAAGTTGTGTCTTTTCTGTTCTTCTAGCTCTTTGTCAGCTTTCTTTTAGTTTATGACTGCATTTGCGATTGCTGCAGATCCGCCAGCAAGTGAGCCAATAGTTGCTAGATATGGTAATGCAGCCAAAATTTGCGGAAGAAAACCACCTTCGTGTTGTATTAAGCCTTTTCCTTACCTCTTTTGTGTTAGATATTCGATAATCTTTTTTTACAACAGGAATACCTATCATAATGAGTAAATTACCACCAACTTCAGCTGCCGCTTTCTCTTTCTTTCTCTTTTGTGCATCAGTCAAAAATGGCTCAATCGCATTTAGCTGATCATTATTCTGCTTAAACTGAATTGATTTTGGCTTGGTTTTGCCGCTAGGCAGTGTAGTATAATCGATTGAGTCGATGATCATTTATATAGATTAAAAAATTTAATAAGATTAAGCTCCCCGACCATTGTCATCCACACCTAAAGCAGCACCGGCTGCACCCATTCCTAATTTCCTCTTTCCATACATTACCCCTCTAACTGCAGTTGCTGCAATTCTGTCACCTAAAGAAGCACCGCTCCCAAGCATTCTTTCTTTCGCAGCTAACTAAAGTTCTTTATCGGCTTCAGGTCTTTTTTCTAAATCTTTGTGATGTCTGTAGGCGATATCATGTCTTTTACAAGCCTCATCTAGTGGATTAATTTCCAGATCACCGCGCGTTAGTCGCTCGTCCAATTTAGTTCCTGGACCACAGAACGAGTTGCCTGGAAGATGCATTTCGAACGGAAGTTTGTTGTTCAGAGTGTTTATGAGGCCTTTCCCATGTGTTTCGCTTGTCCAGAACGTGTGTGGAAGATTGTTCATAAATATGATCAACTATGGAATTCCCTTCGGATTGTTGCTGTTAAAGTTCATAAATTTCTTCGTCAGCATTTGCGTTATGCCAAATTTTTCATTGTGAAAATCTTTATTCCCCGCTAGTTCTCCGCCATGAATAACTGCTAATCTATCGATTAAATCTCGAACATCGTTCATCTAGATATACTCGACCAATTTTCCCGTTTATTTCTTAATTAGCCCTTCACCCGTCTTCTCAGCTGAACTGCTTTCAGCCGAACTTGGTTCTGAATCTAACGGTACTTGATATACTTTTGGAAAATAGACACTAACAATTTCTTTTATTAGTTTATTGTATTTTTTGCCTCTACTTGATTTTACTTTATTTGAATTAGTTTCAGAATACAGTGCTCCTGGACGGTATAATAAATATGCATAATTTTGATAAATTTTCATCGTCGAATTTATCATCCAAATCATCCATTGTAATTTGTTTTTTAGTTAAGAAAGTCATTAGTCCATCTGTGCCCTCCTATTATTTTCCAACAATTTTTAATTTGTCGCCATCGAATTCAACAGGAAAACGCTCAACACATTTAAATGTGGCAACAGGTTCTAATTAAAAAGTTATATATTCACTGTGATTAACGTCCTTTAACATTCTTTAACATTTACTTTTTTAACGTCATCGCCAGCTGAACTGCGTTCAGACTTCGTCTGTAGCACCTCTCAATTTTTTGGGTCGCTTCTCTTCTTCATATTTTTTTCAACGTGTCTTGAATTTCTCATTGGCTTAATGTGTAGTCATACTTTTCAGGAATGTCGTCAGACTAATCATATAGTTATTTAATCGGGGATACATCTCCAAAGTCGTCTATGTGTTGACGATAAGGAGTCATCTGTTTTTCATCCTCTCTATTTTCCTCGATCGATTTCAGAATGTTATCACCTAATCCTTCGATTCTCTGTTTTATTTGTTCGATTTCGTCGATAACAGGTTGGTCTCCTTTTTTATATTTTTCATATTCTGTACGTGGCTCTTTTTTCCAAAGCTTGAAGTTTTCTTTTAGTTTTTCAGCTTCCTTTCGATTGCGTTTGACTTTTTTAACAACCTCCTCATCGTATTTTGCGAACATTTACTACAGAAGAAAAAACACTAAACGTTTGTTTTGAACGTGTTCAGTGCCAGCTGCAGCAGGCTTTGACTGCGTCAACGTTTACATTCATAATAAAATGTAATTAGGTGACATTGTAGACACACATTATCAAAATGATAAAAACCACATGTGTCTGGACCGCATGTAGCATCATCATCAGACCATATGCAATTGCTGCAATGTTCACCGAATCTCGATACAACTTTTCCTAATTTTTCATATTTTTTCCAAATAATCAAGAGTTTATTTAAATTCACTTACGTGTTCTGGTAAAACATCGTCGCAGTGGTCTAATAGATATGCAAGTTTATCTTTCACTTAACACATTAAAATTTAGTAAAAATGCTGCATTTTGTTTCTGAACTTGTCATCATTCGGTTTCCTCCTCACGTCTATCATAAAAAATCTGAAGTCATCATTCCAACATGTACTGCACATTTCTTTAAACACATCAACTTCAAATCACCATCAACGAACTCACGATACATGTGATTTAGATTTGTGTCATCCTGTCTGAGAATATTTAAAAAACTGAGGTTGTCTCTGACTAGCTGTTTCGGTATTTTTGAGTACGTTTGTGCTAAGTAGAAACAGTCTATTCCTTTATGTATGCCTCTCGTAAAATGTTCTCTAACGATATCTTGGTTCTCAAGAATGACTTCATCGAAGACAACTGAATTGTCTTGACACTGATCCATTGGAACAATGTCGTCGTTATTGTCGACAAAGGTTGCTATTTTTCGGACTGCTGTCGCTTGCCTTCAATTGTTTTGCATATTTTTATAAATTCTCAATATTTTGGCTCAGGTAAGCTTTTGGAATAGACATACAAATGATTAATTTTTTTCCAGTTCAACCATCCTTGAGCTAGAATGTAATTGTCGACCAATAATGTAGTTTTTCCACAACCGCTTGGTCCTACTTTTGCACATCGAATAAAATTTGGTAACAGTTTACCATTTTTATTTTTCGACTTCTTTTCAGGAATTCTTACTTTTGGCTCCCAATCAACTTTGCTCATTTATTTAAAAAAGTTATTAATAAATGGTTCAATTATTTCAACTGAGCGGTAAGTTGTCTGTCCTTAAAGAAAGATTGACTGTACCCATACAAGACAGCTTTAGTAATGTTGAACTGGTTGGTTTTTATTCAAATTTTCTAACTCTGAATACAACGAAAAATAACAAACTTCATTCTGATGGAGAAATGATAGAAATTCATGTTGGTCAGTATAATTTGAAAAACTTGGAAAAATTTATTCATTCGAAGAAGCCAAATATTCACATTAAAGCAGATGAAATTTTGAGCAGTGTTGTTATCGAAAGTGATGTAAAATTGTACATGGACATAAAGGGCATCATTGGAAGTATGCCTGGTTTTAGTAACCAAGTTGTTAGTCTAAAGGAAAGGCTTTAGCTAAGGACGTCCCCGAAATTATTCCGTTTGAGCTGATCAATATAAACATCAATCTTGCTGATAGGATGTTTGTAAAGCATACTGATCATCTTCACAGAGAAACTAATATTGTCGCCTCATTCAAGCCTAATGCAGAATTTGGTGGGCCAATAATTCATGAACCACATTTTCCTGTTCATGTTCCAATTTTTGATCCAATTCAGTATTTACAAATAACTATAACTGATGAAAATGATAATTTGATTGACTTGACAGTTCTTTTTGGAATGTCTTAAAATTATTCCTTAATAAATCTGCGCTATGAATAAAATCGAGAGTTATCATTTCTACTCATTCCCTGTGAATGAGAAGACTAAAAGCAATTTAAATGCCACAAATAAGGATACAGAAATTGAAATAAATTTTGGCAATGAATAGCTTCATCCGAATCATGTACAGCTTTATATGAATTTCAGTATTATTGGAACTGATGGAACAGATTATCCAACGTATGATGGGAAATCAAACAAGCGGTTAATCGCTAATTACGTAGCAAAACTGACTTTGTAATAAAAAGGAAGGGGAATAATATTTTGTGTAGAATTGAACATCCTTTCATTTCGTCATCAGCTTTGCTGCATCTGACTTCATTTGTTACTGACAAAATAAGCTTAGAAGGGCATATTCTTAACACTAGAAAAATAAATAGTAAGAGGGATGAAGTCTTTTATCCATTGTCAACGCTTGGTGGATTTTTTAAAGACTACAAAGAAATGATGAGGGAAGGAGATTCAACTGCAATTTTTGCGCATAGTTATACTTCTGGAGATGCAATTTTTTCGATGGGCTGACTATAATGATGCTGGAATTGAAATAAAAGACACTCTTCCAAAAGAAGGAAAAATTGACATAGAATCGATGGAAATTCGTGTTCCTATTGTCGAATACAACATAATTACGAGCTAGAACAGCGAGAAAACATTCTGAAAAAACCGAAAATTCCTATTTCTTTTTATGAGCCTCAAACTGTCGAAGTTTCTGGCTTATCTGGCAAGAAAAATTTTGAACTTGATATCACAAATTACTACAACTCGGTAGAATTTGACATTCCTTACATCGTTTTTGTCACATTTCAGACAAATCGAAAAAAATTCATCAGTTAGCTGAGACTCTGTTATTCGATTACGTTAAACTTCAGAGCATATAACTGAAAAATGATCGAAATGAAGTGTTTCCACAGGAGATGTGGAACATAAACCCCCCAAACAACTTCCTCAAAATATACGACCCATTTCTCGATTTTAAACGATTTGTTGCACTAAAATCAGACGCCGATCTTAGCTCATATAGTTTCATAACGAATTATCCGATTTATGTCATTAACATGACGCATAGAAAGAACGTTGTCACTTCACAGAAGACGACCATGAAACTTTGTGCAACTTCCATCGATAACCTTCCTAATGACACACTCGCATATGTCGTAATGTATGGAAAAAGAAATCTGACATACGATGCACAGCACAGCATAGATCTTTTTCTCTCAGAGGCGAGTGGCCGGCGGCTCACGCGTCTTCTTCGACTCTAGCTTCAGTCGCTAGATGTCTCATTTTTCGCTCTGGAACGTACTTTGTCACTCGAACACGAACTATATATATATATATATATATATATATATATATATATATATATATATATATATATATATACACGATTTGCGAGTCGAATTGCTTCGCCCCATGGGGCAAAGCTGAATAGCTATAGGATTGTTCTGGCCAGCCAATACTACTGTTATTTGCTCTCGTCGTCCACTGCTGCAGCTCATCAACAAGAAGACAAGGACACCAGCCATCAGTAGCTCTTCAATCTGCTCCAGAAGCAGATGACAAGACGCAGCCAACAGAAGATGGGTGGACGTCGTAGCAATAGAAGCCACAGAACAACAGCGGCTTTCAAACTAGAAGCTGCAGTCCATCAGCAGCAGAGCCAGGTGGGAGAGGTTGAAATAAAGAGAGTACCATCAAAGTCCCACCATGCTCGGGTGCTAATCCATTTTGCAGCTTTTTCTTAAGTTCAACTTTGGAATCAAAAGAACGAATTTGTCCCATTATATTTTATTTGCCTTAAATGGGCAACACAAAACAGCTAAGGCAATGTGGCGACTGTCTAGAAAAACAGTGTTAATGAATTTCATAAGGATAAGTAACTAAAAGATGGATATTACTGGATTTGTAAAAAATGTGTTTCGAGAAGTCACACAATTAGAGTCACATGTGAACGTAGTAGAAATTTATTTATAAAATCACTCAAACAACAAAAATCAGCATTTCATAAAAATCTTATCTCCGTGAAGAAGAAAGAATTAGGAAAATTTTAGGTAAGGACTGACGTACAGAATGCAGAGGCCTGAAGCTCAGTGAAGACTGAGTGGAAGGCATTCAATAGGATATATTTTGCAGTTTTTTCCTTACATTCACTTAGGGAATTGAGTCATTTTCCATTGGTCAACATAAGAAAATGAAGAGGTGAACAGCGGTGAACGAGGGTGAATTTTTGCGTTCAACTGAGAATTTTTAAGATAATTTGAGCTGAAAAATGGGTTAGAGTAGGACAATTCTGAGGGTTTTGGGGAACTAGCTTGGTTTCTGGCGAAACTGAAGGTCGAGCCAGAAAGTGAGCTGGTGAGCCAGAACCCGCAGAACTGTCCTATCTTACCAATATTATTGAGTTAAATCTCCTTTTGTATTGAAATAACCAGCCAGCCTTCGCTGACGCATCCCTTTGATGCTGTGTTACAATCTTCCATGATCTGCAAGGCTAGACCTTCACAACTGGTAACAACATTTGGTGGCCCCAATGCTGTCATTTCCTACCACAATACTCTATCATCATCCACCAAGCATCACCATTGCAGCAGCCTAGCCACTGCCCAGCTGATGCATCTTGACAGCTGCTGGCTCAGTGCATGGTCAGCACATCTGTTGCCTCTGCAGTACCCCACCATTGTACCAGTGCATCATCTTAGTTGGCCTCATGTTTCTAGAATAACATAAATCGGCCAGTTCAAACTTTAAATTATTGTATGATTATCTGTAACTTCTTGAGTTTTCTATTCCTGTCCTCCTTTTCACTACATTTGGAAATTCTTTGTTTCCTCTATTAGTATGTTGCATCCCTTAGCAAGAGCCACCTGTGCAATGGAGAAATTTCAAACATTAAACTACAACTTTTGTAATTTTGAATTAATTAGCCTGCTGCTATGGAAGGGGAGTGAAGTGTGCATTGCAGACTCACAGACTGAGTGGGAAGCCCTTTATGAAATATGTTTCACTGCACAGCTGTGGCTAGGCAGAGGTTGGTTCTGTACCAGTTACCACTGTATAGCCTTGTTCACATTCATACCATTTTGACAGTGAGGATGCTGATGGGGTGACACTTCCGAGAAGCATCGCTAGTGAGGAAAAGCTTCTAGAAAATCATCCAGCAACCAATCAGACAGCTGTTAATGGTCACTTGGGGCCATAGAGCATAACCGAGATCAATTTGGTTCACTCTTGGCAACCAGCTTTCAATCTGAACAGAGATGCCCTTCCATCCCATTCTCCAGCACTATGCCCCTAGGTCTGTTAGGGGCCTTAAAGGTAAAGTTCTGATGTAAACACCAGTCAGTTGTTTCAAAGTACTCTCCATTGTTTTTTTAAACAATACGCTTGATTTGCATGTACTCCTGGATCATCATTCTACAGTTTACTTGTACTTGACAATTATTGTACAATAGTTTATTCTGTCATGATTAGCTTAGGTTATGATTTTATTGGGTGCAGATACACTTTTTAATTTTTTGGGTATCTACTGTGTTTATGTAGATTCAGATCTTTGGATGGTTTTCCATCCAACCACTGAATATATTTATTTTCTGCTTACATCTTGTGTACCAGGGAAATGCTATATGACCCATCTTTAGCTGACACATAGATATTCAGTCCATATTGTGTGCCATTTTTAACATGTTACAATGAATTTTACTGTTTTTCTTAGAGGTTCATAATATGTATAGTCGCCACACTTAGTAGCATATTTTCAGATTCATCTGAATATAAGGCTATTGTCTGGAGACCTGGTTTTTCTTTCTTTTTATTGGAAAATAATATTTAGTACAAATGTGTGTGGATGTTGCCTATTATGAATAATCCATACAGCAGTTGTGGATGTCCTATCATGAGAAAGATGGAATAAAATGTAATCACATCACTAAAAGTGTCATTGCAAAAGTGTAGCAAAAGAGAACAGTGCAAACCACTTATTTATAACTGTCTCCAGTTGTTACATGTATGATGGAACATACTAAAACACTTTCATCAATAACAAATTTGTAGGAAATCAAAAATAAAAACAATGGTTCTGAAATAAAAAATGAAGCATAAGAACAGATTTCCCAAAAAAATTCATATTTATTTACACAAATTAAGAAAAATATTCACAATGAAAACATCTTTGATTATAACACAAGAAATATTTAGTACTCACATTCTAAGCTCTCCCAAGTGTTGTTCTTAAGTATAAAAATAACTGGAATCGAATCAGAACACCTAATGTTTGTGTAGAATTTACGCAGGATTAAACACTGACCAAATACTTAAGAGCTTTGGTGTATAACACTTATCTACATTATCTCTTAATTATGTACAAAACTTTGTGAAATAAGAAAATTTCACAAGAAATATAGCTATCATTCACTGGTTTAAATGGCTAACAAACAATGAATTTGTTAGATTACACATTTTTGCATCTGACCTATCACATGAAGATGCACTGATGAGTAAAAATGTCATGTACACTGCCCATCGGGAGACTGAATGCCACATGTTGTATGCACATGATGCAGTAAGCACATTACAGGTATATAAGCAGACCAGAGATTAACAAGGAATTGTTCCACCAATTAGATGGGTTGTGAGCATGTAAATCCAATGACATAAGTGACTTGAGCAAAGGGCAAGTTACAGTAGCATTGCCGTTGGGAACTAGCGCCTCAAAGTGGTGAAGCTGGTTGGCTGGATCTATGCTACTGTTGTGAACATCTGTGGAAAGCGGCAGAAAGGTGATAAATCCATAACCTTATGAAAAGATGTAATACATCCATACTTCATCACAAATCTTGGAGGTCAGAAGCTTGCCTGCTCTCTAGAGCTGGACATGTGGCAATAAATGCCATATCTAATGACATAAAACAATGCTGGAGCAGCCACACACGTATTTGAACACACAATTCAATGTACATTGTTGAATGTGGGGCTCCGCAACATATGGTCACTGTATGTTGCCATACCAATCCACCAAAATGTTCAGTTGCAACTGTGGTGAGCAAGGGATCATTGATGCTGGAATGAAGACCAATGCAAATGTCAACTAACAGGGCGGGTGGCATTTCCTGTTACACCAGGTCGGTTGCCAAGTCCAGATATGCTATCATCTAGGTGAATGGCACCAGATGGAGGGTCCATCATGCTATGGGGCAGTGAGTTGGACTCCTTTGGGACATCTGGTAGTAATCAATGGCGGCATGATAGTTGCAGTCTATGTGATCTTTATTGCAACTGAATAGATTCCTTCATGCCTGATGTGCTCTCTGATGGTGAAGGCATTTTTCAGCAGCGTAATGTCCATGTCACATGTGCAGAACGACCCCACAGTGGTCTAAGCACCATGGTAACTAACACCGATGTCTCAACCACACCATTTAGCTGATCTGAACGAGTGGAAAAGAAGTGGTGCAACATACATCCAAAAACATGTGACGTATAAAGTCCGTATCATGTAGAATTGTCATTGTACTGTGTTCCACAGGTGGACAAAAAGGCTATTAAGCAGGTTCTTGCATTTGTTATCTTAAGTAATGCAGGATTAGTACTAACAGAACAATAATGTACACACTATTAATGACAAACAGCAGACCTCTTGAGAAAACATACCTGAGTAAAATAATTGCCACAATCACGTTTCTCCAGTGATGAGTTAACTAGCCTGAGTGAAGGAAGGGCCATGAATATATTTTTGCTGTCACTGTTTCTAAAATGCAGAGTTACAAGTACTACATAATGCCTATGTTAGGAATAATAAGCAGCAAGTCATGACATTTCCTTGGCGTTATACTGAATATTGCATGGTACTTATTATTACTGACAAAGGTATGAATTTATCACAATCCACAATCTTCTTGTCCCACGATCGATAGGAAAATGGAGCAGTGTGAATGACAAAAACACATTTGAATCACGTTTCTGGAATATGTAGTAATACAATTTCGTGCCATATCAAGCTGCAAATATGGAGTTTTATATTGTCACATTATCTCTTACCACTCTATAGCACGCATTGTTGCGCTTTTTCACAATTCTATCACATTTTAATGTTATTTCACAGGCATTACAATTTATTGTCCTGGTGCTACATCCATTAGTTTATAGGCCTTGAAGGCACGAACAAGGGAAATTATTTGCAAAAACCAACACTTACTTGCAGTTTCTTTCTGATGTGAAGTAATGCATGTGTCTTAAGAGTACGCAATTGAGTGAAACTTTTGTCACAGATATCACATTTGTGAGGCCCCTTTCCAATGTATTCTAATGCATGTGTCTTGAGGTCACCTGATTTAGCAAATGATTTGCCACAAATATCACATTTGTGAGGTTTTTCTTCAGTATGAATTAATACGTGTCTGTTGAAACTGCCTGAAACAGCAAAAGATTTCCCACAAATCTCACATTTGTGAGGTTTCTTTCCAGTGTGAATTAATGAATGTATCTTGAGATCGCGTGGCCAACAAAAAGATTTCCCACAAATCTCACATAGGTGAGATTTCTTTCCAGTGTGAATTAATACATGTGCCTTGAGATTGCCTGAAAAAGCAAAAGATTTCCCACAAATCTCGCATTTGTGAGCTTTCTTTCCAGTGTGAATTAAGGTATGCATCCTGATATAGCTTGACTGAGCATACGATTTCCCACAAATCTCACATTTGTGAGGTTTCTTTCCAGTGTGAATTATTGCTTGTCTCTTCAGATGGCCTCGCTGGACAAAAGATTTCCCACACGTCGCACACTTGTGAGGTTTCTTTCCAGTGTGAATTAATGTGTGTGTCTTGAGATTGCCTGCCATAGCAAAAGATTTCCCACAAATATCGCATTTGTGTGGTTTCTTTCCAGCGTGAATTAATGAGTGTCTCTTAAGATCACCTGACCAAGAAAAAGATTTCCCACAAATCTCACATTTGTGAAGTCTTTTCACGGTGTGTATAAATGATTTTCTTTGCAGATCACCTGACCTAGTAATCAATTTGCCACAAATACCACGTTTGTCAGATCTGTTTGTAGTAAGTAGATCAACCTGGGCACTGGCATTAACAGCTGTAGATAAAGTTCCATAATCATTTGTTTTCTCGGCATTATTTGTCGTGTGTATGTTACACATGGCATTATAGGACTTGTTTGCAGCTTTCCAGGTTTCCTTGTATGAATTCAGCTCATTGTGTTCGGTGACAGAAACTTCTGGCTCACTATCCAAGAAGATACTGCTTTGATGCTCATCAGTATAGCCATATCTTTCGTGGTCACCAACAGTTAAGACATGATAATTCTCACTCATTCTCAAATGTTTTTTCAAACTAACATTACTAGGAAATACCTCACCACACCACTTACAAACATACGAAGGTGGTTGCATGCCATCAATGTGCATAAACACATGAATTATGAGTTTGTATTTTGAAGGAAAGCTCTGTTGGCAGAAATTACAGCTATATAAATGTAATTCCTTTTCCCTCATACTACAGTCATATTGGATGGCAACTGAGCATTCCTTATTAAAAGTCACATCTTCTGTATAGGTACCAAACTCGTGTGTTGACTTCATGTCTACCACCAACTCATCGTGGACCAGTCCATGGTGACACGTCTCTTCACGGGATATGCCACAGGTCCCACCAGTACTCTGGGTCAATCTGAAGAGTGATATTTAAGTGTACATAAATTCAGTACTATAGGCCAGAAGTCATAAAAGTGCACGAGAAATTATATGGTGCAAATGGCTCTCAGCACTATGGGACGTAGCTACTGTGGTCATCAGTCCCATAGAACTTAGAACTACTTAAACCTAACTAACCTAAGGACATCACAGATCCATGCCTGAGGCAGGATTCGAACCTGCGACCGTAGCAGTCGCGCGGTTCGGGACTGCGCGCCTAGAACCGCTAGACCACTGCGGCCGGCGAGAAATTATATGTTAAGTAACTGTTAGTGATGTAAAATTATAATATTCAACCAGAAGGAATGGTGAACTAAAAGGGGTTTAAAACGAAAATAACCAGAGGAAATTTAATAATGGTTAATTGAGTCACTGCCGATTTGATTTGAAATTTTTAGATTAGAATTAAAATAATTCACTTTAACGAGTTACAATCATTTTAAAATACAGTGCTACAAGTTAGTAGTCTACACCAAATCATTAAATGTATCAAAAAATGTATCAGTTACATGTTTTAATTCAAAATTCTTAAGTTCAAGTATTTAAGATTTAATTTAGAGAAATAATTTTTAAATGTTCCTCTTCCATTATCTTAGCTCTGTAAGCGCCTTTTCTTTGTTTTGCAAACAGTTTCACCTTTGGAAATGATAAATTTATTTCACCTAGTAGACAGAATTTTTTTTTGCTTGGTTCGCAGTGAGTCAAGAATTAGTACAAGCTTCAATATTTTGATTAGGTATCTAGTATGGATGTTAATCAGGTGGATAATGACTGTTCATGAACAAGAATCTATGTCACATCAATCAAGGGAAAAAATATGCATACTGATGAATGAATATGAATGACACACTTGCAAATGGTTTTAATCTAAGACTGTGTTTTTGGCACTGCATCTTATATGAAACCTTGCTCAAATGAAAATACTGTCTGAAAAGATGGAAATGGTTGTAAATTTTCCAATATGTTTGCGATGAGCCTTTTTGAAAACTTTTAAAATATGGCTCTGAGCACTATGGGACTTAACATCTGTGGTCATCAGTCGCCTAGAACTTAGAACTACTTAAACTTAACTAACCTAAGGACATCACACACATCCATGCCCGAGGCAGGATTCGAACCTGCGACCGTAGCAGTCGCGCGGTTCTGGACTGCGCACCTAGAATCGCTAGACCACCGCGGCCGGCTGAAAACTTTTACATCTTCCCAAAATCTGGGCACATGGCATTGCAGAACACCATAGACTGAAGGACACACATATAAATGGCCACATCATCAGCCATTAAACACTGCAGGCTGACACTACATACTGAATGCAGTGATAACAGCTGATGCATGAGCTACCCCTGTAGTATCTGGGTCCCATTATTTCGCCTGCAGTCAAACCCTTTCCCACAGAATAGTGATGCCTTTCAGGCCCCCAGTATGTGCATCATGTTGGACATGAAAGATTATGCACTACTGGAAGCGTGCATGTGCGAGGGTTTTCTATTGTTCTGACTATAACTTTTGACTTTTTTCCATTGTGTTGGTATACAGTTTTGTTTGGCATGGTATCTCATAAATTTCGAGTGTTTTTAAACTCTTAATTGGGATCACACGATTTTTTTAACGTAACTGTTATCATGGTGTCTGTCTGATTCTAGAAGTTGACAACTAAATCACTAAATATTGTACCTTTTTTTTACACCAATATCTACATGGATACTCTGCGAATCACATTTACGTGCCTAGCAGAGGGTTCATCGAACCACCTACACAATTCTCTATTATTCCACTCTCGTATAGCGCGAGGAACGAATGATCATCTATATCATTCCGTACAATCTCCGATTTCCCTTATTTTATCGAGGTGATCGTTCCTCCCTCTGTAGGTCGGTGTCAACAAAATATTTTCGCATTTGGAGAAGAATTTCGTGAGAAGTTTCTGCCACAACGAACGCCTTCCTTTTAATGATTTCTAGCCCAAATCCTGCATCATTTCTGTGACACTCTATCCCATATTTCGCGATAATACCAAAGGTGCTGCCTTTCTTTGAACTATCTGGTAAGGATCCCACACCGCGCACCAGTATTCTAAAAGAGGATGGACAAGCGTAGTGTAGGCAGTATCCTTAGTCGGTCTGCTACCTTTTCTAAGTGTCCTGCCAATAAAAGGCAGCCTTTGGTTAGCCTTAGCCACAACATTTTCTGTGTGTTCTTTCCAATTTAAGTTGTTAACTGCAATAACTAGGTATTTAGTCGAATTTACGTCTTTTAGATTATACTGATTTATCGTGTAACCGAAGTTTAACGAGTTCCTTTCAGCACTCATGTGGATGACCTCACACATTTTGTTATTTAGGGTCAACTGCCACTTTCTGCACCATTCAGATGTCTTTTCTAAATCGTTTTGCAGTTTGTTTTGATCTTCTGATGACTTTATTACTCGATAAACGACAGCGTCATCTGCAAACAACCGAAGACAGCTGCTCAGATTGCCACCAAAATTGTTTATATACATAAGGAACAGCAAAGGGCCTATAACACTACCTTTGGGAACTCCAAAAATCACTTCTGTTTTAATCCATGACTTTCCATGAATTACTGCGAACTGTGACCTTTGACAGGAAATCGCAAATCCAGTCACATAACTGAGACCATATTCCATAAGCACGCAATTTCACTACGTGCCGCTTGTGTGATACAGAGTCAAAAGCCTTCCGGAACTCCGTGAATATGGAATCGATCTGAAATCCCTTGTCAATAGCACTCAGCACTTCATGTGAATAAAGAGCTAGTTGTGTTTCACAAGAACGATGTTTTCTAAACCCATGCTGACTGTGTCTCAATAGACAGTTTTCTTCGAGGTAATTCATAATGTTCAAACACAAAATACGTTATAAAATTCTGCTGCATATCGACGGTAACGGTATTGGCTTGTAATTTAGTGGATTACTCCTACTACCGTTCTTGAATATTGGTGTGACCTGCGCAAGTTTCCAGTCTTTGGGTACAGATCTTTTGTCAAGCGAATGACTTAAGTATGGAGCTAATGCATCAGCATACTCTTAAAGAAACCTAATTGGTATACAGTCTGGACCATAAGACTAGCTTTTATTAAGTGATTTAAGTTGCTTCACTACTCAGAGAATATTTACTTCTACGTTACTCATGTTGGCAGCTGTTCTAAGTTCGAATTGTGGAATATTTACTTTGTCTTCTTTTGTGAAGGCATTTCGGAAGGCTGTGTTTAGTAACTCTGCTTTGGCAGCACTGTCTTCGATAGTGTCTCCATTGCTATCGTGCAGAGAAGACATTGATTGTTTCTTGCCGCTAACGTACTTCACAAACGACCAGAATCTCTTTGGATTTTCTGCCAGGTTTGGAGACAGTTTCGTTGTGGAAACTGTTATAGGCGTCTCACATTGAACTCCGTGCTAAATTTCAAGCTTCTGTAAAGGATCGTCAATCTTGGGAATTTTGCGTCTGCTTAAATTTGGCATGTTTGTTTCGTTGTTTCTGCAACAGTGGTCTAACCCGTTTTGTGTACCAAGGAGGATCAGCTCTGTCGTTTGTTAATTTGTTTGGTATAGATCTCCCAATTTCTGCCGATACTATTTCTTTGGATCCAAGCCACATCTCATCTACACTTATATTATTAATTTGGAATGAGTGGAGATTGTCTCTCAGGAAGGCGTCAAGTGAATTTTTATCTGCTTTTTTGAATAGGTATATTTTTCGCTTATTTTTAGAGGATTTGGGGATTATACAATATTCAGTCTCGCTACGACAACCCTGTATTCACTAATCCCTGTATCGGTTTTGATGCTTGTTATTCACTCAGGGTTATTTGTTGTTAAGAGGTCAAGTGTGTTTTTGCAACTGTTTACTATTCGTGTGGGCTCATGAACTAACTGCTCGAAATAATTTGCAGATAATGCGTTTAGCACAATTTCGGATGATATTTTATGCGTACCTCCAGAATTAAATATGTATTTTTGCCAACATATCGAGGGTAAATTAAAGTCATCATTAACTATTATCGTATGAGTCGAGTACGTGTTTGAAATCAAACTCAAGTTTTCTTTGAACCTTTCACCAACTGTATCATTTGAATTGGGAGGTCGGTAAAAGGATCCAATTATTATTTTATTCCGGTTGCCAACATTGACCTCTGCCCATACTAGCTCAAAGGAAGTATCTACTTCAATTTCGCGACACGATAAACTACTTCTGACAGCAACAAACATGCCACCGGCAACAGTGTTTAACCCATCCTTTCAGAACATCGTTAGGTTCTTCGCAAAAATTCCGGCTGAGCTTATATCCGGCTTTAGCCAGCTTTCAGTGCCTATAATGATTTGAGCATCAGTGCTTTCTACTAGCACTTAGAGCTCTGGTACTTCCCAACATTGCTACGACAATTTACAACTGTTATACCAATGGTTCCTGTATCTACGTTCTTCCTGAGTTCAGCCTGCACCCTTTGTGGCTGAAGTCCTCCTTGTGTTTTCCCAAGATTCTCTAACCTAAAAAACCACCCAGTCCACGCCACACAGCCCCTACTACCCGTGTAGCCGCCTCCAGCATACAGTGGACACCTGACCTATTCAGCAGAACCTGAAACCCGGCTACCCTTCAGCGCAAGTCGAGGAATTTGCAGCCTACACAGTCGCAGAACCGCCTGAGTCTCTGATTCAGACCCTCCACACGGCACTGTACCAGAGGTCCGCAATCAGTCCTGTCGACTATGCTGCAAATGGTCAGCTGTCATCCTGCAAGGAAGACTGGCAGCCTTTACCACTTCTGTTAGCCGCTCGAAACCAGAGAGAATCTCTTCTGATCCAAAGTGACACACATCATTGGTACCGACATGAGCAACCACCTGCAGTTGACTGCACCCTGCACTCTTCATGGCATCCGGGAGGACCCTTTCCACATCTGGAATGACTCCACCCGGTATGCACACAGAGTGCACATTGGTTTTCTTACCGTCCTAGTCCCTAGGGGACCCCATAACACGCCTAACATTGGAGTTCCCAACTACCAATAATCCCACCCTCTGCAATTGCCCAGATCTTGCAGGCTGAGTGGTTTCCTGTGAAACAGGACAGGCGACAGCATCTGGCTCAGCAACAGTGTCAGCCACAAACAGTACCTGGAACCTGTTTGTCAAACAGGGGAGGCCTTATGTGCGGCCACCTGGGAAGTCTTTCGCCACCTGCTTCACCCTGAGACGACCTCCCACTCGACCACAGGTAAGGTGTCAGCCTGTGTGCAAGCAGTAACTGAGTTTGCCACCACTGAGGACCGGTCAGAGGACTCTGACGTGCTGTGCGTGTGTTGGATCCCCACGGCCAGCCCACAACAGTGGCGCCCATCTACTACAGCTCCAAGCTGTGTAACCGAAGACATCACAGCCTGAAGCTGAAAGCGAAGCATCATCAAGTCGGCTCGCATCAGGTAAACGAACTATTGGCACCTGCTGCACAAATCTACTGTAGGCCTTGACGAAAATGTACTAACTGTGTCTAGTAATACGCAGATATTCAACAACCTAGCTACCGAAGTATTCAAGTGAAACTAAATAATTTGCCCCTGATTAGGAACTTTTAATATGTCACAAAATCCGTTTATACTCTGACGCAAACGAAAACGCGACAACTGTGGGTATTAGATATTAATTTACACGCAAGAACTCAAGAAACTATACTATTAAGTCAGTTACAATATGTATTTTCATACATATGGAAGTGAAGTAGCTGAATATTAATAATGAAGAAAGAGAGAAAAAATGCAAGTAAGGTTTCAAACGAATACCTTTCTGTTTCTCAAAGTACTAGAGATAAAACTTAGAATTAAAATTTTATGCTATGCCAGTCAACTGTAAAAAAACCATATAAGAAACAAAATTTCTGGAAAACTTCAACAATACTTAAATTTTGACAATTATTTATCAATTGTATTTCAGACCTCCATGTAAGCATTGTGTAGGTACTGGGTACTTTTGTCATATCCTTAGTTTTTACCGCACAACAGTTTTTGTGGCAGGTACATTCATTCGTAAACTGTTCATGCAGTGATGATGGAAGTGCACATGTATTTTATCAATAGACATACTACAGGCTGGACAGTAACACTGCTGATGGTTTACACCACATTTGTTAAAAATTTTGGCACTGTAACTGTTACCTCTAAATTCTCAAACCAAAGATCTGTCATTATGAACAAAAACCGTTTCTTACATTCTATCTATCTTCTCCAGTACCCCTCCACCTGACAACTAGACAGGTCGGGTTATTAATGGGACTTCGTCATGTTTACTCGGTCTTTTGGCCAAGGCTGGTTGTGATGTGCCATTGCATATATAGGCTGGTATTATGATGGGGTCGCCACTCCCAAAGACTATCTCCCCCCCTCCACGGGACAGAATTAGTCTACCCAACTGTCTGCGTCCAGTTTAATCCATGGGAAAGTGCGAATGTCTGCAAATGTTTGTGAGCTGTGTAACTGAGGCGGGACATGGGGACCAACCTGGTATTCACCTAGTGGGATGTCGAAAACCACCTAAAAACCACATCCATGCTGGCCAGCACACCGGCCCTTTGCTGTTAATCCGCTGAGTGGATTCAATTTGGGGACGGCGCGCTTACCCGAATTCAGGAAGCAGCGTGTTAGCGCTCTCAGCTACCCTAACACCCAAACCCCCCGCCCCCTACGCCGCCGCCGCCGCCGCCGCCGCCGCCGCCACCACCACCACCACCACCACCACCACCACCACCCTCTTCTGAATTTGTTTCACCAATTTCCATCATGCAATCTTGATGAATATTACTGTCATCCAAAACTTCATAAATCATTTAAACCAAAATATATGTAGAAGTACAGAACGCAAACACCCAGTAACTGGGCAGAGAAAGTCCCCAACCCAGCCAGGAATCTTAACCGGGACCCCATGATCCTATTAGACCACGAGCTGAGGACAGAACTCATGGAGAATAGTAAGTCTGTTCACGCTGGTTTGAATGGTTGGAGAAACGTGGGACACACTGCCTACTGTAAAAGACACTCACACAGAAGTCACCATAATTATTACACTGTAATAACAACAATAACCACAAGCTGTTGATAAAAACCCCTGCTTAGCAGCAATCACAGAACGAGTGTGGTATCACTGCAAGACGTCATAGCAACTTTATTATGAATTTACTGAGGGTAAAATTGTCTGAACAGCACCCTGTTTTCATAACAAGAAGTCGATCTAAGGCGTTTTAAGTGATTATAGTTAAACTGACAGTGTTCTGGGTACAGCATCGTGGGGTCTATACTTTGCATGATGCAGAAACATTGTAGCATGTTCATTAACTGGTGTCCTCACCGAGTACGCTGAAAAATATTTTTTCACTTTCCACCATCAGTTGAAAATATGGCGCTATAAGCAGTGAGAATAAGGTATCAGTGCAGGAAAAGAGTAGAAACGATCAGACCAATGATAATGCTGGTTCTGGTACGTTTGTCAGAATATGATCAGAAGTTACGTGTTCAAAATGGTCTACTGACTCAGCAACATGCTGTATCCATGACATGACAGGGTTAACAGTTGCCTACAGCATATCCACTGTAATCAGATTGAATTTGATCATATGATATCCTTCTGATCAGGAGTATCTGGATACAACCCCAATCAATCTTTCACATATCCCAACATCCACATGTCGCATGAATTTAGGTTGGGGGATCTCTAAGGCCACATATCTTGAAACTGCATAGATATAATGTGGGTGATACCAAAGGTTTCATGGAACCAACTGTTCACTCGACAACAGACATATCGTGCCACCACATCTCACATCAAAACAACGATGCAGACAATTGTGTTCTTGAAATGCTGGAATCACATTGCATAACAAGATCCTTATAAAGTTCAGATGTCACTGTACACCTTACAGGTCTATGGCGTGTTAGTATCTCCAAGGAACACTGACTGAGAATGAAGGGGCTTGTGAAATCACACCACACTGTCACATAAGCTGTGTGCAATGGATGTTCCCACACAAGATTTGGGAGGACAACCCCATATGCGACAGTTGTGTGCATGCAGAGCCCCTTGCACAGTAATATATGCCTTGCCCATCCAAAGAATATTCCCCAGCCTAAAGCCACTCATTTTCATGCATGCCAAAAACGAAGGCAAAGTCACAGCATTGTAGCCTATCTTGGGCTTTCTTTAGCAGCGCATTCTGAGCCTTATAGAGATACTAGTGTAAAATGTGCGACAAAATCTTTTGAGCTGTTGACTGGAGGGAGGCGCAGAGAGAGAGAGAGAGAGAGAGAGAGATATCCTGTGACAAATCTAGCACTTATTTGAAGCATCTGCTGCATGGTCGGCTGTAGCTAAAAGCAAATACAACAACCTATACTGGAATCTGTTGCACCACTCAATTCACCTATTTCTTCAAATTTCTTGATTGTACTCTTCAACACATTTATTGACATGGGGCCTTTTCTCAGTCATTTATTTCAATGATATTCCTGCAATCCAGTGCTGCTGTTCTGATAAAACAACTTTACCACTCATGCAAGGCGTTTCTTCGCAATAGGCACTACGTTTCATATGGAAGGATTAAATCTTCTTAACTGGGTGTAAATCCAGACAAGAAAAAATTCCTAGATTTCCCAGTCAGAAACGTGCTTTCTAGGGTGAAAAACTTTTAGTGGGTGGAAGTACATTTTTCCATGTCAAAAGATGGTATCGTTTCCCTAGGAGCTGTAAACCTTATCAATTCCATGAATGGTTATGGATTTGTAAACTTTCTGGCAGCTTAGGAATCTCAACCTAGCAAAAATCAAAGGGTTTTTGAAAGATCTCTGATGAGTGGAAACATGTACACTACATATTTTCGTATCACGAAAGTATGAACACGAATTCCACCAATTATATCAAGGTAGCTTCTGAAGCACTGAAATAAAGATTGTGACATGCTTTTGTCGGCCAAGCATAGCTCATGTCACATGATCTCGCCAGTCAACGACAGGAGATATTCACAGAATAGGGAGGAGGAGGAGATTAGTGTTTAACGTCCCGTCGACAACGAGGTCATTAGAGACGGAGCACAAGCTCGGATTAGGGAAGGATGGGGAAGGAAATCGGCCGTGCCCTTTCGAAGGAACCATCCCGGCATTTGCCTTAGGTGATCTAGGGAAATCACGGAAAACCTAAATCAGGATGGCCGGACGCGGGATTGAACCGTCGTCCTCCCGACAGAGAATAGGAAACGTGATGTCAGCAAATAACGACATGAATGTTACGCCATGCAAACACACAAATGGAAGAAGTTAATGGTTTGAATTAATACGCATCAGTACAACTACAAGACCAGCTAAGTTTTCATATATAATGTTGACTTACGAAAAGTTATTGCTGTCTTCCCGAGGGTGTGTTTAGGCAGGACCCTAAGAGCACCAGCTTCAATTTTAGCAGCATTATATTTCTAACAAGCACGATTACTTTTCCCATAGTAAAGCCAGTTACATGTGAAATCGCTCAATAACTTCGCTCTTGTTTTTGAAAGGCAACTATACTGTTTGCCAGCATTATTGCATAATATGTACTCAATGGAAGAACTATAATAAATATGAAAGACTAAACTTGAAACTTGGAAATTTTCTGTGTGTATTACCTTTTCAAGATATATGAAACGCAAGTGTGCCACCAAATTTTAAAATTATGGCATAAATGGCTGATCTTCTCAGCCCAAAATTTTCCACATGGCTCGTCCTGAGCGTTAAGTCTTTAATGAGAATATAATGCTCTGTGATTAGAAAAATTCATTGAACATTCTGACATGCATCATCATCTTGTATAAAAGGAAATTTACTGTGAAAGTAACGCTTCTGAAACAAACATTCGCGGTATTTCACTGTGTCCTGTTAGAAATGTAACCAGTTGTGATGTCACTCATCAAAACGCGCCCAGGAATGAGAGATATTGATAAATGGTTCAAATGGCTCTGAGCACTATGAGACTTAACTTCTGAGGTCATCAGTAACCTAGAACTTAGAACTACTTAAACCTAACTAACCTAAGGACACCACAAACATCCATGCCCGATGCATGATTTGTGACCATTGAGGCCATCGCTATAGGTAAATGCTGAACATACAATACAGGAAATACAATACAATACAGGAAATGGGTTGGGTTCTACATATAGCAACGGTACTGGAAAGAAGGATTAAAACATAGATCTGCTTAAACTTGTCAGAAAATTTATAATCACGAGATTTTACAGCGTTTTTATGTAGGATACATTGTCTAAGACAATGTGGAAATCCAAGAAACGTGGAACTGTCAATTTACGTGTTGTTTGGGGTATGGAGCTCTTGGTAATTTAAGGCCACCTGATGAACTGTGTTGTCACTTCACCAATATGAACCAGCTGTTGTACAATGTTCGACGCTACCTTGACTTCAGTTCATACTTCTGAGGATATTCCTGCATGATATTTTTCGTGAAAATTGCATAAAAACAAGCAGTATGCATCATTTGAAGCTGCGATGTAATTATGTTCACTCTAATCCTAATTGGTCTAAAGTGAAAGGAAACTGCTTTCCTCCAATATATGAGCAGAGGGTAGTGATATACAGTATTGACCAGTCTGGAAACACACAAAAGCATAGTCAACGTCACTGAATTAATAATAAATTACATCTAGGGAATGGGGAAGCTGTGGAAATTCCCTTATGGCTCTTGAGACATTGACAATTCATATGCATACTTTAAACGTTTTGTTACAGGGTTTCAGATACATGCATACGTTAATATGTTTAAATCAGAGATAAAAAGAAAACACATTGCGGACTTCAGTCACAAATATTCAATATCATGGCTACTAGGTTTCTACAAAGGGCAAGTGATAGTGCTTAATACTGATAAAATTTTAGTTATCAACTGGTGGCCGTACTGCCAGTCAGTACAATTCGTGTAGAGTGTAATATTGCAACGAATTTTGTATCGTGATGACATTAGTCCATACTATTTATGCAATTTTTCCTATGGTGGGTCGTGAAGTGAAGAAAATAAAGTCCATAATGAACATAGGCTGGTACATGAAGCCAAGGTGGCAAAGGGTTCACAACCATCAGGAATGTTGCAGGTACCGCGAAGTTAAGCTACCAAAGCAGAAGCCAAAAGCGAACTCCAGGAGGTAACTGAGAAGAATGGCATGCCCTATACTAGCAGGCAAGGGAGTCATCAAATAAGAGGGAATAGGAAGAGTGGTCAGGTGTGAAAGAGAAACGGCATGCCTATCCACTGAGGAGGACATCATGCCAGTATGACTATTAGTTCAGCATCTTCTGCATGGACTCTCAATCAGGCTGGTGTAAAAGCCACCAGTGGCTAAACATATTCCAAGATGGTGGAGTGTGTTAAGACAGCCAGTTAGGAATGTACACGGGATAAAAAGAAAATGGAGGAAGGTGGCCTGATTTGCTCCCCTGGAAGTACCACTTAGGCGATGTAGGACACTGAGGGATTGAGTATTATGTACAGCCAGGTAAGATACATGGGAGGACCAAGGAAGATTCCTATCAGACATGAGTCCCAGAAATTCTTTAGTTTCAGTGAATGGAAGAACAAAAAGTACAAGATGTAAAGATGGTGTGAGAAAATCATTCCGCCGCCAAATATTCATACAAAGGGTTTTGGCAGTTGAAAAGTGAAAGCCACTGCCCATACTTCACGAAAAAAGATGATAGGAACGACGCTGAAGACGTTGCTCAAGGAGACAAGTTGATGTAGAACTGCAACAGATTCTAAGATCCTTGACGAAAAGGGAGCTGAGATCCCTGGTGGGAGAGTACTCAGTACGAGCATTCAGGCATCCCATTTTCCTGGATAAATATGTCTGACAATCCTAAACCATAAACCCTGAGAAAAAAATTGTCTTTCAAAACATCCTCTAGTAAATGGGGCAGATCGCCTCTGAAGCCCCACATGTACAAACTACAGAGGATACCAGCCCTCCACCATATTTATCAGGACAATGGTTCAGATCTCCGCAAGTGAATCACATCGCTGCATGGTTCAGATCTCCTCAAGTGAATCGCATTGCTGCATGCCTCAGTCCACCAGGGACCAGGACATGCTACAATGAACCTGAAGTGCACAATATGGAACATTCTGCAGCGGTAAGAATATCGTTTGGAAGATACTTCACCTGGTCATCACAGCTGAGTAAAGTTCATGAGGGAGGAGTAAAGCCTCCAATAAGCCTCAGAAAGCTGCCAATTGGATTTGCACTCAGGTGGGGTAGGAGTCAGCAAATGGATAAGACACAAAAAGTAATCACTTGAGAATGCGTCAGAGGGAACAGGCCATTCAAGGTGACCAGCAAGGTGGACAGTGCAGAACAAGAGGTCCAAATGGTAATAAATGTGCATGGAATCTGAAGGGAACACAGGTGCTCCAATAGTGAGAGAGATGATTCTGAAGGTCAGCTAAGTGGAAATCTCTTGGGCAGGTTCTCCAAGAGCCCCAAAGCAGATGGTGGGCATTTAAGTCGCCAAGCAGCAAAAAGGAGTGGGAGAGCTGACCAATGAGCTGGAGTAATTCCAACATGGTAACAACAAATAACAGAGGGGTGTAGACGTTAAAAAGAGAAAAGATGGAATGAGGAAGGAAAATGCAGAATGCAACAGTTAGTAGTCGAGTGTTCAATGGGATCAATGACCAGCATGGCTCCCCCATGAGGTGGAGTTCTGTCCTTGGGGGAAAGGTCACATAGGTCCAGAAGGAAACAGAGGTCAGAGCGATTGTGAGGAGAATTTGTTTTTTTTTTTTTTTGTAGTGGAGAACAAGAGGACACTGCAATTCCAAGAGAAGCTGTAATTCCTCCTTGTTGGATCCATTGGAGAAGAATCATAATGGGGATTGGGGAGGACGGAACAAATGAAGGTTAAACATCTTAGTGGCTGCTGAGTGCCAGCCTTCAAAAACTCACTGCTACAGGGGCAGAGGCTGGATAATCCTGTTACATGAGATCTACAAACATATTGGCATTCTCCCTGGGTCAGCCTGTGAATTCCATGGCAGAAAATCGGTAGGCAGTGGGCACCAGCAAAATGGAGCTCAGCCGGATGAGGATATATGTGCCAACACCACTGAAGAGGATCTCAAAGTCATGGAAGGAGAAGACCGTTTGAGTTCTTAGAACTTTCTAGTTGGCAGATGAAAACTATGTTTTTACCTGTAGAAAGTCTTTGGGGGAGTATTGCTTTTGTCCTTTCAGGCTGACAGTTGTGTAGCTGGTGATTTCGCAACCACGGGCAATGATTTGATGGCTTGTTGCACAGTTGTAGGAGGAGATGGGGATGCTACTGTGACCTGGGTGATTTTACTACTAAAATACTGAAGTTGAGGTTGCAAGTCTGGGTGGGTATGTCCTCCATTACACATGGCATAGTCAAAACTGATACTGTAAATGCCAGATTGTAAAATGTATGGATTTTGACTAGCTAACAACTGCAAGTGACAAGGTGGGGTTTAATGTCCTTCACTCAGATCTCCTGGATGGCTCGCTCATTAAGACACATGGGACATCCATGGGATTACAATTGATGCAACAGAGAGGAGGGAAACAGCTGCCCTCATGAGCATCTCTGCCAAGATTAACACATTTGGCCATGTTTTGGCAGGATACGTGTTTTATTATAATATTGACACTTGTAGGAACTTATCTGGTTTGGAATGTATGGTTGGATCATGACGACTTCATAGCCTAACTTAGCAAACGGTAGAAAAAGCTGCATGTGGGCATTAATTTTGCATCTATTTTTTTCATTACTCAATGGGCCACAGTGATCCCATGATTAGAGAGATAAGAGTGGATTTCTCTCTTGGTGTGGCCATCTAGCATCAGAATGTAAGGAACACCATGTGAAGAGTTCAGTGTACGCTGGTCCTCAACAGGAACAGGGTAGCTCTGGAGGAGTAATACTGTAAACAGTTGCTGGGCTTGAAAATCACAATATGTCTTCAAAAGGGAAGTTGCATTAGATAAATTAGAAAAGAATTTCACAGAGCCTGCAACTGCAACAGCACCTTTCAGATTAATGCACACATTAATTGTAGCAAAGGACTGACCACCTCCAGTACGTGATACCATGAGGAACTGATGTGCAGCTGGGAGGGCCTTCAAATCTTTAGCCTGTTTACATTTAGTAGACACACACTAAGATGGCGATTGAGTCAATGAAAAAAAAAATCCCCATTATTGCCAACATCTCCAGTGGTATGCTCCTTCCAAATGGGGGCCCCCTCAGAGTGGGATTCACCCACCATAAATGACTGTTCACACCCAACGTCACACCTCCTGAAGTTCTGGCAGAGGGACCAATTGTCATTTGGGAAGGTAACAGCTTAGGTATTCACCCCTCTCTGGGCCTGGCCTGTATCAGAAGGTATGTGCAAGCCCTCTCCTTTGACCTGGAGCTGGGAATTATGCATTACCTTGTCACCTGTAATGTGTCTAATGAAAGGGCCAGCCTTCAGGAACACATTGGGATGAAGCAGAAACAAAGACAATCAGGATTCACCAGTTAACTTCACAAACTTACTGAAACTGGCACCAGCTACTTACAGATCTTCTTGATGGAGGCCTGTAAACTGTCACCACTACAAGCTTGTGTGTTTCATGAGTACCACTTTGGCACACCATTGAAAGGGCTGTTCAACACTATATTCATTAACCTGGAAGGGTGGGGATCAGTTCCAGTTTTTGGAGACATAGCCACTCACAATTTCTTCTTGACATTAGCTTGTGCCAATCAAGATGAATCTGTTGATATTCAGTGATTTTCATGTGATTTTTTGCATTAAGCACAATACAGCTCCTGACATTCCACCTGAACTTTTATTTTCCTGTATGGATATTAGACATACACTCTATTTATTTAGGAACATTCACATAATGGTTGTTGCAGAGAATAGCATTACTGACCATACTGCCTTTTAATGATGATGCTTATCAGTAATACTGAATAATTACAGTAGTGCATTTTATATCTGAAGTACTCTCACAATTAATAAATAAAAATTTATATTTCTCAAAAAGTTCCACAGGGAATTATGTAAACTTACCTTGCACTATCAGGTGTGTATCTTGTTGAGGTTTCCACCTCAAATATTTGAAGAAATGGCCAGTGATTCAGAACTGATGAGACAGTAAATAAATAGAATTCTATTAATGCCCACCAACATGTGATTGATCCACAACATGCTGTAGGTGAGTCTTGAAATATAATTAAAGAGGGCATGATAAACTGTTGCACTTAATGAAACAGAATATTAGTAAGAATTCACTCTCCATTTTCTCACTGTCTTCAGTACTGTAAGTAACCACACAAGCCAGTAATTCGATTGTAGCCCTACTTCCTACTAGACACTTAACAAAGACAAGAGAACAAATACATCTTTAATCTGTCATGCACTTACACCTTGTGTAAAATTTTCGTTCACTTTTTTTCATTATAAAACTGCCATTCACTGACAGATGAATCGATTATCATAAGTGACACATTTGGACCTTTGTGCTCTAAGCACCCCAGACCAACTTGCAGAGGTGAGGAGTAACTTCTAAACCCAACCTTAAATTCACACCCAAAACTACATACATGCTTGGACCATTAAATATACGAACATTAATGAATACTGGCAAACTCAAAATGCTTTCAGACATTGTAAATGAACAACAATTTAAAATTTGCATTTAAAAATAACACTTTCACAGATGGCGAAATACCACAATCAGAGAACTGTAGATCTTTCACAGAGAACACAGGGAAGAAATTCGCGAAACTACTCCAGAACTAGGCTCTGCATTCATGAATGGCAATTACGTTGCAAATGGTACCAAATTTTTTGGGAGGAAGACAGTTCAATCCCACGTCCGACCATCCTGATTTAGTTTTTCTGTGATTTCCCTAAATCACTCCTGGCAAATGCCAGGATGTTTACTTTGAAAGGGCATGGCCTGCTTCCTTCCCCATCCTTTCCTAATCCGATTAGACCAATGACCTCGCTGTTTGGTCTCTTCCCCCAAACAATCCAAAATCCAAATTTTTAATTAGCTCCAGAAAGTCCCTCTCCCTGCAATAATTCAATATTTAGGTGAGAGGTACACAACAATTAATGCACATGCACCAATAAATCAGGATAACAAGAACAATGCAGGAGGTAAAACAGTCCTCAGAACAATGTTGAGAAGCATCTGATAAAGTACCGGAGGAAAATATACAGATTTTATTAAACTTTTATCCTCAGACTGGCACAGAATGGAGATGAGAACATTATCTGCCTAAACTGCTATTAAATGAATTTATTCACAACTGGAATTTTGACTGTTATACCATTCTCAAGTGACAGCTTACCATGAACTAAGTCAGCGTTATTAAATGTCATGCCTAGTGCTTGGGGAGTGGATATTAAGACGTGCAGTAGGACATGACTTTGATAGAAATTAGTACATGAAGTACTGGCATTGTCTAGGCATACAGATTACAAAGACTCCCATATTGTAATGAATATGGAATTTGTAAACATGGTTAACACAAGGAAAGTATTACCTCAATAGGAATTATAAAGGATTCTATCATCACACTGAGATACCACTTGAGAATCGTACAGCTGCCAAATTAATTTTGAATAAATACATTCTGTAACAGTCCAGGGAGAAAATGTTTTCATTTATGAATGTCTGCCTTACAAAAATGGTAAGAAAAAGACATTTAGCTAAATTGTTGGCAGATAACCATCCCCTCCCCCCCCCCCCCACACACACACATACACACACATCACAAAACCACTAAAATCATATGAGGTCAACAATAATATGATTTGAGAATATCAGATAGTTTCTGTACCAATAACATAGCACAATTCCAAAATGATGATCAATTTCAGAATCAGACAGATACCTGTTGAAACTGACCATTACCACAGAATAATAAAACTACTATTCCTGGCCTAGAATAACTGATAACCATGTTCACAGAAGATTAAAAGAAGTTCCATGAAAAGTTCAAGGAGAAAACAACAGTAGAAATTCTAAAATACGAGATATATCAGGAATGGCTTAGGACAGGAAGGTCCTGTGATGGGCAGATTGATGAAGGACTACAGTAGCAAAGTACTATTGGAATACATTTGTAAAATTTTAGAAGGCTTACAACTATAAAGCACGACTACTTTATTCAAAATTCTTAAAGAATCTGAAATGCAGAAGAAAATACAAATCTTCTTAAAAGTACTTCAGCCTCGTTTGATATAAGAACAGACTTCAGCCAAGACAATGGACTAACTCCAGTCTTCTTTCAGGCCATATGTGAAAAGTGATCACTGAACAGATGGAGCAGTTGTCAGAATCTAATACCAGAAGTTGAATACTACTTGGTTAGAAAATGTATAGTGTTAAAATTGTCTGTTCAACTTTTCTAGAAAATTTAGCAATACTGACTGTGTAGAGAAAGCACAAAACAGAGAGAAAGAAAAACAGCACGAAAATCATGACTACTCATCTCCTCTGATAAGTAGTAGTGGGTAACAACAGGACTACGACATCCCAATCAAATACGAAGTATGGGAGTATCAGGGCGAGACAAATTTAAGGATCTTTCAGAAGTTATGGTTGGGAAAATGGAGCTACAAGAGGAAGACTATGAAAGATGAACTTTGCATTTCTGTTAATAGAAGATGTTTATAGTAAAAATTCATTCTCCAAAATTGCAGAACCTCCAACTTGCAAGGCAGTCGTTTGGCCAGAATACACATCTGCATCACAATTACTAATTTCGGATTCAACAAAAGATCATGAAAATTATGAAAAGAGAAAAGATATTAGGAAACAGAACACCAGCTCAAACATTTAAATTCAGAAACAATACACAAGTATAAATAAATATGTAAGAAAAAACTGCAGACAATATTTGGAAAAGAAGGGTAATGAGTCTTAGCACACTGAAAAGAAAAACTGTGCATCAGTGCCAAATCTATTTTACTTTAAAAAAGAACTCACTGGCTTAAAAAGTGCACAAAGACCCACAAGAAACTTGTTTAAATAAGCAAGAAATTAAAAACCAAACCAAATACAAAAACAGAATTGAGACGATAAATTCTCCACACCAAAATATTTCCAAAATGGCAAGATATAAACTGGACATTAGGTGAGTGGAAAGACAAGTATACAGATGAAGCAGTAGCATAAAGAAATGTAAAACCTTAGTTGCCTGTATTGGAGCAAGACAAAAAAAAAATTGTTCCACATTTGCAATACCTTCTCAGTAAAGCATAGTGATGGTGTATGTACTGCAAACTAATTACAGCCAGGTCAAAGAGTCTCTGCAAATATGCAGATAACAGTATTTTAAGTGTTTTGTTAAGTTATAGCAGTGTTCAGAAATATTTTCCAGTTGCGTTGTTATGCTGTCAGTACTGCTTGTACATGTGGTGCTACAGAAGAATGCTGAAGATTAGATGGGTAGATCACATAACTAATGAGGAAGTATTGAACAGGATTGGGGAGAAGAGGAGTTTGTGGCACAACTTGACCAGAAGATGGGATCGGTTGGTAGGACATGTTCTGAGGCATCAAGGGATCACCAATTTAGTATTGGAGGGCAGCGTGAAGGGTAAAAATCGTAGAGGGAGACCAAGAGATGAATACACTAAGCAGATTCAGAAGGATGTAGATTGCAGTAGGTACTGGGATATGAAGAAGCTTGCACAGGATAGAGTAGCATGGAGAGCTGCATCAAACCAGTCTCAGGACTGAAGACCACAACAACAACAACAACAACAACAACTGCTGGCATGCAGTCACAAAAGAGCAACACATGTATGTGTCACTCCAGCAAGAGCTTCATGCTGCTGTGGTTACATATCTAGTTAACAAGCAAGATCATACAACAACAATATATGTATATATTCCTTTAGCTCGAAAGTATGTAACTTGCCTTGATGGCATGGTATTCATTAACCACTATGACTCAGGTATTCACTCAGTGATTGTTTACTTGTAGAGAACTAGAAGTATAGCAAAACAGAACACATGCTTGATGTGAGGCAAGCTGTTTTGCATGTCTTCAAGACTAGTAGGTAGCACTGCTGTAGAGTGTGGCATACCACAACCACTAACAAGTGTGCACAGTCAATGGCCAGAACAGGAAATAACAGTAACCAGTAAGCCAAGATCATGTCATCCTTGAAGCAGAGCGAGAAGGAAGGACAGAATGATTTTTAAGCAATCAGTGGTGCTGCTCCAAGAGAAACATCTCAACAAGTCAGGGATGATCTGAAGCAACATAATGGACTGAGCCAACACACATTTACTGTAAGAAGTCACTTAGTAACAGGTGATTTACATTATAAAAGACATAAACCCACTCATAAAATAAAAAAATAGTGACAGGATAGCGTTTGCAAGGTAACCTCAAACTTTGAGTGTCGAAGATGAGTCTTTGGTTTTATGGAGAGACAAAAGTTAATTTAACATATTTATTTTCTGATGGTGTGCAGTATACAGGGTGAGTCACTAACTACTGCCACCATGAGTAACTCCAGAAGTATGATAGGAGATGAAAAGTTTGTGGGACAAAAGTTGCATAGTATAAGAGGGGCTTTAATATGAGGTTAGTTTTTTGTTGCTTGAGAGATATAAATGTCAACTTTGTTTCTTTAAACGGAATGGTATAGTTTGTTACATATTTTCTGATTGTGGCTATGGAGACGAATCCAATTATGTGGAACAGTAACATCTTTGAAGGTCAATGAAGGTCATAAAGGTGGCATGAACGTCCATTTACAGAAGGTGTTAGAGGTGATGATCACTGGTATCAATGTAGTGCTGCGAACTTACCATCACGGACTGAGTGGTATTCCTTATCACATTGGCACTTATCTAAGCACGTGCTCTTACAATTCCCTCTCACATATTTTCAGGTACACTTGGAACATCTTTACAAACAATGGCTTTTACAAATACCCACAAGAAATAATACAAACGTGTCAAGTCTTGCGAACCAGCCAGCCATGACACGTCACCTCTGTGTCCAATCCAATGATTTGGGAATTGTCTCTGCAGCTCATTTCTAGCCATCAGCGAAAAACGTGCCGGACACCCACTGTGTTGATACCACATTCTCTTCCTTGTTCCTAAAGGTATTTCTTCCAATAACAGACTTAATGTTTCTTGCAGGAATGGGGGTGTAATTCCTACCATTAAGACTGCCTTCGATGAAATATAGGCCTATAATTCTGTCCTCCGGAATCTCACACTATACAATCACTGTCCATGGTTTTTGGTGTGCAACTTGCAGCAACCAACATGGATTTTCAGTTGCCAATAATGCATGTTCTGCAAATTAACATTTTCATGGTTCATCACTAAATAAAATTAAATTAATAAACGTGTAATCACTCAATCTTAAGTTGAGCCCATCAGCAGAATTTAATGTGATGCATACAATCCGTACCAGTTAACCCTTGGTGGAGACTGGTATGGTAACGATGACATATATGGCAATACACAACACGAACAACACTACTCTCGCTCATGCCAGATTCCCTTGAGATTTGAAGCAAACTAGCACAAGGATCTCTAACTGCAGTGCAACAGTGCCAGCTCTCACTGAATTTCTCCGTAAATAAGAAGCGTATCAGCTTGTTCTTTGAAGCAATACATCATTCACATTCGTTTGATTTGACGTACTAGTCTTACTGTTCCTGTTAGTGTTGTATTGCAAGACTATCACAAGGTGTTTACATGTCAATGGCACATTAGATGGATATGCCCCATTTGGCGAATATTTACTATTTGAATGAGATATGAGAGAGAATTGCAAGAGCACATGCCTCGATAAGTGTTGATGTGATAAGGAATACAACTCAATTCATAATAAGAAGATCGCAGCACTGCACTGATACCAATGGTCATCACTATAAACACCTTCTGTAAATGGACGTTCATGCCGCCTTTTTGCCTTTGTTGATCTTCAAAGACCTTATTGTTGCACATCATTCAATTGATCGCAAGAGCCGCTATCAGAAAATAAGTACCAAACTATAGCATCCCACTAAAAAATCACTGTTGACTTTCATATCTCTGACATGATCTCATCTAGCAACAAAACAGAAATGTCATATTATGGCCCCCACTGTCCCATGCAGCATTTGTCCCACAAACTTTTCAGCTTCTCTCATACTTTCAGAGTTATTTTAGGTGACAATAGTTACTCACCCTGTATACATAACCAAAAAGCTAAAGGGACAAAAACAAGGGTCAGGTATAGATCACTAAGCATGGTGGTGGAAGTGTCATGGTGTGGGGATGTTACCTGTGCAGTCACATTTTAGAAAAGAATATGATTCCATGTAGGAGACAGAATGTGTCACAGAATTGGATATTTCAGCATGTCAATGGTTTGAAATACACCTGTCTATTTTGTAAAAAATTCTTTCAAACCAAACACAAACTTTTTGAGTGCTTAAGCTGGAGCCTGGATCTAAATCCAGCTGAACACCTCTTACATACACTGAACTGATGTGTTCATTGTAGAAGCTACTCAAACAAGGATCAATTTGCTGGTATCTTACTGGACCCACGGTCAGAACTCCCAATTGACCTGTTACAAAAGCTTGTGGATTCAATGCCAAATTGTGCAGCTGTGATGAAAGCTTATGAGTATGCAACAAATATTGATTTATTTTTCAGACCCCAAAATAGTGTTATTCTTATATACTTAACCCACAAATTACTTTTGAGTTACTCTCTTGATGTAACATAACCTTGTTTAAACTATATGTAGACCTGTACTAAATAGATTACAGTATCATATTTCTCAATTACCCAATGGCAGTTTTTTCTATTAAACACTTATGTTTATGTAATTGTAACTAATGCTGTCTATAAAACATTTTTGAGTGCTACTGCAATAGGACTGCATTTAGGCGCCTGATGAGATGAAAGGAGCAAATAGTAAACAACAGTGGCAGAGTGCAAATACTGTTTAGTTCGGCAGATCACTATACGCAATCTGATGACCCTCTGGACAGCAGCAACAATCCTTTAGTACATTGTCTGAGGTGAGCTCAACAGATTAAATCAAAATGTATTTGAAGAAAGTGACTACCATATTTTACAGACTGTAAGGTGCACCTTCATTTACAAGAAGTTTTTAAGTAAAGTACAATTTTACCATTTCTTTATTAGATTGCAGTCAGCCTAAGAAATTTCTTAGTTTATACAACGAAAAATGACCTTTGAAATCACTGAAATTCGCCATCTGAACTTTCCTCTTTCATTAGCATCATTGTCCTCTTTATATATAAGATGGTCTTCACTACCATAAGAGCATTATTTATGCTGACCTATTGATAGATTTAACAATGATATTTTCTCTCACCCTATATCACAACTGCTTTATTGACTGACACATTTGTTTGTTAGTAGATCATTTTAGAACTCCATCATGAATTCATGTTGGGCTTAATGCATCATCCATTTGTCCCATTCCTCTTCCATATACACTTTAAATACACTGAAGTGCCACAGAAACTGGTATAAGCATGTGTACTCAAAGACAGAGAGATGTAAACAAACAGAATATGACCACTGCAGTCGACAATGCCTATGTAAGACAAGTGTGTGATGCAGATGTAGCATCAGTTACTGCTGCAACAATGGTAGGTAATTAAGATTTAACTGAGTTGGAATGTGGTGTTATAGCCAAAGCATGAGCGATGGAACACAGCATTTCTGAGGTAGCATTGAAGTGTGGATGTTACCCTAAGACCATTTCATTGAAGTGAATATCAGGAATCCATTAAAATATAAAATTTCTGCCATTGCTGTGGCCGGAAAAAGATAATGCATGAATGAGACCAAGAAAAAATTCAACGTGCTGCAGGTTTCAATGATGGGCCATCACAAAGTATCAGCGTGCAAACCATTCAACAGAACATCACCGATATGGGCTTTTGGAGCTGAAGGCCCACTCGTTCACCATTGATGACTGCACAACACAAAGCATTATGTCTCCCATTGGCACACCAATACCGAAATTGGACAGTTGATGGCTGGAAACATGTTGCCTTGTCAGATGGGTCTCGTTTAAAATTGTATTCAGTAGATGGATTTGCACAGGTATGGAGACAGCCTCATGAATCCATGTTCAAGCTGGTGGAGGCTCTGTAATGGTGCGGGGCATGTGTTGGAGTGATATGGGACACCTGATTCATCTAGATACGACTGACAGGTCACAGGTACATAACCATCCTGTCTGATTATCTGCATCCATTGTGCATTCTGACAGACTTGGGCAATTCCAGCAGGAAAATGTGACACCCCACACGTCCAGAATTGCTACAGAGTGGCTCCATGAACACTCTTCTGAGTAACACTTATGCTGGCCACCAAATTCCCCTGACATTAACATTATTGAGCGTATCTGGGATGTCTTGCAACATGCTCATCAGGAAAGATCTCCACTCCCTTGTACTCTATGATTTATGGTCAGCCCTGCAAGATTCATGGCGTCAATTCTTCCCCAGCACTTCTTCAGATATTAACTGAGTACATGACATGTTGTGGCACTTCTGCATGCTCACTAGGGTCCAAAACGATATTAGGCAGGTGTACCAGCTTCTTTGGCTCTTGAGTGTAGTGTATTTGTCCAGACATCAAAAAGTTGCAATTGTGAAGTAAGATCCTGCACTAACAGCAAGCTCTGTATTTAACTGTCTCAATTTCTCTTTAACAGAATTTTACAAATGACACTAAAATGACCTAGCACATGAAGAGAACTCTTCTCCAATTAAGTGACTTTCCTTCACTTCAACACACTGTTAATCCATAATTTCATACCAGCCTCATCCATCCAATCCTTGTCACGTATGTGAACAACACCTGGCAGTATTTCACAAGGTTTTGACATTGTTTAGCACTTGAAAATTATCACTGGATTAAGTTTAGAACCATCAACACAACATGAAAGAACAACAGTGTAGCACATTTTTTCATGTTCACCTGTTTTTATGTTACTGTTTTAGCAAATTTCATGGAAAAAATTTTGTTACTTGGCACATCAAGTCTTTATTCACTATTTAACTTAGTTCCATACTGGTTTTCTTTCAATGTTGTATAATAAAGTGATGGAAAGATAATACACCCTTCATACGCTTACAGCAGTTTATGAGATATTTTGGTCTTGGTTCGCATGCAAAGTCCTTGACGCTTCGTAAACCTGTAGCACCAAACATTTTCACTCTCAATATCTGTTAAGTTCCACTGTAGCAGTAGCTTACAAGCATGTATTTGAGTCATTTTTGTAGTAATTCAAGTACAATTTAGATGGTGTGCTTGAATCCATTTCAATACATCATCTTCTAGTTTTTGCCATTTTGTTTCCAGTTCTCTATTTGCACATTTAGCCTTCATGTTTTGCAATTCTTCTTTACTAGCCTGCCAATAGCAAATGTGTTTTTTTTCTTTTGCTGGAGGACTGAAATGCTGCTCAGCTGCTCGGTTTCCATATTGTTCTGCATATGCTATTACTATTTATAGCCTGTATCATATGAATACCTTTTATTTTTCCATTGTGAAACTAGCTACAAAAGAAAATATTCTTCTGTTGCCAGTAACACAAATCACTTTCAGTTCAAGTTCACTGGCACTGTAGACTGCAATGACACATCACAGGCTAGACAGTGTTCTGGGTTTGTGATTGCAGGGCACGAGGGAGACACTGTTAGCAAGCTTGTGAATTCCTGTAACTCATGTTCGTTGCATCGGTGCACTGCTGCTGCCAATAGAATCCAATGTTACTAGATAAAAATAGATTTCCTGCAGCATTGAACAGATGGCCATTTTTGAGGGAACCAGGAATTTTGACTCAAACACTGGACTTGTTATATTAAATTCGAGTATAACACACACCTCAATTTTGGAGGAAATTTTTTTAGAAGCAAATGAATTTTATAATCTGTAATATATGGCACCAAGTCTTTGTAAGCATCACTGGAAATTAGTTTGAACAAATAATTAAGGTAACTGAAAATTTATCATGCATTCAAACTTTCAAATACTACAAGTGAGATAATAATGTGAATCTAACATCAAATGTACAAGATTCATTGACACTGAACAGTTCTCATTTAACACTGAAACACAAACATCTATACATTTAATATTTTGCTCTGGTGAACTATGTTCCTCACAAGCCAGGAGAAATGCCAATAACCTACTATCCATTGGGAATACTTTCCTGTGAGAAAAAGCCGACAACTGTAAGGCAGTATTCAAATTCAGTCATACAACTTTTGCACTAGTATCTTTAAGGAGTTTTAGGACCTTTCCAAGGTCTATGCCATGACAGCAAGTAACATTTTTGTCACACATTTAAACATACTCATCAACTCTTTGACAAACAAAAGATGAGTGTGGCCAAAATAAGTGAGGAACAGTAATAAACAAAGGATTCAACAAATAAAATATTCTAATCTGCTGACTGATCTCTCAAAAAATCACATGCATAGCCAACTGCTAATTTGTCACTTTCCAGCTATAAAATATTATTCACAAATATTACATAGAAAAATACTACAACTGAAATCACTGGACTCATCCTGAGACCTCCTGTTACCAGTCAAATGCCATAGTGGTGCACTGGGTTGAGTGAATTTAACGCTGAGGCCACCATCAAACGATAAACCAGACTACCATAATCAAGACAGGATTGAATAAGGGCTCTGTAGAACTGCAGCAACGTAGAACAATCTGCACCCCAGTTGGTGTTGCTCAGGCAGCAGAGGACACTGAGGTGCTGCCAACACTTCCGCTGACAATGATGAGGAAGCCACATCACTCGGGCATCGATATCCAGTTGTAAGAATCGATATGTCTCCATTAAAGTGAGTAGTTCCAGATGAATGGTACAACACCACTGAAGTGTGTGACACCTGACTTCACAGATGAAAACTGGAAGCCATGGGCTAGAGCCCATGACTGCACCTTGTGAATGGTTCGTGTAGGCACCGTTCACCAACACCAGTACTAATGGAGCAGAAGTCATCTGCATATAGAGAAGGTGACAGCTGCTGCAAGATTGTTAATGGCCACTAAAAATAGAGATTACTCAATACAGAGTCCTGCAAGACCCCATTCTCCTGGATATGGGGGAAACAATGGGATGCACCAAATTGGACATGGTAAGAACAGAGTGATATGAAATTTTGGATAAAAATCTGAAGCAGGCCCTAGAGACCCCACTCATACAATGTGGCAAGGATATGTCTTAAGCTTTTCGTAAATCAAAAAAGATGGCAACCAGGTGTTGACGTCTGGAAAAAGGCTGTTCGCATGGTGGACTCTAGGGTAACTAGATGATCAGTGGTAGAGTGACCCTGGCGGAATCCGCCCTAGCATGGAGCCAGTAGGCCACGTGACTCTATGACTCAACACAACTGCCGACTTACCACACATTCTATAGCTTACAAGGAATGTTGGTGTGGCTGATCGGCTGATAGCTATCGACATCAAGTCGATTTTTACCGGGTTTGAGCACTGGAATAATGGTGCTCTCCTGCCACTGCAATGGAAGGACGCCATCGCACCAGATCCAATTGAAGATGACGAGGAGATGTCGCTTGTAGTCGAATGAGAGATATTTGATCATCTGACCGTCGATCCGATCAGGCCCAGGAGCTGTGTTACTGCAATGTGCAAGGACGCTGAGGAACTCCCACCCTGTGAATGGAGCATTATAGGGTTCTATGTGACATTCAGTGAACTAGAGTGCTTTCCTTTCCATCCGCTGTTTGAGGGTGCAAAATGCTGGGGGATAATTCACTAATACGGAGGCTCAACCATAGTGATCAGTAAAGCGCTCGGCAACTGTGTGTGTCAGTAGATAACACGCCACTGACATTAATGCCAGTAACACCTGTCGAGGTGTGGTGCCCACAAACATGTCTGCTCTTCGTCCAGACTTGGGAAGGTGATGTATGGCACCCAATGGTCGACACGTACCTCTCCCAACTTGCCTATTTCTGTCTTTCTGTAAGCTTGTGAACGCGGGCAGGAGCCCTTTAAAAGCTATTAGCAGCTCTAGGAAGGGTGTTGCTTATGTCGCTGTAGAGCTCGCCAACACTCTTTAATGGCCTCAGCGATTTCCAGTGACCACCAAGGTACCGAATTTCGTTGGGGGCACCCTAAAGAACAAGGGATCGTGTTTTCTGCCACACAAACGATCGTTCTAGTGACCTGCTCAACTACCACATCGATGGTAGTATGTGGGGGAGTTTCAATGGTGACAGTAGAGGTGAAAGCTTCCCAGTCTGCCTTGTTAAAGACCATATTGGTAGACGTCCGGGGGAATGGTGCTGGGGGAGTGACAGGAAGATGGGAAGGTGGTCACTACCACCCAAGTCATCAAGGCCTCTCAATAGACAGATTGGAGAAGTCCTGGGACGCAGAGAGATCAATCAGTGGCTTAGTAAATGCCAGGACTTTAAATGCTAACATTTTTAGGTTAGGTTTTACCGTGACTGTTATTGACATTAATGAAACAACAAGTTTACTGTTACCAGTCACCATTTTATTTATTTCCACGACACGTTTCAAAGGTTTAAACCTCCATCATCGGGTGGATTTACATTAGTTAGTATGACATTTGTGTGTGTTGTGTTACGATTTTTTGGAGGAACTTGTGGCACTGTCTAGTGGAGAAACAAAACACTATTTCAGAACATGGTTTTGTATTTCTTCAGTTTGAAATTTATCGGAAGCCGACCACAACACGTACCACAATCCACAACTCCTCTTGTCACCCCGTAGCACACAAAATGACAGCATTCCAGTACATGATTAATAGAGCTATCCAACTACCACTCTCTGAAGACAAATGTTATCAAGAAATTGAAATATTAAAACAAACAGCTATTGAAAATGGTTATAACAACTCCATAGTAGACACCCTAAAACACTCAATAATGGCAAAGCAACCACAGCACAAAAAACAAAAAGAAAATAACATCTTCCATACAATCCCCTTTCTAGGTAACATTTCATACCAGATTGCCAATGTCTTCAAACAAAAAGGCATAAGCATATCCTTTACAACAGCCAACAAGATTGGACTGAAGTTACCCAACAACATCAGCACACAAAACCCACTTCATCACACAGGTGTGTACAAAATTGAATGTTTGGACTGTGACTGCTTCTACATAGGCCAGGCAGGCAGATCATTTGAGATTAGACGTAAGGAACACATGGCAGCACTAAAAAACAAAAAATACCACACATCAGCAATAGCTACCCACCTGCAAGAAACAAAACATCATGTTAACAACGCAAGTGTTAGCATCCAACGAAAAGGCAGAAAAACTAGACATCCTCAAAACACTCCAACTATACAAACACCAAACGAAACAACGAGAATCCATCGTAAATGACAAAAGTGACAATATATATAATAATATCATCTCTGTTTTCAGCAACTGCCTACATTCTTAAAACACACACACACACACACACACACGCACACACACACACACAAATATTTACCATAAATATTGACAGCCACCAAGAGTACAAGAGATTGACCCCATTTACAGATAATTCATCCCACCAACAGCTTGTACCCCTTGTCAGCTTCAAACTGTTCGTACATCAACTACTGGCAAAAATTTTGTATTATATTTATCTGCATATATTATAGCATTAAGCAATGTATTACCCCAACCTTTAGGCAGCTAATATATGTAACATGTGACCTTAAGAGCTCTTGCCACGTAAATGATTGCTCTCATATAATCACTCATTCCACCCTCTCTCTCTCTCTCTCTCTCTCTCTGTGTCAGTCCCACCCTCCCACCCTTCCACCCTCCCTCCCTCCCTCTCTCTATCTCTCTGTGCCCGTCCGCCCCCCCTCTGCCTGCCTGCCTGCCCGCCCGCCCCTCTGCCTGCCCGCCCGCCCTCCCGCCCCTCTGCCCGCCTGCCCCTCTGCCTGCCTGCCTGCCTGCCTGCCTGCCCGCCCACCTGCCCCTCTGTCTGCCTGCCCGCCACTCTGTCTCACTGGGGTAGCCAATATGATTATTGTACTTCAAGTCTGTAACCTGATTGTTATTAACAAGTATGAAGTTTAAGCCATTTTAACATTTCACCTGACTATAAAAACGAGTACCAATGTTACGCTGTTTTAACTTGTCAAATTGGATTTATATGCCACCTGGAGAACACACACATATATTCGACACCTCAAAACAAACACCTCCAAAGGCTTTAAACAATTATTCTGTAATAATGTTGTTATCATGTATATTATTTGCACTTTGTGATTATTTCTTCTCTTCTGCTATATGAATCTTGCACCTAGCAGATTACAAATGCCATATTTGTTTACAAATGTGACAGTATACATGTGATGTGTTACAACAACGAAAGGAACCTGGGATCACTGTAGGTACACTAGTTTATTTATTTTAAGTTTACTATTAGATATCAGTGTAATTTTTTTGTCAGAATAAATCCAAAACCATGTTCTGAAATAGTGTCTTGTTTCTCCACTAGGCAGTGCCACAAATTCCTCAAAAAAACTAACAAAACACACACACACACACACACACACACACACACACACACACACACAAGTGTCATATTAACTAATGTAAATCCACCTGATGATGGAGGTTTAAACCTTTGAAAGTACTTTGGAGTACTGTGCAGACTGGCGACCTGCGGAAGTGCTGCTCTCCGTGGCTGATACAAGTGGGAGGAGGTGCACAGATAGTATCTTGATGCAGTGGATGTCTGCAGTCTTGAGATGTGGCGTTGGAAATGCAGCTGCAAGACACGTGCCCAAATTTCCAGCACTTACGAGCACCACATAGGGGGAGGGACATATGGTTTAAAATCATGACAGTAAACCATCCCCTTGACCTTCTCAGGCAATGAATCACCCTCAAAAGCTAAGATGAAGGCACCACTAGCGACCATGTTGTCTTTGGGTCCCCTGTAAATGCCCTGGATGGAATGAACACCCCGCCATTCTACACTGGCGCACAGCTTGTCGTCATACTGCAAGATGAGGTAGCAATGGAAAGTAATCTCCTGGACCATGTTGAGGCTTTCATGGGGAGTCACAGAAACAAGAATATCACCCAGCCAATAACAAGTTAGTTACGCACGGGATTGTGTTGGGGTTGCTGTCTGAATCCAGACTGCAGCAATTCTCATCTTGGACAGTGATGTCACTTCCCCAAACTTATCATCAAGATGTTCAACAAAAAATTGAGGCTTCATACATAGAAAGGAGTCCCTGTCCATTCTGCTACAGACTAAATACCGAGGCGAATATGGCTCTCTTCTTTCTGTAACTGTACGACCCTCCCATGGTGTAGCAAGGGAGGGAAACGATTTAGGATCATATCTGTCAGCATTGTACTCCATGTTGTCCATCTTAAGACACTGCTGCCGCCATACAGTCACCAGCAAGAGATGACTTAGTCCACTTCATTGTGGGTCACCTGACCTGATGCCACCCTCTCAGATCAGGGGCTCTCCCCATGGGCACCACCCAGCCACAGCAAAGACCACCTGGCATGATGGCCGTTGCCAGGAGTCCTGATGCCCCAGGAAGACAGGCATCTACTCCTTGGCATACATGGGAAGTTTACAGCTCAGGCATCAGCAGTGCCATCCCTGTGTTGTCAGGGGACTACCACCAAATGAGTACATGACGGGCCCGTCACAAGGGACTGGCTACCATGCTGGATATTGGGCACAGAGAAATCCAATAATGTTGGGTCAAAAGAGTACAGGAGACAATGGAAGAAGATGACATAGTCCAGAAAGTGTCTTGCCCAAATAGTTGTATTGGAGGTGGAGATGCAAAGCCATGACAAGAGGCTCAGGAGATCGAATCTAAGGGCACTACGGATAACTCATGGACCACGTAAGGCATCCTTCCTCATCTGGCCCGCACTTCTGTAGAATTTGGATACTGGAACGTCAAACCATAAAATGAGACCTGAACTTATAGGGCCGAAAAGTGAGAGACTCCTTTTAGTCGCCTCTTAGAGCAGATAGGGACACCTTAAGCCTATTCTAATCCCCAGACCAGCAGAGAGAAGCAAAGTTGAGACTCACCATATTGCAGAGATGCTAAGTCACAGATAGGTGTAACAAAAAGAGTGCCACAAATGAAACTTTTGGCCCATAAGTCTTTCGTCAAAAATAGATCACACACACACACACACACACACACACACACACACACACACACACACACGACTGCAGTCTCAGGCAACTGTAGACACACTGCAAGCAGCAGCACCACTGCCTGTTGGGAGTGGTGACTGGACAGCATTAGTGAGGAGGCTGAGGTGGGGAGGGATAGTAGGGTGGTGGTGACATACAGTACAGTGCTGCTGGGGAGCATGCAAGGATGAGGTGGCAAGAGGGTAGAGCAGCTATGTGTTATCAGGCAGTTAGATGGTGCACTGGGGAGAGGTGGGGAGGGGGGTACCAGAAAAGGAGAGAAGTAAAAAGGCTGGGTGTGATGGTAGAATGAGGGCTGTATGGTGCTGGAATGGAACAGGAGGCTTGGTGGGTGAAGACAATGACTAATAAAGGTTGAGGCCAGGAGGGTTACGTGAATATAGGGAAAGTACCCACCTGCACAATTCAGAAAAGCTGGTGTTAGTGGGAAGGATCCATATGGCAGAGCCTGTGAATCAGTCATTGAAATGAAGGATGTCATGTTTGGCAACATTCTCAGCTACCAGGTGGTCTACTTTTTTCAGTGACCATTCATGTGGACAGATGGTTTGTTGGTTGTCATGCCCACATAGAATGCAGTAGAGTGGTTGCAGTTTTGCTTCTAGATTAAATGACTGGTTTCACAGGTAGCCCTGTTTTTGACGGGAGAGGTGATGTTTGTGATGGTGGTGGGAGGATGTATGGGACAGGTCTTGCATCTAGGTCTATTGTAAGGGTATGAGCCACGACGTAAGGGGTTGGGAGCTGGGGTTGTGTAGGGATGGACAAGTAGATTGCGTAGGTTTTTGGATAGTGGAATACCACTGTGGGAGGTGTGGGAAGGATAGTGGGCAGAACATTTCTCACTTCAGGGCACGACAACATGTAGTCAAAACCCTGGTGGAGAATGTAATTCAATTGCTCCAGTCCTGGGTGGTACTGAGATACATGCAGAACGATCCTCTGTGGCCAGACAATGGGAGACTGGAAAGATAAAGCATGAGAGATTTGTTTTTATACAAGATTGGGAGGATAATTACGATCAGTGACGGCTTCAGTGAGACCATCAGTTTATTTTACAGACTATAAGATGCTGCGGGCTATAAGGCATACTTTCATTTTTTGACAGCTTTTTAAAAAGTAACATTTTAAAAAATTTTAATATTAGATTGTAAAGCCAGGCTACAAAAAATTCTTAATGTATAAAACCGAAATGACCTAAAGGCCCCTGAATATGAAAATAAAGTTGTTGTTCTCCTTCATGACCACTGTCTTTTTCATATGAGAGATAGTCTTCACTGCCTGCCAAAGCATTACTTATACTGCAGTTCTTGAAAGATTTGACCATAATGTTGTCTCTTACTCTAGACCACGACTTTCTTCCACTGCCACACTTGTTTGATTGTAGGTCCTTTCAATGTTCTCTCTGACAGGAGTCCTTGTTGGGTTTCGTCTGTAGCATGTCAGAAAATACCTCGTTCTTATGCAACGCATCTAAATCTTTATTCGCATGAAGTAATGGCAGCTATTGATGCGGGATCTCAAGTTGATTCCACATTTATAGATTTCTGGAAAGCTTTTGACACCGTTCCTCACAAGTGACTTCTAATCAAGCTGTGGGCCTATGGGGTATCGTCTCAGTTGTGCGACTGGATTCGTGATTTCCTGTCAGGAAGGTCGCAGTTCGTAGTAATAGACGGCAAATCATCGAGTAAAACTGAAGTGATATAAGTGTTCCCCAGGGAAGCATCCTGGGACCTCTGCTGTTCCTGATCTATGTAAATGACCTGGGTGACAATCTGAGCAGTTCTCTTAGGTTGTTCACAGATGATGCTGTAATTTACCGTCTAGTAAGGTCATCCGAAGACCAGTATCAGTTGCAAAGTGATTTAGAAAAGATTGCTCTATGGTGTGGCAGTTGGCACTAATTAACGAAAAGTGTGAGGTGATCCACATGAGTTCCAAAGGAAATCCGTTGGAATTCGATTACTCAATACGCAGTACAATTCTCAAGGCTGTCAATTCAACTAAGTACCTGGGTGTTAAAATTACGAACAGCTTCAGTTGGAAAGACCACATAGATAATATTGTAGGGAAGGCGAGCCAAAGGTTGCGTTTCATTGGCAGGAAACTTTGAAGATGCAACAAGTCCATTAAAAAGGCAGCTTACACTACACTCGTTCGTCCTCTGTTAGAAAATTGCTGTGCGATGTGGGATCCTTACCAGGTGGGATTGACGGAGGACATTGAAAGGGTGCAAAAAAAGGGAAGCTCGTTTTGTATTATGACGTAATAGGGGAGGGAGTGTGGCAGATATGATACGCGAGTTGGGATGGAAGTCATTAAAGCAAACACGTTTTTCGTTGCGGCGAGATCTATTTACGAAATTTCAGTCACCAACTCTCTCTTCCGAATGTGAAAAATATTTTGTTGAGCTCCCAACCTAAATAGGTAGGAATAATCATCAAAATAAAATAAGAGAAATCAGGGCTCGAACAGAAAGGTTTAGGTGTTTGTTTTTCTCGCACGCTGTTCGGGAGTGGAATGGTAGAGAGATAGTATGATTGTGGTTTGATGAACCCTCTGCCAAGCACTTAAATGTGAATTGCAGAGTAATCATGTAGATGTAGATATAGAAGAACTACAAACCCAAGTAGAAGTCTTTGACAGGGAAGTAGTTATTAAAATGGTTGCAGTCTGTAGAAAATAGTGTTTCAGCTACAGGTAAATTTGTTCCAAGAACAGTATTTAAAGGGTTTAAGGAAAGTAAAGAAGGAACAATCACCGAAGTTGAGGTTGGTATCAGAACTTGAGCATGAAGACTTGCCCTTTAATTTGGGGTAGTCACAGCATCAGTGAGACCTGATGGAAGAAAAGTTTCCATTTCCATTTTTGTAACATTAACAAGCAAACAAACGCATCATGAGTACATAACTCATCAAGTGGGGAATATTGAAGGATTTTTTTCTTGTAAAACTCAGCAACTGTTATTCACTGCAAAAGACAAAGGAAGATATGTACAGATGGAGGAAGCAAAGTTACAAAAATACCACCTAGAGAAAATCACAGTCTGTCAGAGTATGGTAATAAGATTGGGACAGGATTCCTGTGCAGTGAAATTGCTAATGGGACAAAGGAGGAAAGAGAATGAAATTAAAAAGTGGTCCAGCCAGAACTGTACTTTCAGCAGGTCGAGGCACATGGGTTGTACTCCAGCTTTGCCAAGATGGTAGTAGCAATTAGTTGTTTCCAGAAGCAGAGGGGTACATCAGCAAAGAGGCTACAATGAAAGGTGAATGCTTTCTTATTAAATGGAACAGTGTGCAACATAATTGGGCCTACTTTCTGTCCGCACACCTCAATTTCAGGAAAAAGTCACTTGAGTACTTTCCAGCTGCATTTGTACTGGCCAGAGGAGCCCATGGAAGTGCCACGTCCATCAAATCTAACCAGCTTAAATCACACTCTAGTGCCATAACTAATGTAATCTATAAACACACTTCTGAACCAGCAGGAGTGATCAAGCTCCCTGAAACCTTATTACAGCACGTAAATTCACATTGTAAAAATCAGCACCGGAAAGAAACAACAGAGGCTATTGTCATACCAACCACCACAGCTGCACTTGCTCTCCTGAGCCTGGTGTTGTTCTGGTACATAAAAGAAAATAACATGACCCAGTCATAGTTCAGAGTCCACTGGCTTGGATAACCCAAGCATAAAAGCAGCAGAATGCACAGTGAATCGATTTATTTTCGCTTTTATGTGGGGAGTAGAGTTAGAAAAAACTGTGCAAGAAGCATAGTAAAGAAATTAGTTCCATGGTGTTTGAGTTAAGGTGCAGGGCAAGGTGTCCTATGGAAATGTGTAAGATTCAGTGAAAGGGTTAAGGTAACTAACTGTTAGAATAATACTTAAGAGGAGGAATAAGGGCAGAAATACTACTCACCAGTAACTCTAGTGTAATGTGTAGTATAGTTTGGTCAATCTGAGGGACAGAGTCTTGATAAAACGAAGGTGAATGTAGCATATCGACCATAGTTGGTAAAAAAGAACAGAAGTGAGTTTAAACAGAGCCAGCTGCAGACAGGTAAGAGTGTTATGCATTGACAAAGCAAAACATGGCTAACTTGCCTTGCAAAGCAGATCCAGCTGGGCATAGTATAGCAACAGCCAATGCTGCAACATGCTAATGGAAAGACAGAAGCTTTTCATCAAACAAACGTAATCTGGAGCATAGAAGTACTCAGTGATTTGTATACTACATGATTCTTGGAATGCAGCATGGGGTCCACCATTCAAACACAAGACAGGGCAACCTGCCCTGAGTCACAAGCAAGGTGCCTGCTCACTCTTGACATAGCCTTCTGTGAATATGTGTCAGAGTTAGACATACAGCACGTCTCCGACAATAAAGGCTACTCTGCCAAAGCCATCTGCACACAGATTACTTTGATACAACACATCCAACACATGCTGCGAGCTCATATGCCACTTGCCATGCAGTACTAAGGCAGTCTGTTGTGACCTTACAGCAAAATAACAGTCCTCTCTTCTGAAGTCAAACGTGGTTGACCCTGCCCTGGACTTTGGGATACAGTTTCTGTCTCTATGTATTGTCGCCACATCCAAGAAAAAACAGAACAATTCACACTAAACCATCAGGCCACATCAATTTTTGACTGTCCTGCTTCCTTTCTTTCTATGGCTCTCCACTGCAGAGTCTGGTAGACATTTTCTCTGTGTCAAACTGCATTGTCTGTAGCTGTGTACACAGCTATTGTGGATGTGGGGCTACCCAACAAACACTACCTCATTTCATACGTGCACTGACATCACTGACACAATTGTCACTTGACCAGAATGCCACCTTCCATGTAGAACACAATCGTAAGGGCATCTGGTTGACAGCTTGTAAGACTGTATCGTGAATTAAACACAGGACAGGGAAGTATTTGTTTGTTGCTTTAATTTTGGATACCAGTGTAGTTTTGGACATTTTGCATTCAGTTCTCAATTTGCGCGTGTAGTCTTCTTCATTTTCTCAGTTCTTCCTTATTAGCAAGCCAATCACGAATCGCTCTTTATGATTGAGGAGGACCAAAATGCCACTCAGCTTCTCTGTTTCCATATTGATCTCCATATGCTATAACCTTCAATTTCGAGCCCACATCATATGAAACCTCATTTTTTTCCATTAGGAAACTACTAAAGAAAATACTCTTCTATTACTGATAACACTAACCACTTTCTGTTGAAGTTCACTGGCACTATAGACTGCAGTGACACATCAAAGGCTAGACTGTGTTCTGCGTTTGTGATGGCCGTGCAGGAGGGGGACAGTGTTAGCAAGCTTGTGAAGCTCTGTAACTCTTGTTTTTCACATCAGTGCACTGCTGCTGCCAGTTGCATCCAATGTTGCCAGATAGACAGAGGTTTCCCACAGCATTGAATATATGGCCTGTTTTAAGCCTGGAAGGAATTTAAAATCAAACACTAGACATTTTTAGTATAAGTCACACACAAATGTTGTACAAAACTTTTTGAAGAAAAAATGTGTCATACCCCATAAAATATGTTATACTTTTGTTCTCTCTAAAATATAAAGTCAAATTGATGATATTTCCTTGTAAGTGACACTCTTTGCGTCTCAGTGACCTGCCTATCTCTCTCAACCTTCCTGTATCTATTACTAACTATTTTGATGAAGGAACTAATAATTTGAAAAGCTAGGGAAGTTCCTTATACTTTTGTGTGCATTTATTGTCAGTACTAGCGATTTAACCTCCCAAAGTTAAGTGAAGGGCAGCCATTTTGTTTGACAAATTTGTAGTTTTGAGCCATTCCAGAATGTAAGCTTGAGAGTAAAATATAATATTCTGAAACTTATGTTTGGCTTTGCATCAGGGTTTATCTGTAGAATCTATTTTCTTGTCTGCAGAGTAAAAAATATAAATAATTTCCAACATCTATTTTTTTAGAGAGTTACAAGTAGAAGTTACAATGAAATGAAGAATCTTTGTCTTCACATTACATACCTAATGAACTCATCAGTATGACACTTCCTGTGTGCTGATTTGAACTGTGTAGACCATGTTACAAAATACATTTGTTTGGCTATAGTGAGGCACTTTAAGTTAAAATTCATCATATTTGCTGCCAGATATGGGACTAAAAATTCTGATTAAGTTGTGATATCCAAAGAAGAATTTATCAGCAAGGATTCTTACTACACAGAAGGCAGGTCAGGAAGTTAAGTTTAATCAAAAGAATTTTTTTAAATGGTGCTGTAAAGCAAAGATTTTATGGGGGAATTATTTTGTGGATGAAACAATAAAAGTTTCATTTGCTGAATAAGTTACAGAGTAATGCATCTGTATATAAAGGCTGGAGCATTGCCACACATTATTAATACTAGCTTTCTGTTAAAGATGGTGGATAGTAAATGAGAGAGAGAGAGAGAGAGAGAGAGAGAGAGAGAGAACAACATGATGTCACAAGAGTTCAGAAGAAAGGAAAGAGAGCAACTTGGCAAATGTCTAGATTTTAAGTAAACATCAGGAAAAGCAGTGAAATGATCAGAATAGCTACATCCAGACAGCCCAACTTGGAAATATGCAGTAACAAACAAATTAATTGTTCCAATGCAACAACTTCCATATTTAGGCAAACATTAACAACAGAAACTGAATAACAAGGTTTAAAAGGAAGGGAAGCTAACAGTTGAATTTTTTTACAACAGGGATTACAATCTGTCAAGCACCTGACAGATGGGATACTATGTTACTTGAAGGTCCAAAGACTAAAATGCACAGAGTTGTGCAAAAACACTACATAGTATTTTCAGCTCAAGGAGCTTATAAGCAATTTTAGGCAGACACAGAAATGGGGCACATAAAAAATACATTCATTCATTACACACTTTGTTGGTTTTGAATACACCTCAATGTATGTATGAAGGTATCATTATCTGGTGAATGCACTGAGAGAGAGACTGAGAAGAGCATTTTTCACAAGGTAAGGAGTTACAGGAATGTGTAGTCTACTGTTAATTCATGTGCACTATAAACTCATGTGTAGTGTAAAAACTAACTCCTAGACTTCACTCCACATTAAATAATGAAGTAGACTGACCATATAGCAAAAAGGAAAAAATGGATTGATGCTGACAGGCAACAAAAGTATGCAGAAGTTAATGGTACGATTCCTAATGTAGTGTCAGAAATTTAAAAGCAAATTTTATATTTAATATCTCACTGCTTCATTAAAAATTCACAATCTGCTGAATTGGGGATGTGTGTAAAATAGATCTCTCAAATCTGGAGATCTACAGACAGACTTTGTAGATACTTTTTCTCTGATTAATGAAGACAATATTCAAAGTGTTCATTCAGCACATGAACAAGTACAGGCTTCACAGGATGCTGCAGGGACATTTTATCATGCCATCATCACTAGTGAAATCCAACACATGAAACAGTTTCTGTTGCTGTGTTGTCATATAAATAATAGCTGATCCAAAGAAGAAAAACTCCTGTCTCACGAAAGTTGACAATTTGTTGAGATGGCTGTACTTCCATTTTTGAAAACAAGCATACATTATACAGTTTATGTTCAAAAATATTTGAAGTGGAATCTGACTGTGTTATTCTTTCCTGCATGGCATGGTAAAGTTTTCATGGATGTTATTGGTGGTACAATGAGGAGAGGAGGTGAAACCAGATGAAATACAGAAAATAGTATGTAGTTTTTATGAATTTGCACAAACACAGATTCAAGCAAAAGCCTTGTTTTATAGCACTGGAAGATGGTTTTTGGACAACTGACAGACATAACTTACATTCAGGTAAAGCTTTTTGCTCATATTCAGAACTATTGATACTTTTTACCTTAAGCTATCGTAATATTGTTGTCACAACAACCCTGAAGCTTGAAAAATGAAACATCTTCTCATGACAGGATTCAACCCATCGAAGATGTGCTGGGTATTCAGAGGTGCAAAATGATTCTTGCAAGGATCAAATGCTGCGGATGAAGACAATTGCAACAGATGCTGGCATTTTCATCTGGAAAGGAAGTTCCTTGAAGCTTGTTCAATAGAGAGCAGGAAAGGAGAAAATCTGAGGGTGGTACATTGGGTAAATAAGGTGTGTGTGCAATGACTTCAAAACCCAACTCCTGTGAACTTTTTTTTTGTCAGTATAGCAGATTGCAGGTGGGTGTTATCCTGGAGTAGTGTCTTCCTGGTCGTTGTTCATGTACTGTATCGGCAATATCTCAGTTCTTGACAGTAAATGTCAGCAGTAATAAGTCGTTACATCTAAAGGACGTAATTCATAGTAAACCACACAGGATGTACCGCATTATCTTTTGTGGATGCCTTTTGTTGCTGTTTTGTTTGGGCCCAACCATTCCTTTTTTTTTCCTTATTTTAGCACAAAGCCACATTTCTTATCAGCACAATGATACAGGGCACTAAAGATTAGTGTTCTTTGCAAGCAACTCATGACAGGCAAGCAAGGATGTGCAAATGGCCACACATTTTTGTGATTTTGTTCCAGTGCATGTGGTATCTGTAGACCCTATTTTTGAACCATCCCCATTGCCCACAAATTTCAGGTCATGAAATGAACACAGTTCATTGAATTTGCCAGTTCTCAAGTACAATGACATGGATCATTGTGAATTAACACATTTAAATGATCATCAATCCCCAAAGATCAGTAACTAATGGCACAACAATTCTCCTTAGAGTGACAAAACCAGTTTCTTGCCAAGCTCTGTCCAATGGCTTTACACACAAACAGGGTGCAAATGTTTCTGGCTGCCTCCACTGCTGTTACCCTCCTATATAACCCAAACAGATGAATATTTCAACAATGCTATTTCTCCACTTAGCACTCCCCTTTCTCCACTCATGACAAAATGACAATATGTAGACTCAAATATATGTGAACTCAATTAGCAACAGCAAACTACAAATGAAAAATGACAACTAATAAATAAACCCAAAACAACTGGAATATCAACATGCAAAATGAAAGTGCTATCAACTTATGCACCAGCTTAATATTTAGAAAAATAATGAAAAAATATCATGCCATGTAAACAACAATTTCTTAACAGTAGTTGAAAAAATTGGGGGAAAAGTCACCATAGAAATTAGGACCATCAGACTCAGTCAGGAAATGTATACTTGACCAGACATCAGTTTCATCAGATGAATGGTCAAATCAATCACAAAAATCATCTGGTTACAGAAGCAGGAAGTCTCCTTGTTGTTATCGTAACCATCTAATTACTAAAATATTGTGCTGACTTTACAGCATGACTGAAAGTGGAGAATGACTGAAGTGGAGAAAACTGATTGGCATCCCATTACAACCTTGATCTCCCTTTACTTGGGGAAAAACAGCATTATTGTTTGAAGAGAATTACATGTACAAGAACTGAATCTTAGCTTAGCAATAAAAAACTGGGTCATAGTAATAAATTATACCTTAGGAGGAAAACTGAATACAAAATGTGGAAACATCACATACAATGTCCCACAGGGCTCAGCTTTTGACTTATCCTGACCTACATAGATGTTGTGCTAAAACCATTGGAGGTGCCTTCAAAATCTGCAATGCTTGCAGATGACACAAGTACACTAATAACTGGCAAACACATTTATACTAGAAACAGCCAGGAGAATAATGGAACATGCTTGCAAATCCAAATGACTTACATATACAAGGAGATACGAGTGACAGGCACTGGATGAGGATCCACGAGTTAAGTTCTTGGGCATTCAGATCAATAAAAAATTAAGGAGGCACCTTCATGAGAATGAGTTAACCAAAAAGCTCATATCTCTCTGCCTTGCAATTAATGAATTGCCTCCAGAGTGTCAACTTGCAGAAATGCCTCCTAGCATGCTTTCACTCAGTACTATCCTATAGGATAATCTTACAGGGCATGGCAGCTATGAATAAATTAATATTTATCCTATACAAGCTTGTAGTAGGAATGTGATGCGATGTTAGCAACTGAACACCTTGCATAAACCTCTTCACTGACCTATGGTATCTTGCACCGTCATGTCACTATGGAACTCACTATTGGTTTTTACATTAAATAACATAACTATTTTATTTGTTTCTAGTTGGCTGTCCCAGAAGATAATTCCAAAAACAAGTGAAAAATCCAAAAGAAGCCATCATAATTGCCTCTAGGTGAGTAACTCTGAGGGGACCAACTTTACATGTTTACCAATTTGTTGACCCCATTTCAATTGAAATCAACACAGGTACCAACAAACTGTATGCAGTATGTTTCATTTAGTGTGTGACCAGTAATGTCTACTACTTTCAGTAGCAGGTCATTTCTGATTGCTTTACACCTTAAAAAATGAGTCCTCGAGGGATAAGACCTGGTAGCTGCAACATTAATAAGGGTAATGTGCCATGCAATATGGGACAGAAAGTTTGTTGGTAGTGATCACGATTTATTATTCAACTTACGAAATGTTATGAACAGTTTAGTGAGATTAACACTGAACTGAATCTGAAGAGCAGGTAATCCTGTAACAAACTGAAGAAAGTTGACAATATTAGGACTCTCATAGATGGACGAAAAACAGAAGGCATTAAAAATGATCAGAATTATAATTTTGCATCTGGATGGTGTACCAGTGCATTGGAACCTGCAGGAAAGAGTACTTCTGAACAGTAAGCTGCCTGATGGATTGATCAGCTATAAGGGGCTGCAGATCTGACCTTGAAATTTGCTTCATCTCACAGTACACTACCTTTCTTATTGGTGAGAGTTTGTGAAAGGCTCCACCTTCCTCTTCCAACAACTTTGGATGAACTGTGACGCTACATGGCAACAACGGTGAGTTTCCTAAACTGGCATGCTTGCAAATGCATGGATCAAGTCTATCACCTGGGTGCTTAAATGTGTTGAAAAGAATTTCGATATTTGTGATCAGTAAATGACGAATCTGATCCTAAACACAGCTGTGAAAAGCACCTTAATGTTGTATGTGCACACACATAAATTGTAAGCAACTGGAAAATCATACGGTTCCTTTGTAAATAAAGGCTTTGCAGGCATGTATACAAGTAAAAATCTGATCCCCAATTCTGTACCCTTTTTTTATGACAGAGTTATAGCCTTGTGAAATCAGATGATTTTCAACATCCTGAGCAATGGCTTGTAAAGGTATAACTTCTTTTAGCAAAATATGGTAACCCTAATTTGTCTTGATGGGTTGCATTTATTGTCGTATGTTTCAGAATTGTTTTCACAAAATTAAATTTGCTTTCACCACTGTTACCTCTGCTGTGGCTAGAGATGTGGTGTGAACATTATTCATTTGTTCATTCTTCGTTTTACACATTGCATTCCATAAATGAAGATGTGGATGGAATTGGGATGAGCCAGGCTGCAAATCTGAGGGTAGAAGCTCCAACAGGAATTTACCTCTGAAGTATACTGACAACCAGCTGCTTGTGACTAGGGCTGATCTACTCACACTGCTCATAGATTATTTTGTATGTTTGTATGTATGTATGTATGTATGTATGTATGTACGTATATGTACATTAACTACTATGAAAAATATCACTGTTGCTCCTACTACATTAGTCAGCTACGTATTTTACCTACTACCTCCACATACATCAATAATCCACTATCCACCTAATGGCGCGTGGGGAAGGGTACCCCATAACCCTGCAAGTCATTTCCTTTCCTATTCCACTCACAAATACGAGAGAAAAAGGCTTTATATGTGCCTCCATATCAGCCCTGATTTCTCAAATTTATTCTTCATAATCCTCATGTGCAATATATGTTGGAAACAACAAAATTGTTCAGCAGTTAGCTTCAAATGGCAGTTCTCTAAATTTTCGCAATAGCTTTCCCTGAAACATCACCTTCCCTCTGGGAATTCTCATTTGAGTTCCTGAATGACCTCCGTAATACTTGTGTGTTGTTTGAAACTATCAGTAACACTTTAAGCAGCCTGCCATTGAACTGCTTCTCTAACAAAGAATTACTTTGCTATCTTGCTAGTGTGCTCCAAATTCTCATGCAATTACCCAATAAAATTCTCAATTCCACAATTAATATAGAATCTTGCTTGCCATGTGTCAGTATAAAAATGATCAGCCCCATTTTTCTGCATCATTCTTGAGCCCTAGCATTTTATGGTCTTGAGACCACGAAGACTGCATCTCACACTCCAGCTGACACAGCAAAGATGTTAACTGCACAACTGCGTGTGCTACTCAAGATCACTGTTATGGTCACACATCCTATTCATAGATTTTCTCAGGTTTCTACCACTGTGTAATCTAAGTTACGTATTTTCAAAGTAACATGTGAGGGTACACGTCAGTGATTTCAGTGCCAATCACATGACATGGTTTTCCTGACCACACAATCAGCAACACATTGTTCTGCACACTTGCTATGGGAGCAGCACTCCATGCTGTGGACACTATCCCTGAACCTCTGGCCCTGTTGCCACAGAGGCATCTTGCTCAACCTGTGATCTCTTGGGTTGCATAGGAAGCCCAGTATAGCGTTTTGTATTTTCATGGTAAGTCGTCCCCAACTACAATCCAGCAATGGCATAATATGAGTCTCTGTGGCATTAAGTGTTGGCCTGCTAGCTGTCAATCAGTTACAATCCTTTACATACTCTCTGAGCTGTCCCTAGCATGATAGTTTGGTTCCTTGACCTGTACACTTGTATAATCACCACACATTTCAGTGTCTCAAGAAGCCAACATTTCAGTGCCTGAAGAATCCTTAATAACCACAGGAAGTTTGATTATGAACAATGACATGAAGACTGAGCCAGTACCCAATCTTGTGCAACTGTGTGTTGAATGTTTCCCAGTCTTTGTCTAGTTTTATTCCTGTGACATATTTATCAATGTGAGCATCCCTTTCCCTTAGCACAGTCATAAAGCATATTCAAAAAATTAATCTTCCTTTGTTAGATCCACCGGGACTCTAATGGTGAGGTCATACATGGCTTCATCTGTATACAATTATTCACCAAAAGCCATACACAGAGTTTTTCTATAGCTGAAAAATTTATAACTAATATTACAAGTACCACAGAAGCTGCCACAATATGTGCATGTCTTGGCCAAAGTATCAGGGCTGATCTATAACACACAAATTTTATCTCCTGTTTCAAAACCAAAACGTTTCTAGGACAAACTCAAGAATAACTATGGTTCACACTATCAGAAGTTATTGAAAGCAGGAATATTCCTCAACTAACCTATACTATTAGAACTTACACTTCATCTAAAAGTGTATTTTGTGACGATCACACACAGCCATTATACAATATAGTTGATATCAACAAGGGCTATGGAAAACAGGATTATGCCAGGCAGCAGTCCCCTTCCACTTCTATTTAGAACAGTCAGTACATAACAGGTGATATGAAAGTCAAGTGCAGGAGTACAAAAATGCTCTACAATTATGAACAGCAAGTTCCAGAAAACTGAAAATCTGTGACAATTCTGCAGCAATGCATCTTTTACTCTACACACTTAACAAAAGACTTATTGCCTGATTACAAGCAATACATCAGAGATGTAAATACTTACAATATTCTCAGTTACATTCATTTCCAAATTTAATTCAGGATCCTCCTTTATAAAATCAGTGGATGGAGATATTCCCAATGGATTTTTAACAGACTGAAAGAAGAAAACAATCTGTGAATTATAACTGCTTGCTAACTTCAGTGTGTAGGACATAGCTCTCAATGTCCCTTTCATATGAGTATCATCCAGCTTTACAGAGATTCTTATTGCTTGGAGAGAGTGAATGTCAGAATGCATCCAAATCAGTTCTAATGCCTCTGATTTTGCTATCAGCCATTGTGTAGTATTAATTTGGCGTATTTTCACTTTATATTCCTCTCACATAATCCACTGTGATTTTAGAGGCACTATGACCTGCTCTATCGGGTGGCCACACTAACATGTAAAAACCTGATATACATGTCTGGCAACATTTCAAAATTAAATTCAGATAATATAGGGATGCAAATAATCATCCAGCTGTAAACCCAAAAACTAAAGGGTCTTTGGTCATTAATCAAATGAATATGGCATTCCACACATTATCAGCAAAATTAAGCAAATTTAATGCTATTTACACAGCTTCTTGGTCTTTCACCATGTATTTTCAGTGCCTCCTCTTTAGGAAAAAACGCAAATTTGTGTAAATTACTGGAGGAAAATCATAAGGAATTACATACAGCCAATGCAGGATTTCAGTAATGATGTAAATACTAGAAAAAATAATGACTGGGAACTCGAGAATATACACCCCACTCCCCCCCCCCCCCCACCCCACATATCATAGTTCCACATCATCTGTTAGCGTGCTGCGACACAGAGACATGTAACAAAATTAACAGTTACTTCCAAGAGGAAGTCTTCCTTGCTCTCTGTTTACACCAGATATGTACTTAAGGCATTCAGTACATAGAATCATAATAAAAAAATTAATGCAAGGGTAATGATTAATAAAGGTATGCTTGTTACAAGTGCTGTTAAAATATAATTGGTAGTAACCTAGAAATAACCCATGTAACTAGAGTCAACTGGAAGACCACTAACATTCTTTAAAATAGCTGGTATCATAGGTTACAATTGTTCACCATCCTTGAAAATTTAGCTTGATTGCCCGATATTTGTGTCTTGACATTCTTACTACACTTCCTGCACAATACAGAGTGCTTGTGTGAAAACTTACATTATGCTCAGATCCATCAGCATCTTGTTGCAGTTCAGGATCCTGCTTTACCCACACAGGAGTGCTGTCAGTTTGTAATGGATCTTCAAGAAACTGAAAAAAGCAAAAACATGAAGTGATCAAGGCTTCTGGATCTAGTTGGCTCTCTCACACCCACAGAGAGGAGGGGGGGGGGGGAGGGGGAGAGAGAGAGAGAGAGAGAGAGAGAGAGAGAGAGAGAGAGAGAGGTTGGTTGGTAGGTTGGTTGGTTGGTTCGGGGGATTAAAGGGACCAGACTGCTATGGTCATTGGTCCCTTGTCCCAAAACTTAAAAACAATTGCAAAGAATAAAAACGGACAATGGAAAAAAGACAGACAACACAGGATATGAGAAACTTAGACAAAGACTAGACAAGACGAACTAAAAGCACACTGAGTGTGACAGTGGTTGGCTGACCATAGAGAAAAGAGGAAAAGCCAACCACCGAGAACACATTAAAAATTCAGACTAAAAACATAGGCCAAAGGCCAGACTCGACACAAAATATAGGCAAACACTTAGATCATGTGATAAAAGCCCCCTGCCCAAATAAAACGCAAACCTAAGTCCGCCATGGCAGAGTCACCTGTTAAAAGGGCAGGGAGTGTATCAAGCAGCGCTAACATCTGCCTGAGCACAGCTAAAAGGCGACACTCCAACAAAATGTGGACCATAGACAAAACAGAGCCGCAGCCACATAGAGGGGGGTCCTCACAGTGCAATAAGCCGGCTGCTTAAGGCCTATGGAGGGACTGAGTACTTCGGGCCCTGTGCCAATTCAAGCCAAAGGCAAGGGCAGGGCACACACCATGGGGGCGTATGCAGAGGGGCCTGGAAAGGAGGTGGGAGAGGAAAACCCCAAGCCCAGAGAGAAGCTCTCTGACACAGACAGTGATCGTACAACCCGACCGGGGCCGACATTCTGGGAGACAGACGACCGACTGCGGGAACAGGAGACGATAATTAGGATGCCCAGGCAAGCTAAAAACATGGGCAGCATAAGCGGCCAGTAAACGTTGGTGGTGGAGGGACACCTGCCTCCACAAGTAAACTGTTCACAGGGCTGGTCCGGAAAGCACCAGTGGCAAGGCGCAACCCGCTGCGAAGGATTGGGTCCAGCACCTGCAACGCAGAAGGGAATGCCAAACAATAAGCCACACTCCCATAATGCAGACGGGACTGGATTAACACCTGGTAGAGCCGTAAGAGGGTAGATCGGTCGGCACCCCAGCTGGTGTGGCTCAAGCATCACAGAGCATTTAGATGCTGCCAACACATCTGTTTAAGATACCGAATATGAGGCAGCCAAGTGAACCGGGCATCAAAAACCACACCCAAAAACCTATGTGTCTCCACCACAGCAAGACGTTCGCCGGCAAGATAAAGCCACGGCCCCAGGTGAACAGTGTGTCACCGGCAGAAATGCATAATGCAGGTCTTGGCTGCTGAAAACTGGAAGCCATGCGCTACAGCCCAAGACTGCTCCTTGCAGATAGCGCCCTGAAGCTGACATTCAGCGGCTGCAATGCCAATAGAGCTATAGTAAAGGCAGAAGTCGTCGGCATACAAGGACGCTGAGACAGACGTTCCCACCGCCACGAGCCCGTTAATTGCTATTAAAAACAGGAAGACACTTAAAACAGATCCCTGTGGCACCCCCGTTCTTCTGAACTCGGGCGGAACTATGGGAGGCTGCGACTTGCACGCGGAAGGTTCGATGCGACAGAAAATTTTGGATGAAAAATCGGCAGTGGACCCCGAAGACCCCATCCATGAAGCATAGAAAGGATGTGATGACGCCATGTCGTATCGTACGCCTTCCGCATGTCGAAAAAGACAGCGACCAGGTGCTGACGGCAGGTAAAGGCAATACGGATGGCTGACTCCAGGCTCACCAGATTGTCGGTGGCGGAGCGGCCTATCGAAACCCACCCTGAGACAGAGCCAGAAGGCCCCAAGACTCCAGAACCCAATTCAACGGCCGGCTTACCATCCGTTCAAGCAACTTGTAAAGAACGTTGGTGAGGCTAATGGGACGGTAGTTGTCCACCTCCAAAGGGTTCTTGACAGGTTTCAAAACGGAGATAACAATACTTTCCCGCCATTATGACGAAAACTCACCCTCGACCCAAATACGGTTGGAAAGGTCGAGGAGGCGTCGCTGGCAGTCCACTGAAAGGTGTTTCAGCATCTGACAGTGGATGCGATCTGGCCCAGGAGCGGTATCAGGGCAAGCAGCGAGGGCACTGTGAAATTCCAACTCACTGAATGGAACACTGTAGGATTCAGGATGGTGGGTGCGAAATGAAAGGCTCCGACATTCTATCCGCCCTTTAATGGAGCGGAAGGCCAGTGAGTAATTCGAAGAAGTAGAACTCAGAGCAATTACGTCGGAGTCAGTACAAACTGCTCTATTCAGTGAGAGTGCAGGGACGCTGACAGGGGTCTGATAGCAATAGAGGCGTCGAATCTTGGCCCAGACCTGCGATGGAGTGACATGGAGGCCAATTGTGGACACATGCCGCTCCCAGGACTCCTGCTTGCGTTGGCAGATAAGGCGGCGGGCTCGTGCACACAGCCATTTGAAGGCGATGAGGTGTTCTATGGAGGGATGTTGCTTGTGCCACTGGAGCGCCCGCCGGCGATCTTTAATCGCTTCAGCGATGTCAGGCGACCACCAAGGCACAGTCCTCTGCCAAGGGGACCCGGAAGAACAGGGAATGGCAGATTCTGCAGCAGTAACGATGCTGGTGGAGGAAAACAAGTCCCAGTAAGCCTTATTCATAGCCCATCTGCAAGGGCGCCCAGAAGAGTGACTCTGTGGCAGTGACATAAAGATCGGAAAGTGATCACTACCACAGAGGTCGTCATGTACACTCCATTGGACAGAAGGTAAGAGGCCAGGGCTGAAGATTGAAAGGTCAATGGCGGAGTATGTGCCATGCGCCACACTGAAATGTGTTAAGGCACCATCATTTAAAAGGGAGAGATCGAGCTGTGCCAATACATTCTCAACGATGGCAACTCGACCTGTTGCCACTGACCCACCCCACAGAGGGTTATGGGCGTTGACGTCGCCCAGTAACAAGAAAGGTGGCGGCAATTGGGCGATCAGTGTAGCCAGGACATGCTGTAGGACATCACCATCTGGTGGAAGATACAGACTGCAGACAATAACAGCCTGTGGCGTCCACACTCGAACAGCGAAAGCCTCTAAAGGTGTTTGTAGAGGGACAGACTTGCTGTGAAGAGAGTGAAGGACATAGATGCAGACGGCACCAAACACCCTTTCATAAGCTGCCCGGTTCTTATAACAACCCCGACAACCACCGAGGGAGGGGGTTCACATCGCTGGAAACCAAGTTTCCTGAAGAGCAATGCAAAAGAAAGGGTGACGGCTGATAAGTTGTCGGAGCTCAGCTAGATGATGGAATAAACCATTGCAGTTCCACTGGGAGGATGATATTGTCCATGACTCAGAAATGCGTGAAGGGACTGGGAAGGCATATTACGCCACTGGGTCACCTGCTGCCTCCGATTGAGCACCTGTGCCAGTGCTATCAATGGTGTCTGAGGGACCGGCGAGATCGAGGTCCTCAGCAGACCCCAGAATCTCCACCTCGTCCTCAGATGCAAAAATGGCTCTGAGCACTATGGGACTTAACTGCTGAGGTCATCAGTCCCCTAGAGCTTAGAGCTACTTAAACCTAACTAACCTAAAGGACATCACACACATCCACGCCCGAAGCAGGATTCGAACCTGCGACCGTAGCGGTCGCGCGGTTCCAGACTGTAGCGCCTAGAACCGCTCGGCCACTCCGGCCGGCTCCTCAGACGCAGAGCTGGAAGGTTGTGGTGGGGTGGGTGCCACCACGAATTCCTTAGTCTTAGAGCTTTTCTTCTTGGATTTCTGATGCTGCTCCTTGGGTTTCACTGGCTGGGAGGGCTTCACCGATTCAGTCTCTGTGACGGAGGAGGATCACAAAGCCCTACGACCAGATGATTGTGGGTACTTACGCCACTGTCGGTCGTCAGCCTTCCCGCTTGTGGAAACCTGGGAAGGGAGGGACCCAAGGGACCCCTTGTGAGTGTGAGAAGCCAAAGAAGTTGGACACTTCTCTGGCTTAGAAGCGGGTTGGTTGGTTGGTTTAAGGATCAAAGGCACCGAACTGCAGAGGTCATCGGACCCTTTTTCCAAAATACTAAAAATACCCACAGAGAATAAAAAAATGTTCAATGGAATAGGAGACAGATGACACAGAACAAAAGAAACATAGACAAGGACCAGACAAAACGAAATAGAATCACACTGAGTGTGACGGTGGTTGGCCGACCATAGGAACAAAAAAAATGGAAAAGCTAACCACCAAAAACACATTAAAAACTTAGTTTAAAACCGTAGGCCAAAGGCCAGAATCAACACAAAACAATAAAATAAAACAGAAACACTCAGATTAAAGAATAAAAACTCCCTGCCCTAATAAAACGTAAAACTAAGGCAGCCATAACAGGGTCATCAGATAAAACGGCAGGGAGCGTATCAGGCAGCGCAAATGTCCGCCTGACCACAGCTAAAAGGGGGCAGGCCAACAGAATGTGGGCCACTGTCAAAGCCGCCCCGCAGCGACAGACAGGAGGGTCCTCCCGGCGCAGTAAATAACTGTGTGTTAGCCGGGAGTGGCCAATGCGGAGCCGACAAAGGACGACTGAGTCCCTGCGGTTGGCTTGCATGGATGACCGCCACACAGTCGTCGTCTCCTTAATGGCACGGAGTTTATTGGGTGTGATCCGATCGCTCCATTCAGCGTCCCAAAGCGCAAAAACTTTTCGGCGGAGGACTTCCCGCAAATCAGTCTCTGGGAGGCCAACATCCAGAGATGGTTTACACGTGGCCTCTTTCGCCAGGCAGTCAACATGTTTATTGGCCGGGATACCGACATGACCGGGGGTCCACACAAAGACCACAGAGCGGCCGCAACGCGCAAGAGTATGCAGGGACTCATGGATAGCCATCACCAGACGAGAACGAGGAAAACACTGGTCGAGAGCTCGTAAACCGCTCAGGGAATCGCTACAGATCACGAAGGACTCGCCTGAGCAGGAGCGGATATACGCTAGGGCTCGAAAGATGGCGACCAGCTCAGCAGTGTAAACGCTGCAGCCAGCTGCCAAGGACCGTTGTTCGGAATGGTCCCCTAGAGTTAGCGCATACCCGACACGTCCAGCAACCATCGAACCGTCGGTGTAAACAATTCCAGAGCCCTGATACGTGGCAAGGACGGAATAAAAGCAGCGGCGGAAGGCCTCTGGAGGGACCGAGTCCTTTGAGCCCTGTGCCAAGTCGAGCCGAAGGCAAGGGCGAGGAACACACCACGGGGGTGTACGCAGAGGCGCCTGGAAAGGAGGTGGAACAGGGAAAAACCCAAGCCCGCAGAGGAGCTCCTTGACGCGTACGGCGATCGGACAACCCGACCGGGGGCGACGGTCCGGCAGATGGACGACCGACTGCGGGAACAGGACACGGTAATTTGGATGCCTGGGCAAACTAAAAACATGGGCAGCATAAGCAGCCAGTAATTGTTGGCGTCGTACCCGCAGTGGAGGGACACCTGCCTCCACAAGGATGCAGTCCACAGGGCTGCTGTGGAAGGCACCAGTGGCAAGTCGGATCCCGCTGTGCAGTATTGGGTCCAGCACCCGCAACGCAGAGGGGCATGCTGAGCCATAAGCCAGGCTCCCATAATCCAGACGGGATTGGATTAACGCCTGGTAGAGCCGCAACAGGGTAAATCGGTCGGCGCCCCAGCGGGTGTGGCTCAAGCATCTCAGAGCGTTTAGATGCCGCCAACACGCCTGTTTAAGCTGCCGGATATGAGGCAGCCAAGTCAACCGGGCATCGAAAACCACCCCCAAAAACCTGTGTGATTCCACCACTGAAAGAAGTTCGCCGGCAAGATAAAGCCGCGGCTCCGGGTGGACAGTGCGTCGCCGGCAGAAATGCATTACACAGGTCTTGGCTGCCGAAAACTGGAACCCATGAGCTACAGCCCAAGACTGCGCCTTGCGGATAGCACCCTGTAGCTGACGTTCAACAGCTGCAATGCCAGTAGAGCTGTAATAAAGGCAGAAGTCGTCAGCATACAGGGAAGCAGAGACAGAATTTCCCACGGCCGCAGCGAGCCCGTTAATGGCTATTAAAAACAGGCAGACACTTAAAACAGAACCCTGTGGCACACCGTTCTCCTGGACGTGGGTGGAACTATATGAGGCTGCGACTTGCACGCGGAAGGTACGATACGACAGAAAATTTCTGATAAAGATCGGCAGAGGGCCCTGAAGACCCCATCCATGAAGCGTAGAAAGGATGTGATCACGCCATGTCGTATCAGACGCCTTCCGCATGTCGAAAAAGACAGCAACCAGGTGCTACCGGCGGGCAAAGGCAGTACGGATGGCCGACTCCAGGCTCACCAGATTGTCGGCGGCGGAGCGGCCTTTACGGAACCCACCCTGAGATGGAGCCAGAAGGCCCCAAGCCTCCAGTACCCAAGTCAAGCGCCGGCTCACCATCCATTCGAGAAGCTTGCAAAGAACGTTGGTGAGGCTAATGGGGCGGTAGCTGTCCACCGCCAAAGGGTTCTTGCCTGGTTTCAGAATGGGGATAACGATACTTGCCCGCCACTGCGACGGAAACTCACCTTCGACCCAAATACGGTTGTAAAGGTCGAGGAGCCGCCGCTGGCAGTCCACTGAAAGGTGTTTCAGCATCTGGCAGTGGATGCTATCTGGTCCAGGAGCGGTATCAGGACAAGCAGCAAGGGCACTGCGGAATTACCACTCACTGAATGGAACATTGTACGATTCTGGTTGGTTGGTGCAAAACGAAAGGCTCCGACGTTCCATCCGCTCTTTAATGGAGCGGAAGGCCTTAGGGTAATTCGCAGAAGCAGAACTCATAGCAAAATGCTCTGCTAAGTGGTTTGCAATGATGTCGGAGTCAGTACAAACTGCTCCATTCAGTGAGAGCGCAGGGACGCTGACAGGTGGCCGATAGCCGTAGACGCGTCGAATCTTGGCCCAGACCTGCGATGGAGTGACATGGAGGCCAATGGTGGACACGTACCGCTCCCAGCACTCCTGCTTGCTTTGGCGGATAAGACGGCGGGCCCGCGCACGCAGCCATTTGAAGGTGATCAGGTGTTCAATGCAGGGATGTCGCTTGTGACGCTGTAGCGCCCGCCAGCGATCTGTAATCGCTGCAGCGATCTCAGGCGACCACCAAGGCACAGTCCGCCGCCGAGGGGACCCAGAAGAGCGGGGAATGGCAGATTCGGCGGCAGTAACGATGCCGGTGGTGACCGATTAAACCACCGCATCAATGTCGTCATTAGAGAGAGGCTCAAGAGCGGCAGTGGAGGAGAACAAGTCCCAGTCAGCATTATTCATAGCCCATCTGCTAGGGCGCCCAGAAGAGTGACGCTGTGGTAGTGACAGAAAGATCGGAAAGTGGTCACTACCACACAGATCGTCATGCACACTCCATTGGACAGACGGTAAGAGGCTAGGGCTACAGATTGAAAGGTCAATGGCGGAGTATGTGCCATGCGCCACACTGAAGTGTGTGAAGGCACCATCATTTAAAATCGAGAGATCGAGCTGCGACAATAAATGCTCAACGATGGCGCCTCGACCTGTTGCCACTGACCCACCCCACAGAGGGTTATGGGCGTTGAAGTCGCCCAATAGCAAGAAAGGTGGCGGCAATTGGGCTATCAGCGCAGCCAGGACATGCTGCGAGACATCACCATCCGGCGGAAGGTAAAGACTGCAGACGGTAACAGCCTGTGGCGTCCACACTAACAACGACAGCCTCTAAAGGTGTTTGGAGAGGGACAGACTCGCTGTGCAGAGTGTGAAGGACATAGAGGCAGACGCCACCCGACACCCTTTCATATGCTGCCCGGTTCTTATAATAACCCCGATAGCCACGGAGGGCGGGGGTTCGCATTGCTGGAAGCCAAGTTTCCTGAAGAGCAATGCAGAAGAAAGGGCGAAGGCTGATAAGTTGTTGGAGCTCAGCTAGATGGTGGAAAAAACCGCCGCAGTTCCACTGGAGGATGATATTGTCCATGGCTGAGAAAGGCGTGAAAGGACTGGGAAGGCAATTTACGCCGCTTGTTCACCCACTGCCACCGATTCAGTACCCACACGAGAGGCATCCATGGCGTCTGAGGGACCAGCGAGATCAAGGTCCTCAGCAGACGCCAGAATCTCGACTTCATCCGCAGACGCAGAGCGCGAAAAGTGCGGTGGGGTTGGTGCCACCGCAAGTTCTTTGGCCTTAGAGGTCTTTCTCTTGGACTTCTCTCGCTGAACCTTGGGTTTCACCGGCTGGGAAGGCTTCACCGATTCAGTCTCCGGGACAGAGGAGGATCGTGAAGCCCTACGCCTGGCCGCTGGTGAGGACTTATGCCACTGGCGGCCGTCATCCTTCCCGCTGGTGGAACCATGGGAAGGGAGGGTCCCAAGGGAACTCTTACAGGCGAGAGTAGCCGAGGAAGTTAGACGCTTCTCCGGCTGAGAAGCGGGGACGGACGTCCCCGACGGGTGGGAGGAGGTTGCTCCTGAGGTAGGTGGTGCAGGAGCAACTGGTTGGGTAGAGCCCCCCACGGGCAAGGGGGCAGGAGGAGTCTTACTGCTGATCGAGCTGGCTGGAAGTCGCGAAACTGATGGGGCTAGCACAGTTGTTGTAGCAGCTGCAGAAGAAGATGTCATTCTCACAGGATGGAGTCTGTCATATTTCCTTTTGGCCTCAGTATAGGTCAGCCGGTCCAGGGTCTTATAGTCCATGATTTTGCGCTCTTTCTGGAACACTCTGCAGTCTGGCGAGCAAGGTGAATGGTGCTCCCCGCAGTTGACGCAGATGGGAGGCGGGGCACATGGAGTATCGGGATGAGATGGGCGTCCGCAATCTCGACATGTGAGGCTGGAAGTGCAGCGAGAAGACATGTGGCTGAACTTCCAGCACTTAAATCACTGCATCGGGGGAGGGTTATAGGGCTTGACGTCACATCGATAGACCATCACCTTGACCTTCTCCGGTAGTGTATCACCCTCAAAAGCCAAGATAAAGGCACCGGTTGCTACCCGATTGTCCCTCAGACCCCAATGAACGTGCCGGATGAAATGGACACCTCGATGCTCTACGTTGGCGCGCAGCTCGTCATCAGAGTGCAAAAGTAGGTCCCTATGGAAAATAATACCCTGGAACATATTTAAACTCTTATGTGATGTGATGGTAACGTTAACATCCCCCAACTTGTCACAAGCAAGTAACCTGCGTGACTGGGCAGAGGATGCCGTTCTTATCAAATCTGATCCAAAGAGCATTTTGGACAAGCCCTCCACCTCCCCAAACTTTTCCTCTACATGATCTACAAAGAACTGAGGTTTCACGGATACAAAGGATTCCCCATCAGCTCTGGTACAGGCGAGATACCTGGACGAATACGTCTCACTTTCATTCATTGCCTTTTGATCCTCCCATGGTGTGGCCAGGGAGGGGAACGATTTGGGGTCATAAACGTTAGCTTTAAAATGAGCCCTCAAACACTTAGAGACTGCTGGTGGCTGGCCACCAGGAAGAGAAAATGTACCACGCTTCATTGCGTGTCATCCACCCTGATGCCACCTACTCCGACCAAGGGCCCTCTCCCCATGGGTGCCACCCAGCCACAGCAAGGCCACCTGGCAGGATGGCCATTGCCAGGAGTCCTGATGCCCCAGGAAGATGGGCATCTACTCCTTGGAATACATGGGGGGTAAACGGCGCAGGCATCAGCACAGTGATCCCTGTGTTGTCAGGGGGCTACAACCAACAGGGTACATGGCAACCACACCACAACAGACTGGCTACCGTGCTGGATATTAGGTGCAATAAAGTCCATGGTCGTCGCCTCCGCAGAAAGCAACACTGCACAGTGCATAATGGAAATTTCACCCAGGAATGCATCCTCACCCAAGAGATGGAGAATGAGCGGAATGGCAATGCAACGACAGTAAAGCTGGCTAGAGTTCTCAATGCACAATGGACAAAATGCACCATGTAAGGTGCCCTTCCCCAGTCGGCTCGCTCTTCAGAAGAATTTTTGAGATATGGAGGTCAAACCGGACAGGGGACCATCACAAAAGGCCGAAACATTTGAGACTCTTCTTAGTCGCCTTTTATGACAGGTAGGAATACCATGGGCCTATCTAGAATTGCCTGTTACAGTGTATGTTCTGGGTTCTAGTTAGTGCTTCCCACAGCACTCCCCATATCCAAGAGAATGGAGTCATGCAGGGCTCTGTACTGAGTGTCCTTGTCTTTCTACAAGGCATCAGTGGTCACCTCCAGCTGTGAGGTCATCAGCGTCACCCGTTTTGTATGCTATTTCTGCCGCTTACTATCACTCCTCTGGTGTGGGTGTCACTGAATGCAGACTGCAAGGCGCCATATGAAAGACGCAGTCACGGGTACTCACCCATGGCTTCCGGTTTTCAGCTGCCAAGGCCCATATCATGGTTTTCTGTCAACATCGTATGGTTCATCCACAACCACTACTTTATCTTGATGACAAACTACTAAATGTGGCAGGAACTTACTACTTCTTAAGACTGGTCTTTTTTCTTATTTGCATGAATTCCCAATATTTTGCAGTGTAAGTGAAAGTGCTTGCTGCACCTCAGTACACTTCATCACCTGAGTAACACCAGCGGGAGAGCAGAGTGCACTACCCTTCTGCGGCTTTGCAAAGCCAAGATAGAACCCTGTCTTGGTTATGGGAGTCAGGCATATGGTTCCCCATTCTCAGCATTGTGGATACAGGATCTAATGCACCACTGTGCCTTTTGAACTAGCCCTGTGAACGGATAACACATGGAGGCTGGGGTCCATTCATTGTGTATCAGGTGCCAACAACAGCTTCTCAGTTATGTTACCTATGTTTGCAACTCTCCTAAGCATCCAAACTAACGTCCCTTCTTTCCAAACATGGAAACCCATCTTCCACAATGGTGGCCCGGATCAGGGATTTTGATCGCAGTACACACCCTGTCTCCCCCCCCCCCCCCCCCGAACTCCAGTTACTTCTTCCTCCACCTCTCCTCTGGGCCCACTCACTCACGTACACCTCTGTGGGGAACCCATTGATCACAGCTTTGCCTTGACCCATCATTAGGTCCAAAAGACATGGTCCCTCATGAGGCCCTCTGCCACAAATTTTTCTCCATACTTTGTACATCCTGGAGTTCAGCAGTAGTCTATACTGATAGCTTGATGGTTGCTGGTAACATGGACTTTGCTTATACTGACACGGGTCATACTAAAATGCCTTCATTGCTGGAAGCTGTAGTGTTGGTAGCCATCTCTTGTGCTCGAGCATATCCATTCGTCCACTGGTGGTGTCCTTCATCTGCAGCAACCTCTGTACCAGTTTGAAAGCTTTCAACCAACATTACCCTCAGCATCCCTTGATCATTACTAACCGGTATTCTTAGTACGCCCTTGGGTAATGTGGATGCTCAGTGATTGTTTGGACTCTGGGTCATGTTGGGATCTTTGGGAATGAACGTGCTGATAGCTTGGCCAAACGGGCTACCAGTAAACTGGTTCTGGTAATCAGTATTCTGGAAACAGACATCTTTTCAGTATCACACCACCAAGGTTTAGGAACCTGAAATATGGAATGGATCACTGTGACTTGAAACAACAAGCAATAAAGAGACTATGAATCTGGAGGTTCTCCATTCAGGCCTCTCACAAGCATTCTACAGTCCATTGCCAGCTCCACATCAGCCATATCTGGTTGACTCATGGTCGTCTCCTCCAGTGCCACCCAACTGTCATCATTCCCATTCAACAGTGGTCTACATTTTGCTGTACTGTCCAACCTAGCCACCCTGTGGCAGAATCTTAATCGCCCTGACTCGCTACCCCTGGTGTGGGAAGATGATGCTTCACTGGCTGACTTAGTTTCACATTTTATTCATGAGGAGGGCTTTTACCACTCTCTTTAAGGGAGGGCAACTTAACCTTACCAGCCCATTGAGGGGTTGGCAGAACACTGTTGCCTCCTCTGCACAGACCAGACAGTGGCTATCTGGGCTTGGTGGACCAACCTACCTGCTCCTTTACTCTTCTTCCATCCTCTTGCATTAATGTTTTGTCTCTGTACTTCTCTTGCCCTGTCTGTGTTGCTAGTCTTTCCAAGGTAGTTTCTGAGTGGAGTACCTCTGGTAAGGGGAGGGGACTGGGGGATGTATGTCCCCTCATTGCATTCTGCTCTCCGGTGCCTGCCTTTCCCACTTTGTCTACCATTTTTTTTTTGTGTGTGTTTCTAATATCAGTTTCATTCACCTTTCATAGACATTGGGGTTTTCTTCATCTGGAATGTGTGTGGTAGGCTATCTCATACCAACAGTCATGTAGCCCTGCCTGCCTGTTTGAGGAAGAAGGGATGGATGATCTAGTAGTTTGGTGCCTTTAATCCTTCGATCAGCCAACCACCTCTGTCCATCTGTTCCTGTCACTTCGCTCTCTGTCTGTTGTTCTGCCATTTCTCTCTTCACATCAACCTGCCCACCTCCATAGAAGGCTGCTGGTTCTTACCTTCTTAGTATTTTAATCTAGATAGTAAGTAATATGTGCACCTGGCTTGGTTGAAGTCGAACCAGTGGTTTAGGAGGTGATGTAAAACACATCCACTTTCATAATATGTATGGTTACTGTCTATGTGGGTTGCTGCTTGGTATGTAAGAAATAATTATGATTGATATTATGGTGTCAATCACTTACTGTTGCGCTTACCTTCAAGAATAAACAAAGCTTTGGTTTCAAATATTTGAATTGTAGCACCACATTTTCTTCTTCCTGTTTCTAGTTGATGAATCTGTGTGATCATTAGTGCTATGACCTTGACAGATTCTACACAAGGTCTGTTTCAAAGTCCTCCCCCCCCCCCCCCCCCTCTCTCTCTCTCTCTCTCTCTCTCTCTCTCTCTCTCTCTCTCTCTCTATCTATCTATCTCCCCCCCCCCGAAACCCACAGGAACTATGGAGTGACAGTAAGCAGCAGAAATAGTCAGCATACAAGGAGGGTGACGCTGATGACCACACAGCTGGAGGTGACCACTGATGCCTTGTAGAAAGACAAGGACACTCAGTACAGAGCCCTGCATGACTCCATTCTCTTGGATATGGGGAGTTCTGTGGGAAGCACTAACTAGAACCCAGAACATACACTGTAACAGGTAATTCTAGATAAAAATTGGGTGTGGATCCCACAGACTCCACTCATGTAAGGCAGCAAGGATATGGCGTCACCTCCGGGTGTCATACAGCTTTTGCAAGTCGAAGAAGATGGCTATAATGCACTGACATTGGGCAAAAGCTGATTGGCTGGCAGACTGTGGGCAAACCAGACTATCAGTAGTGGAACAGCCTTGGCGGAAACCACACTGGGATGCAGCCACAAGACCCCGAGACTCAAGGACCCACACAGCTGCCAGCTCACTGTGCATTGAAGCAATTTACGGAGTATGTTTGTGAAACTTACTGGGTGATAACTGCCCATCTCTAGAGTTGCTTACCTTGTTTCAGCACTGTGACACAATGATGCTTTCTAATTGTTGCAATGGGAACTGGCCCTCGCTCCAGATACAGTTACAGATGGCAAGGATATGATGCTGACAATTCACTGATAGGTGCCTGATCATTTGGTTGTGGATGTGACCTGGCCCTGGGGCTGTATCAGGGTAGAGGGCTAGGACGCTGATGAATTCCCACTCAATGAATGGAGCTTTATACAGCTCTAGGTGGCATGTAGTAAAAGATAATTGCTTTTGCTCCACCCATTGCTTGAGAATATGAAAGACAGGTTGATAATTCTCAGACACTGAGACTCAAGCATATGCAGAGCAAAATGTTCGGCAATGGTGTCTGGGTCAGTGAAGACAGTGCAATTTCAAGGCATTAGCAGATATGCCCTACTAGTGTCTGGTATATGTAGACATGTCTCACCTTAGGTCAAACCAGCGAAAGAGAGGTATATGGTCTGATGGTTGAAACATGCTGCTACCAGTGTAATTGTTTACATGATTTCATCAGGTGGCAGACCTGGGCATGAAGTAAATAAGATGACCCATTGATTGGTGCCACTTAGGGTGCTGGAGAGCCTGCCAACTGTCTCTAATGGCCTCTGCAATCTCTGATGAACACCAAGGTACTCTTGTCAGAGCAGGCCTGAGGAATAGGGGGATTGCTAAATCAGCTGCCAAATGAATGGCTGGAATTATATTCTGGACTGCCTTGTTGATGCCTCCATGCTGTGGGGAGTCAAGGCCAACAGCAAAGGCAAAAGTGCTCCAGTCAGCAATGTTGAGAGACCATCTGGGCATGCTTCCAGGGTAGTGATGCTGAGGGAGGGACAAGAAGACTGTGGAATGGTCACTACCGCACAGTTTATCATGAACTCCCCAGTGAATGGATGGGAGAAGCCAAGGGCTGCAAATGAAAAGGTTAATGACTGAGAAAACTGTGTGCCATGCTAAAGTGTGTGAGGGTATAGGTATTTAAGAGGCAAAGGTAAAGTTGCGCCCGTAAGTTTCTGAGGTCCTTACAATGGCCAATCATCATGATTAATACCCACAAAGTGTTATGTTTATTGAAACTGCCCAAAATTAGGAAAGATTGGGAGGGGGGGGGGGGGGGTAGCTAAGGAACCAACGCAAACAATATGTCATGAGATGCTTTATCATCAGGAGGGAGGTAAACACTGTACATAGTACTATGCTAAAACGCACTTACATGAACAGCCACAGCCTCCAAAGGTGTATCAAGGGGATAAAGTTTGCTATACAGTGTGTCCAGAACATAGGAGCAAACTCCATTCCGAGTTCCATTGTGTGAAGCAAACTGGGGCCTCGGGGGTAGCTGGAATCTGTGCCTTGGCCACAGGAGTTGAACAGGTGGGCTGTGCCAGTGTGGGGTCCACTCGAAGGTCATGTTCCTTGAAGCACTTTTCTAGTCTTTCCTCTCCTTAGAGGATCTTAATGATGCCAAGGGCTTCTCTGAATAAGTTTCAGGTAAAGATGATGATTGTAAAGCAGTGCCACCAACAGCTTGTGGCTGAAGGAGCAACCCAGTGAAAAAAGTGTCGCCAAGGACCTCTTCCTAACAAGAGAAGCAAGAAGAAGCTTGTTTGTCTCAGGCTGGGAGGTGGGGACAAATGTCCCTAGTGGATCAGAAGCTATCAATCCCGCAGGAAGTGTGGAGAAAGCAGTAAAAGGGGAGCCCCAAAACCATCAGGGAGGCAGGGATGATTGAGTGGCCCTGAGGGCCCACTACAGAAAGAGTAACAGGCAGGAGTACAATCGGCAAAGGGGTAATGCCTTTGTAGCTGTCGCATATGACATTGCGTACATGCTGGGGGCAACTGCTTGCACTTACTTTTGGCCTATTTGTCAGTAGGTTTGTCCAGGACTCATGTATTCTTGTCTTGTACACTCTCTAGAAAATAGTGTAATCTAGTGAGCAGCGAGTGTGGTGCTATCCACAGTGGTCACAGTAAAACTGAAATGATATCAGGTGTTCCCAGGGAAGCGTCCTGGGACCTCTGCTGTTCCTGATCTATATAAATGACCTGGGTGACAATCTGAGCAGTTCTCTTAGGTTGTTCACAGGTGATGCTGTAATTTACCATCTTGTAAGGTCATCCAAAGACCAGTGTCAGTTGCAAAGCGGTTTAGAAAAGATTGCTCTATGGTGTGGCAGGTGGAAGTTGATGGTAAATAACGAAAAGTGTGAGATGATCCACATGAGTTCCAAAAGAAATCCGTTGGAATTCGATTACTCGATAAATAGTACAATTCTCAAGGCTGTCAATTCAACTAAGTACCTGGGTGTTAAAATTACGAACAAATTCCAGTTGGAAAGACCACAAAGATAATATTGTGGGGAACGCGAGCCAAAGGTTGCGTTTCATTGGTAGGACACTTAGAAGATGCAACAAGTCCACTAAAGAGACAGCTTACACTACACTCCTTCATCCTCTGCGTGTTGTGGGATCCTTACCAGGTGGGATTGACGGAGGACATCGAAAGGGTGCAAAAAAGGGCAGCTCGTTTTGAATTATCACATAATAGGGGAGAGAGTGTGGCAGATATGATACGCGAATTGGGATGGAAGTCATTAAAGCAAAGACGTTTTTCGTCGCGGCGAGATCTATTTACGAAATTTCAGTCACCAACTTTCTCTTCCAAATGCGAAAATATTTTGTTGAGCCCAACCTACATAGGTAGGAATGATCATCAAAATAAAATAAGAGAAATCAGAGCTTGAACAGAAAGGTTTAGTTGTTAGTTTTTCCTCCGCACTGTTCGGGAGTGGAATGGTAGTGAGATAGTATGATTGTGGTTCGATGAACCCTCTGCCAAGCACTTAAATGTGAATTGCAGAGTAGTCATGTAGATGCAGATGTAGATGGGGGGGGGGGGGGGGGGAGAGACACATGGGGCGTTTGCAAGCGATACTCACCCACAATCTCTATGAGGTTAGTGCTGCAATGCAAAGAGGTGTATCAGTATACCATCACCTTGATCTTTTCAGCCAATGAATCATCCTAAAAGGCCCCTGGGGAGGAGGGGGTGGGTCGCGGACGAAGAATGGAGTGACAGGTAATGGAGGTCGAGGAAGTTAGAACTCGAGTAAATGCATGCCCAGGTGAAGCTAAGACGTTTACTATTTTTCCTTAAATAAAAGTTCCTTCATTCTGAAAAACAATGTAATATCATTATTGTACAAAGTATAAAACATATAAGATATCATGACAACTTTCTGCTTCTCTCCAGTGTCACAGTAACGATAGTGATGTGGTGAATTATGGATGCTAAGTAAGCTAAAAATTTAATTTTTTTACAATTGAATGTAATTGTGAATTTGTCCTAAAGCTGTACAAATAAAAATAAATATAATTGTTTTGCTTGCACCACTAGCAATCCTTCGTAAGTCAGAGAAAAGAACTCACATATATGCCACCTCTACACCCATTGTCGTTGTCTTAGGAACCTAAAACTAGAAAGAAATTTTCTGTGATAATGAACAAACACAAGGAATGGCCTTTGATGTAAAAAGGAGTGACCACTTGTTTTATGCGTAGCTGAGTACAAATTCACAGCTGGTGTACACTCTACCACTTTTCCTAGTCAAATGGTGTAACGATGCAGTCACACACTTGGTAGAATTATAGCTGTCAGTGAACATCTATGCACGCCACTGAAGTTACGTTTACAGCAATTTCCCTCTTGTTACATGCAAATTGGTTCTTCCATGATTTTTCTGAAATCTCCTGCCTGATGGGTGGACTTTCTCCGCATCCACCATATCCAATATCATTGACTTATCCCTACAAAAGCACTGGCACAACAAATTTAATTTTCAGGCTACTCAACTGAAAGATTCTCATGGCATTTGCTGTAAAGAAAGAAAAGAAAAATAAGCTAATTGAGTGGCACAATGTGTGTGGAACAAATACAGCACTTCTGCAGTAGCAATCTATAGCCCTGCTGTTGCTGCCACTGCCTTGTAACTTAGACAAGCAATTGATGAATACTGGGGGAGGGGGGGGGGGGGGGACATCACTAGTGTGACTTACAAATGGCCAAATTTACATTTACCACTCTGGCAGCAAGTGTTTTCAAAACAACTGATATATATATATGCTGCTTGTGTCTGTGTATGTGCGGATGGATATGTGTGTGTATGCGAGTGTATACCCGTCCTTTTTTCCCCCTAAGGTAAGTCTTTCCGCTCCCGGGATTGGAGTGATTCCTTACCCCCTCCCTTAAAACCCACATCCTTTCGTCTTTCCCTCTCCTTCCCTCTTTCCTGACGAGGCAACAGTTTGTTGCGAAAGCTTGAATTTCATGTGTATGTTTGTGTTTCTATCGACCTGCCAGCACTTTCGTTCGGTAAGTCACATCATCTGTGTTTTAGATATATTTTTCCCACGTGGAATGTTTCCCTCCATATATATATATATATATATATATATATAAAAAGAAGCAGAGTCGCTGCCAGATAATCAGTTTGAAATCTACAATTTCACGATACCTTGGATGTGATAGTGATGATAGTAGCATTATTGGCTATTACCATGGACTTCAGTCAGTATTGTGCTTCGTGATATTAGAAATATCGGAAGTGTGGTGAAGTGTGTTTTAGTGCTAAGTGTACCAGAGTTGCATTTCTCAGTGTGAATAAAGTGTTTATTCAAGAATGATTGCCATTTAATTTACCTACATCATTAAATTATAATAAAATTGATCAGTATGTAATAAAGAAAAAAGGAGAAACATCTGATGATTCCAGTCACCATTCAGCAGCAAAAACACCACCAGATGTAAAGGCAGAGCCCAGCACTTCGTTGAAACTTCCACAACAAAGTTCATCGACTGATTCCTTTAATCCCAAGGATATTGGCAATTATTTGGATATATTAGGATCAGGAAATGTTAGTGATAATATAAAACACAAGTTTCTCACAGCTCCAAGGACACCTGGAAAAGGTTATATCTTTCCTACTTCAGAGCAAAACGAGAGAGGGCAGGTTGAACGTAGACAAGTGCACAATAATCTTTTTAAACAGTATCCATGGCTGGTGTTCTCACAAGTTAGAAAGGGACTTATTTGGTTTAACTGTTCAATTTTTGTGAATAATAAAATGGCTGGAGGAAAGAAATCCATTATCACCAAGAAACTTGTGACTGAACCACTAACGAACTTTGCCAAACTTACTGGTAAAGATGGTGACCTTGAGACTCACTCTCAGCTCCAGTACTGCACTGAAGTGTCAACAGATGCAAAATTATTTTTGGCAACATGAGGAACGCAAACTTGATGTCATAAATCAATTGTCAAGACAGAAAATGGGAAGCATTAGGGAAATCAGAAACTATCTTCTACCTATAATAAAAACAATCATATCTCATGGAAAACAACATATTCCCTTGCGGGGACCTAGAGATGATGGGAGTCTATTAGAAAATAGAAATGATTATGAAAGTACAGTGAGTAACAAGGGAAACTTTAGAGCTCTTCTAAGATTTAGAATTGATGCTGCAGACTTTCAACTGGGAAATCACCTTGAGATCACTCAAGTGAGTGCCACTTACATACATAAAACAATGTGTAATGAACTTATTTCATGCTGTGAAACAGTGATGTTATCGAGATTACTGAAGGAAATCAAAGATTCTTGTTATTACAGCATAATCTTTGAAAAGACTACAGACATAGCGTACACCGCTCAACTCAGTTTAGATGCAAGATATATTGAAGATGATGGAAAATTACACAAAAGATTTTTTGAGTTTCATTTACATAAATGAAGACAAGGATTATAGTGGAAACATGACGAACCTCAAGAGTGTCAAGATGAAGAGCATAGTGTTACTGATGTAGTATTGGGTACTACAATTCTAAGGATAATGGAAAGACTTTCTCTGTCCCTGGAGAACTGTGTGGGTACAGGCTGTGACAATTGCTCAGACAGTAAGTCAGAACTGAAAGGAGCTGTGGCTACAATAAAAAAGAAAGCTATGAACGTACAAGTAGCACCGTGTCGAAGTCATAAGCTCAACCTCGCTCTCTCTCACAGTTGCAAAGTTACAAGTGTGAGAAACTCACTTGGTACTATTGAAGAAATAGTATCGTTCTTTACAGTGTCTAGCAAATGGTTTGCAGCCTTGAGGAGTCACCTACAACAATCGCTCCAGTTATTCAATTTGCAGCTGATCTAACAATTTGCAAAGTTCTTGAAGAAATACACTGTTGGAGGGATAGAACAATGGCTGCCAAAACCAATATTTTCCTTTGAGCTCTCTCTAATAGCGAGTTTCTTAATACTCTGTTTACAATGAGTGACATGCGCATAAAATATACAGTCAGCAAAATCTTACAAGACCTTATCTTGGACGTCGCAATGGCCAAATCCAAATTATATTCAACGTTCAAGGTTTATGACAGCATGAGACCTAATGTTGATAGCCACTTTGCTCATATTGTTGAAGAGGCAAAGAAAGTTTTGGAAGAGTTAGACATGGAGATGAGTGTTCCTTGTCTTACATGCAGACAAAGACACAGGGAAAACTGCAAACATAATTATGATGCTATGACATATTGGAAACAACCTTTTATTCCAACACTGGACTTTTAATTTGTAGAGTCAAGCTGCAGATGAATTACTATCGCTGAATTTGGAGCAGAGTTCAAGACTCAGATCAGACCTTTTATTACTTTTGTGATCTCCACTACATATTCTGTGGAAAATGGTAGGGTCCTTAAGTAGCGGCAATGAGCACATTTTGGAGATGTAATCTCATGTTTACTAAACTGTAATGTGTAGATTTGTGCAGTCTATTGCACAGTCATCTTTTGTTTGTTTTGAATGGCCTCCAACTGTTTGTCTCAGTGGTTCACATTGCAGTATGAGACACACCAGCAGAGCACTGTAAGGAATGCACAATTACCTGCTGAAACATAAGCATATTTTTATCACACCAGTAGAAGATAACGTATTGGTAGTCAATAACTTAATGCTCCAAGTATGCATTGTTGCTGCTTTCAGATGCAGTGATGCAGCTGCACATTGAGTAAGTGTTGACTGTAATGGCGCAGTGAGTGGAAGAATATTGCACTGGCTGAATGTTTATCCCAATTGTTGTGGATTGACCTCAGAAAGCAAAATTATACCATATTGTGACAATTGTTTTTACCAAGAAATGATCATATATATGGAATGCCGATATTACACATTCATGTCCACAACACAGGTTAAAATCCTGGTCTAGCACAAATTTTCAATCCTCCCCACTGGTGTAAATTAATGCCTACAAACAACTAATGTCTCTACTTCCTTTGTGCCCTGAGTCATTGTGGCTGCAGGATCCAAATTGTGTCTGTCCCCTTGGACATGTCCAAAAGAATAGACAACAGATGCATATTTATGCAGAGATTAAATATGTTTAAAATTTTATTTTGCAGTTACGGTGACTCCTTCCATTTACGTTTAGCAAAAATATGTAACTTTACTTCGGGCTAACTTTCATGACCTTGTTTATTTAAAAATCTCTGTTCCTCAAATGTAGCATTATTGAGCAGCCCAATTCTGGCTGCAACAACACCCATAGCAGTCGAAACCAATTAGCACGTACACATTAGGTTACAGTGTTTGTTTATTTAAAAAAAAAAGATTAAGCTGGTACATTATTCAACTGCTAACAATACCATAATTTAATTGGTGTTGTTTCTGATGCATGTTTTGAGGTGCAATCACATATTTTAGTAACATTAAAGTCTATTTGCAGTATGTTGCACAGCTCTCAATTCTTTTGAATGAACAGCTACACAGCACAATAATGCATTAGGCTCCACTGGTGAAACATCAGATCAATAGCAGGTTAGATATATTGCTTTCTCTGTGTGTTTTATAGTTAATTCTGGAATAGTAGTACTGGAATGGATATAACATGTGTACACTATGTGCTGATGGAGGAGCTGGCGTCAGTTCACAAACAGCCAAAGATGCTTTTTGCCATGTTCAGCAATGTTCAGGCTGCTGCATATTGTAGTATCGGTGGCTGAGAATATGGCTCATCACATGGGATGCGGAAGGTGCCGCCTATTTTGCCCAATGGCTCTGCTGTCAATACACCTTGTGGTGTACCCAATGTTGCTGAGCTGTACTCACCAAATGGTGAGGGATGGGTGGTAACTGTTAGTGCTGTTTGAGGCAGAGAGTGAATGTGGAAGCCAGCCTCACCTATTAACCCTGTGAGTGGACTGGCAGGTGTTCATTCATCAGGGTCCGAACAAACACATGTGGAGAGGGGTTTGCTAGTTAACCAGGAGCTCCTTAGGGAAATGGCGTCCAGGACTGGAAATGAATTCTGTGTGTACCCTATATGTCTGCCAGGCAGCCTCATCCGGGATGTGGAGAATGTCCTGCCTGTGGCTATCAGACATGCAGGGTGCAGCTGTCTGCAAGTTGTGGCTGCTGTTGGCACCAATGATGCCCGTCGTTTGGGTTCTGAGGCTATCTTCAGTTTATATGGACAGGTAGCACAAATGCTGAAGAGCCCCTGAGCCACACATGGAGTGCATGCAGCTAACACAGTTTGTATCAGCATTCCCAGAATTGATTCGAGTCCTTTGGTTTGGAGTGAGTGGAGCATCTCAATCAAAGGCTTCATCGATTCTTTGACTATCGGGACTGCAGACTACTTGACATGCATTACGAGGTGGAGAACTGTAGGAATACTTGATGGGTCAGGGGTGCACTACACAAAGCAAGCTTTTTTAGGCTATGCAGTAGTTTGAGGTCCTCTGATGAATGCACATTAGTCAGTGCAGAGATACAGAAATCACACTGCGTACAAAGTAAAGACCATACTACCATCAACATGTTAACAGTAAATTCTTGATGTACTTGTAGTTCCTGAATTTAATGCCCTCCAGGAAAGCTGTCATGATCAAAATACTCTTGGAATTGAAAGCTGGCTGAAACCTGAAGCTGAAACCTGAAGCAGAAACCCTTGAAATATTGAGCAAGGCAAGGAATGTACACTGAAGAGACAGGTGAGACACCACTGGGTTGGGAGTGCCAGAAGAGCGGAGGGGAGGGGAGGGGAGGGGAAGGGCAAGAATGAATATGAAATTTGTGCAGTAAATGTAAGCACATGCTGTAGGTGGTAACCCATCAAACACTTGTGAAAGTAGGATTCTCAGATTCAATTATATTTATATATTGCCAATGTGTAACTATACTTAAAATACTTTTTGTCACAAATAAGTAGGCAGTTATGGAAACATTCATTTTCAGTCCATATGTTGTATGTGTTAGCTATGAATGTTGGACATCATCACAAGAGAAAGTATTTGTATAGTTTACACATGGTAATGGCGGGTACTTCACACCTATCCATTTGTACCATTCAGTTCAAATGAATCTTACTGCTTGCATGTAATTTAAAATGTAAGGTAACAACTAACTGCATAGCAGAACTGCGGAGCCATTGAAAGGCACATGAACTTAGCTAGTTTTCCCACAGATACTGCTTCAAAACTATGGCCTCATTTTACAGGATGACTACATTATGGCAGCACTGTGAATAAGCAGACTAAAAAGTTTCACATGACCAGTATTAATTATGGGATCCATTTCCATTCTTGCTGATGAACTGATTTTTTCAAGAGCCATTATACAGGATCACAAAATCGTTCAAGATGATTTTTATACCAACTAGGTATATCTGTAGTTTTGTACGTATTTCCTGTGTCTTTTCTTACAAACTGGAATGGCCTTTGCCTTTTTCTGTATGTGTGACAAACCACTGTTCCATAAATGAACAATTCTGATGGCAGAGAGGGGTCAGTTCAGCTTCGTTTTTTGTGTGCCTGGATCTGCTACCTACACTTCATGTTCATGTGGCCTCCCCTCTGCTCAGCATCTACTTCTGGCATGCATTCCATATGGAATCTAAGACTATGTAACTATTTATTCCAGTTTCTTTTTTCATATTATGTACCCAATCCTATTATCACCTAATAATAATAACCCTGGCTTCATTGCTAAATGCTTCTGCCCCCTTCTAGTACAAAGTGACTCAATGGCTAAATGTGACGCTATAAATTCCAAGGTCCTTGATCATTGAACTGCAGGTACTTTGTAACTGGTTGGGTAAATCAGTTCGGAGGTGTAGATGGCAACAGCATATGGCAGTCAGTAGGACTGTGTGTAGCATAGGGAACAGTGTTTAAAACATCCACCCTGATTACAGTTTTACCCCTAGTTTATGTTACTTTTCTTTCATGTATTCCCTTCATGACACAAGCAGATGACTGATCCTTGGCTCTGTCACATATTCCAATTAACAACTTATTAGCCTTACAGAGGGACTTTCCAAACTTAAAAAGCATGAGAATGCATTCCACATGGGATCTGCAACTTGACTAGCTTCTTTATGGCTGCTGTGCATCTACGTCTGCATAAAAACTCTGCAAGCCACAAAACAATGCATGGTGGATGGCACCTTGTACTACTACTACTACTACTACTAGGTGTTTCTGTGGTGTTCTGTATGTAGTGTCCTAATCAGATGAACGACAGTTTTCCCAATACAAAAAAAGTTGATCATTCACTATGATCCTTACATTCTTGTTCTGCTTTACATCACTTTGCAATGTTATGCTTAAACATTTTATTGACCAAACTCTCAATCTGTACAGTACCAATGTTATATTCAAACATTATGGGATTGTTTTTTCTACTCATCTGCATTCACTTGAGTATTTCTACACCTGCATTCATCACACCAAATAAAAAGTTCGTTCAAGTCATCTTGTATCTTCATAGTCACTCAGTAATAAGAATGATCTTATAAAACATCTTTGAGAAACAGTCACTGTTGAGGTCAAAGTACTGGCCTCTGTTACTTGATACATCTTTGTGCCATTCACATATTGGGGAACCTATTCCATATGCTTACACCTCCATTAACAGTATACAGTGGGGCACTGGGTCAAATGTTTTTTCAGAAATGCAAGAATGTGGAATCTAGACTGTTGCCCATCATCCATGGTTCACAGCATATAATTTGACAGAAGACCAACATGAGTATTGCAGAAAATTCATGCCAATTCATGGATAGAAACTTATCTCTCTAAAAGTAATTAATTATATTTGAACTGAGGATATGTTCAGGAAATCTGGAGCAAGTAAGTGTTATGATATTGGTCTGTAATTTCGCAGGTACGTTCTTTTACCATTCTTATATACAGAAGCAACCTGAACTTTTTCCCAGCTGCATGGGTGTTTGCACTAGGTGAGAAACTTGCAATAAATGCAATATAACTAAGAGGCCAATGCTGTAGAGTACTCTCTGGATAAATGATTTGTGATTCCATTTGGACATGGCAGCTATTTTGCTTTCAACTCTTTTAGTTGCTTCTGTATTTCAGGCATCCTATTACTATGTCCACAATACATGAGTGTGTGACAGTGAAACAAGAATATGTTTATATGATCCTCCTGCACAAACTTTAAAACTCAGTACAAAGAGGGGTTAGTGATCATTTTCTGCTTTCCTCCAAAGCCACACCAGACTGGTCACTTACTGCCTGGATAGAAGTCTGACTCAGTGATTTTATGTAGGACCAGAAATGTCTCATGTTCTCTGTAAAATCTTTTACTCATGTATGATGGTGGTAGTTGTATGCTTCATGCGTAGATCTTTCTACAGACACGTGAATTTCCATTAACTCTTGCCTATCACCACTAAGAATACTTTTTTTATTTGAGTGTACAACAGTCTGCTTCCTCAGCATTTTCCAATTTTCTGTCTGTAATCCAGTTACTCACCACATACGTTTTCAGTGTGACCATTTAACATTTGCAAATATTTCTCTATGTAAATCATACTGGAAGTAAATGATATACACTCATTGCCTACATGGGATGCTAACAACTACTAGCCCTGCTCTTTCTAGCAAACCTATTCAACTTGCCTTCTTGAAAGATTCAGTAACTTCATTTACTATTGTTGTTGCACTGGCATCATGATCACTAACCCCTCTGTACACTAATACCGTCTGTAAGGACATGCCTGTTCATAGTTACAAGGTCTAAAGTATTATAATTTTGTGTGGTCTACTATACTAGCAGCTCACCACAGCTTTCAGAAAACTGCTGAAAAGTACTTCACAAGACTGCCTGGCCCCAACACCTGCAGTGTATGCACAGATGTCTTACTCTCTACTCAGTAGGTTATGATCACCTCCCTTTTCTGCATTACTTTGTGTAGGTTTTCCTTGAATAATTCTGTAGCTGTCACAGCAGTATCACATGGCAAATAAAAACATACAATGCTGGAGTTCACATACACAGAACCATTAAGGAAACTGGTCATTGAAACAGAAAATCAATGCTTGAAACTTGGTACCAATTATCATATAACTTCAATGCTATCTCATGTAGTTCTCATCTGTGCTTATAATGTAAATAAGCAATTCTACAAACTCACAAGCTAAACTACTTCACCTGCTCAAAGATAATGTTTAAATCCATATGGATAAAGTGTAACAAACATTCTATTTTACCTGCTTCCTTGTTTCCAACCTGGGGCATATTATAATACAGTAACTATTGTCATCTTTACCCTACAGTAAAAACAAGACTGCTGAACTGAATACACACACAACTGATAACTGTCTCATTATTTTCACCATAGCATAGAAATGATTAATTTCCTGCAGTCATATAAATTCTAAAATTACCAAATTCTAAAATTACTTCTTTATTTGCACCCTCCTCCAACTATTTTACTTTCATGCTGGATGGGTAAACCTGAGCCTGTGGTAAAAATAATCTGTAATAAGTGTATTTAAGTGCACACAGTCTTCCCATATTATATAAAATGTATCACATATGAAGCCCAACTTCCACACTTCTTAACAACTAAATAGTAGTTCTGGTTAAGTGCTCTCTTTTGAGTTCAAAATTCCTGTGATGAGTTCACTGCAGCATTGGGAGGCAGCAAAAATTGTAAGACTGATTAATGACAAGGCCTTTGAAACTTTTTCATGATCTTAAAATTCAGCAATCTCCCTATGCTATTTTTTTCAATCATATTTTCTAGATTCAGTATCTTCATATGCATTTAATGGTAGTGTAATCAAATAAAATAACACAGCTACTACCTGAAACAATAAAATCAATGTTGTTCATATAAACAGACACAATACAGTGTACACCCACTGTGTGTGTGTGTGTGTGTGTGTGTGTGTGTGTGTGTGTGTGTGTGTGTGTGTGTGTTGGGGGGGGGGGGGGGGGGGAGAGAGCAGAAACTGGACTGTCAAGTGCCTCATCACTCATACTACTTTTACAATCAGAATCATAAAATGCCTAGAACAGTTACATCAAAACTTTTTGTTTCAAGAATGCTTATTTGTGATAAAATTATCAAAACAAACAAACAAACACACACACACACACACACACACACACACACACACACACACACACACACACACACACACACACACACTACCTTGGCACACTACTTACTACTATTCTAAGTTGATTAATTCCTTTTGCTGGGACAAGCATGTTTCAAACAGTACAAAAAGAGAGCGTAGGCTACAGGCTACACCAGCCCTATTCTATGGATCCGAACTATGGGTTTTACTTGCGGATCTCAAAAGACAAATTTCTGAAAGATTATTTATGGAAGAGCACCAGCATATCAAGACTGAAAAACCTATAATATTGAAGTAAGTGCTGTAATGAGAACAGTGATAGCAAAGGAAGAAAATCATTAAACTGATATTGGCATCTGTTGAGAATGATGGATAATTAGCGGCCAAAGAATAATTTTAGATTGGAAATCACCTTACTGATAGAAACAAAGTAGACCACTTAACTTTCAGAAAGAGTGTATCTATGAAATAATGAAGCAACATGGTGTGTGCAAAGAGGTTGCCTTGAAGAGAGATGCTGGGCAGAAGATAGAAAGAATACAGCAACATTGTGTTATTAATTGATCTTTGTATTAATGAACTGCCTAAAATAATACTAATATACTAGTGCAAATAATGATATTATTACTATCTTAGCCATGGTGGGCTGCCGCTTTGAATTCCCAACCCGCACCTGGTGTATGCCACTTCTTTTGCTCGGAGCTTGTGGCACCATATGGCATGGTAGAGCTGCGCGAGATACATAGATACTATTTGCCATTCAGCCGAAATTGACAGAATGGAGTCGCTAGTAGCCCTTTAAAAGTTTTCTGAAGTTAATAGTTGCAGGTGCAGGTGATAACAAAAGATGGAACATTGGTGTGGTCTTTGCTATCTGTATTTGCTGTTGGTTCTTCTCTGTGGAAGTCACTTTATGCTAGGAGATTTCTCATCTGAAATACTGCCTGATTTGGGTTGTGTTGCACGACTTAATACCTTGTGGAGTTGCCTTGGAAGGGGTTAGGGTAATGTCTAGCAACCAGACAAGTTTGTTATTGCTATTCAATTCCCCACATTCAGCAGTGGATTTGATGATTTGGTAATCCTGGATACTGTTTTAAGTGTGGCCATGTTTAGCCTTAGACCAAGTTTTTGATGAGAATCATCTGACGAGGCCATTGATCTGCCCAATTATCATGGCTATGCGGATGTATTAAGTGAGAATGACAGTGGAATTTAGATGCTCCTCAGTCTGCTCCAGTTTTGTACTGTTGTGGTACACTGATAGTTTTGGACCTGGACTCAGCGGGTGCTCATCAGATTGTGGCTGTTAACATTGCCTCTGTATGTCAGCCTCATGGAACACACCACTGCCAGCTACCAATGGGCTGCCTTCACTCAAGTTATGTAAATTACTGTTTGAAACTTGTACTAAATCGAGCACTGTTAGAAAGGTCACATGCTGATTGGCTCATGTGACTCTCACATGTCATATTCAGATGTCATTCAGACTTGCGCAAATATAGCCTGCTGGTAAATAACTGTCACATTTGAGGCTCACGGGCTGGAACAAGCAAAAGTGTGTAAAATCATCAAGTGTTACTGAACTGTAAACGTCTTTCGTGTGTTCATTCACTGGCCATTTGAAAGCTGGAGAGTGAAAGAGATTTATTCCGTCTCAGGGCTAGTTACTGCTTACTAGGTTTAATTGTTCAACTGTTTGTTATTTTAAAGTTGTCATGGAGTGACCTTTCCTCAGATTTTATTCATTTACTGCTAAAAGTTGGTTCTGAGTACTAATTACTGGTTTTCCTTTTTAAATGGCGTTCTTGAGCTGCTATGCAAGCACATTCACTTACTGAATCACTCACGCAATTTCTATGGTATACCGTAACAGAAATTTCACTGTGTCTGAAGCCAGTTATATCGATCTGTGCACACTCATTCTCTTATTAATTACTTAATTGGTCATTGGGGGCTGGATTTACACACTTGCTCTGTCTGCCTGAAGGCAGCTCTAGAAATCAGTGCACCTGTTTACTTTATTAAATTATCTAGATGCACTTGGAGGCGTATTTTAAGAATTTCCTTTTTCTAGTGGTCGCGAGGCAGCTATAAAATGCTCTGTCTTACAGTATAGCTATTCAGTTTTAACCTTTGAGATGAATTATGCTTCTGTGTTGTCTTAAAGAGCCACCTGTTTCCAAAGAATTATTTGCTGTTTTGTTGAAGCATTTTCTAAGTTGCAGTTTGTGAAGGTAGAAATTTTTGAATCTAAAAGATAAGAACTGGTGTCAGACACAGCATTTGTCTAACTATTGCCTTATTTAAATTGTCACTAAACTAAGGTTTGTAATGGCTTAAATTTTAAAAGTTCTGAGTGTCATTTGTGATCCTGCTAATGTATCTGATTTTAGTTATTTTTCTTATACAAGTATTTTTAATAAAAAATGGCGACTCATGTGAACCTCAATCAGTCCACTCATTCCACTTAATTTCCCATTTTCCTGCTGGATGTTCGGCTAGTAAGAGAGGATGGTTATTTTCCTGGAAGTAAAGGGAGGAGGTATGCTCATACACCATAAGGTGTGTGTTTGTAGGTCTCAATTGCTGAACATAGGATCCCATGACTGTCCCAGTTTGTCCTTATTGAAGAAACAACAGTTAATCTACAAATTAAAAGTGTGTCAGCTTCTACGTAAGGGCAGTGTTGCCAAACTTGTGGCTCGTCAGCATGCCGGTGTGGACAACCTCTTGGTGATTAATACAAACTGCACTGAGGAGGTATATGTTGAACTAGCTGACTCAGCTCTGGCCATGACAACCTTGTCTCAGAATGTAGAGTGTTTAGAATGTAGTCAGCCCCACCATAAGCAAATACATACAATTCAGGCACAACTGATCCATTAGGATAATCGCTTGTGGGGTATTCCACAATGTAATCTCTATTCTGAGCACATTACATAACCTCTGCAGTTACAGGGGCAGGTGAGTGACTTGCAAAGTGGCATCAGCTGCCTTATTTAGACAGATTAGGATCAACAGGTGGCGAACAAGATTCTTCCACCAACAGATAACTGCTGGAAGTAGTAGCAATGCTACAGACACCTGTAAGGACCAGAGGAGAATTCATTTGGGAAATTACCATACCAAATAATGTTACTGCTTCCAGCTATATGGAACTTTCAATGTAGAATTTAAAGACAGGTGAAATCCATCCTATGGATCATGGTCAAATTTATGTTTCACACCAACACTTTGGCCATCTGCAATAATGTTGTTGTTCAGACATTTCACCCCATGTTAAGCCATGTTTTCAGTCGAATTTCACACGAAAGTGCAACATCGAGTGAGTTTGGAAATCAATTATTGAGCTGACATTGCCACCTCGTATTAAGAGGCTGCTCAAGTGTAAACATTCTTGGCTAGTGCAGTTTCTTCATGAACATTTTCCATGTTACATAGATGAATGCATATAGCCATTCCATCCTTGGAATTGCAAGTCACAGAGATACAAATACTCAACAATGTATTAGAGAAAATGGAGCCACAGGACCGTTCATGGATTACCTTCACTAATAAATGCACATCTTTTACTGAATTAGAGGCTTTGGTGTTCGCTATTGAAGCCCGAGTTTCGCAGATCAGCAATGATCAGGGTTTAAGTGCTATCATCAGGATGGGGATTGAGATTCCAGGCAAGTTAAAAGGGGGTCACCCGTACGGAACAAGCATAGGATGTGTTTCTGCTGTAACAAAGAAGGGAATTCTGTATGGTAATGCCCAGTTCCTTGGAAAGAGTGTCAAACAGCTGGCATCACAAGGAACGTAAGAGGCATGGTAGTGTTCTACTGCTGAAGTGCTGTCTCTGTGCCAAGTCCGAGGTAGGGGAACCCCTGCATTACCTTTGGGTACAACTTAGAACAAGTGTGCACCCTCCTCAACTCTGGTAGTTCAATTTCTTGTTTAGATTATCTGTGGTATTTGGAGTTCCACCATACCTGTGAATTACCTTGTTTGCATCTGTCCTCCCAGTGTCGAGCTCTCACTGGGCAGATGTTGCCTCTGGTTGGCATAACTGAGTTTTGAAAAATTTTCTTGGCCAGTGAAGCGGATAGTAATTAAAAATCTTTCAGTGAACTTAATTTTGAGGTGTGTTTTTGTAAGTGGTAGTGGGATGGTCTTAGATTGTCATGGCAGGGTTGTTTATTTTAAATTTAACACAGCTGAAACATTCACATTGTGCTGCTGTCAGGTTGCCACAGGAATTCATAGTGTGTTACCGCAATGTCTGCCATTTGAGCTCAGTCACCTTGGTTCCCTAGAGGTGATGCTGGTACATTAAGTTTTTGATTGTTTACCACAGATGTTAACTAACAGATTGGGCGTCACTAATAAAATCCAGTACAAGATTCGTCTTACAAATGACATTCCAGAGAGGCAGGATCATTACAAGCTTTCTCCATCAAAGATGAAATGTATATGTGCTTTGATTAATAATGTGTTGTTTGATGGGATCATCAGGCCCTCAACCTCAGCCTATGCTTCTACCACATTCTCAGCATCTATGGGCAGTAGTGGGGTGTTTCAACCAGATGTGGGTTATCGTGCTGTTCATGAGAATGTACTTTTGGATTCTGTGTCATTTCCAAGTCTACATAACTGTTTAAATATCTACAACATTTTGTGGCACTGTCAGCAACTGTATAAATATAAATTACTTTTTTTAAACAACCAGCAGCCTCAGTTGCACAGTTTACCTATTATTTACCTAGGTTTCAGTTGGGATAATCCAGCTTTCTTCAGAGTAACAGCAACTACTGTTTGTCCATAGTGGACATCGTCAAGCTAAAACCACAAATCCATAAATTATCATCACACTGTAAAAACTTAACTTAAACTGCCTTGGCCTCACTTCGTGACCATCATGCAGCAGCCACGAGTGCTGCGCTGGATTATCTGTGGTATTTGGAGTTCCACCATACCTGTGAATTCACATAGTGACGTGATACGAAAATTTATAGTCATGAGGGAGTGGAATTCAATGGGTGGTTGCGTGGCCAAGTGGGGGGAGGGGTGAAAAAGAGGGGGGAAAACGGAGATGGTTGGGGGGCAAAAGAAGAGGGTTGGGGCAAAAGAAGAGGGTTGGGGCAAAAGAAGAGGGTTGGGGCAAAAGACGAGGGTTGGGGCAAAAGACGAGGGTTGGGGCAAAAGACGAGGGGGGGCAAAAGACGAGGGGGGGGGAAAAGAGGGGAGGGGAAAAGAGGGGAGGGGAAAGAGGGGAGGGGGAAAAGAGGGGAGGGGAAAAGAGGAGAGGGGAAAAGAGGAGAGGGGAAAAGAGGAGAGGGGAAAAGAAGAGGGGAAAAGAAGAGGGGAAAAGAGGAGAGGGGAAAAGAGGAGAGGGGAAAAGAAGAGGGGAAAAGAGGAGAGGGGAAAAGAAGAGGGGAAAAGAGGAGGGGAAAAGAAGAGTGGAAAAGAAGAGTGGAAAAGAAGAGTGGAAAAGAAGAGTGGAAAAGAAGAGTGGAAAAGAAGAGTGGAAAAGAAGAGTGGAAAAGAAGAGTGGAAAAGAAGAGAGGGGAATGTAGTAGGTGAATCTGGAATGTGGGTAACAGGTGAAAGAGGAAGCCGTCTGTTAGAATTTTGTGCAGACCATAAATTCATCGTACACTATGCACTCAAAAGTATCCTGACACTCACAAAAATAAACTATTTTCGTATTAGGTGCATTGTTTTGCCACTTACTGCCAGGTACTCCACATCATCGACCTCAGTAGCCATTAGACATTGTGACAGAACACAATGGGGTGCTCTGCAGAACTCCTCGACTTCGAACGTGGTCAGGTGATTGGGTGTCACTTGTGTCACACGTCTGTATGCAAGATTTCCACACTCTTGAACATCCCTAGGACCACTGTTTCCAATGGGTTAGTGAAGTGGAAACGTGAAGGGACACATGCAGTACAAAAGCATACAGGCCAATCTCATCTGTTGACTGACAGATACTGCCAACAGTTGAAGATCATCATAATGTCTAATTAGGCAGATGCCTATCCAGACTTTAAGAACTGCAAAAAGATAGGAATTTTAAGAGAGAGGATCTGGATAAACTGAAAGAATCAGAGGCTGTACAGATTTTAAGAGAGCATTAGGGAACCATTGACAAGAACATGGGAAAGAGATACAGTAGAAGAGGAAAGGGTAGATTTGAGAGATGAAGTAGTGAAGGCAGCAGAGGATCAAGTAGGAAAAAAGACAACGGCTAGTAGAAATCCTTGGGTAACAGAAGGGATAATGAATTTAATTGATGAAAGGAGAAAATACAAAAATGCAGTGAGTGAAGCAGGCAAAAAGGAATACAAACGTCTCAAAAATGAACTCGACAGGGAGTGCAAAATAGCTAAGCAGGGATGGCTAGAAGACAAATGTAAGGATGTAGAGGTTTATCTCACGAGGGGTAAGATAGATACTGCCTACAGGAAAATTAAAGAGACCTTTGGAGAAAAGAGAACCACTTGCATGAATATCAAGAGTTCAGATGGAAACCCAGTTCCAAGTAAAGAAGGGAAGGAGAAAAGGTGAAAGGCACATGTAGAGGGTCTATACAGGGGTGATATGCATGCAGGCAATATTACGGAAATGGAAGAGGGTGTAGATGAGGATGAAATTGGAGATATGATTCTGCATGAAGAGTTTGGCAGAGTGCTGAAAGACCTAAGTTGAATCAAGGCCTTGGGAGTAGACAATATCCATTTAAACTACTGATAGCCTTGGGAGAGCCAGCCTTGACAAAAACTCTTGCATCTGGTGAGCACGATGTACGAGACAGGCAAAGGACCCTCAGATTTCAAGAAGACTTAATAATTGTAATACTGGAAGCAATATGCATATTGTTAGAAAAGATAGCACAATTACCAGCCGACAATAAAGAACTTCTTGGGTTGACAGGATCACGATCATTGAACAGAGTATTTGTCAGACAAAAGTTTAATTGCTCCTTCTCCTTGTAAAACAACAAAGAATGAGCAGGTCTTCACCTTTGATATCTGATTCAGTTAGAAGGTTGGTCTAATGAAGTATTATTGACTGCTACAAAACTGAGACTACCGGGGGAAGTAAAAACTTATTTAGGGTACACAGGAGGTGTAAAGGGAGCCACAACTTTCCAAGAATTTAAAGAAGGGTTATTAAAAGATATACATAGCAAAATAGTGTCAGACTCTATAGGGAACAATTAGCAGTAATAACTAAGAAAAATAAAGAAACTGTGGAACAATCTGCAGATACGATAAGGAAAATTAATGGATGTACCTATGCATTGGGGCAAGATGCTGAAGTCAATGACATTACATCGCCAGAAGCAGAGCAGGTGGTGTTCAACACATTTTTAAGAGGGCTGCATCCGGAAATGTCAAAATGCGTGTGGACATGGTGTCGGACAGATTTGCTCATTTCATTGCAGTTACCTAAAGGGTGCGAGCTCGCAAAGGTTTGTTGTGCAGTCTAATGCACTGCTTTCTGCATTGAGAAAGAGTGCCGGTCCCAAGATGGATCCACCCGGCAGACTTGTGTCATGGTCTGATCAGCTGGCTAGTCTGTGGAAAGTTTTTAGGCCGTTTACCATCTGCCTTGACAAATGTGGGCTGGTTCCATGTATGTGTACACCACCCTTACTCTACCATGAAAACATTGGGGTTACATTCCTCTGGTGAGAGGCATTCCCTTGGGGGGGGGGGGGGGGTCTACCAGGGGTCAAGCCGCACAATAACCCTGGGTTTGATGTGGGGCAGCTGAAGGGTGAAGTGGACAGCTGTAGTCATTGTGGACCACTGGTGGCTGCAGCTGGGACGGAGCCTCTCCATTTCTAGGCCCCCGGTTAACATACAATACAGCATGTGACATCAATTTGTTGACTGGACTGCAGGGCAAATGGACATTGTTTGCAGCTAATATAAAACATCTCAAGTTTGGACAAACATGCCATGTAAGGACAAATTGTTGACAGCCTCAGGGCAATGTGAATAAAGTAAGAAGATGTAGTAGTTTTAGAAGTAGAGGACCAGGGAGGAACAAGGTACTTCTATGCAATAAGAAGAATAGGGAAAAAAGGATTTCATGATACTGTTGGGCACAGGGGAGCAAGTTTCAGTCGCCAGTAAAGATTTGGTGAAATGTAAGCAATGGGACCCACCACAGTACAGACTGCACAGAGTGGGAACAACAACATCACACCATTAGGATGTGGACATACACATCCACCTGGATACTGCTTAATTCAAACCATAATTAGAGAGTGTGCCACATGCAATTTGAGGGCTATGACATGATTGTGGGATTAGATTTCTTTCATCAGCATTGTGCCATTATCAACTTTTAGCTACATTGGGTGGAACTTCATGGAAAAATGCTTCAGTTAGGTTAAGTCATAGTAGCAATGTGACAAGGAGAGTCCATTGCGAAAGGTGATCTAACTGAACCATGAAGAACCATACTAAGACTTGATTTGCATGGTTGTGTATCTAAGGGTAATGGGAAATTACTTTTAGTCAGTGCTGAGTCTAGCTTTCCAGTAGGAGTTTTGTGTGTGGTGGAACCATTAAAAGAGAATGAAGTATTAGTTCAGGTGGGTTGTTTATTTAACACACATATCTTGCACATACCCATTTCTATGTACCATTTCAGCGCAGAGGGCATACGATTAAGAAACAAGTGTTTAATTACTAATAGGAATATCTTGGATGAAGAAGAAAGGGGAATGTGGGGTGTCAGCCACAGAGGATTGCCAGACATTACTGAAACTGTATGAGGAGCAAAAGTGAAGCACCTAGAGGCAAGCAATAGGAAACAGATGAAAACTACTTTTGGAATTCAATGATGTATTTTTTCCAAAAGGACCATTATTAGTTACGCATATTACACAACATTGCATAGCAATAAGAAATGAATCATCGGTCTACCACAAACCATACAGAATATCTAGGTACTTGCACCCTATTTTGGAGTTATTAATCGATCAATGGCTGAAAGACAGAATAACTGAAGAATGTAATAGTCAGTGGCAGGCAGGAGTAGTTGTGCCAAAAATATAGGTTTTGGTTTGACTACAGACATCTAAATGCGAAAACCACAACGGATGCGTACCCTTTCCCATGCACCACAGAAACCATGGATCATTCAGAGCTATGCAAATATTTTTAAAAAATGGATTTGAAGATAGATCCTGCACCATAGGACTGACACAAAACAGAAATTTCAAAACCCTGGGGACACTACCAAATCTGAAGGATGCCATGGCAATGCTTTGTGTATCTTGATGACATAATCATCTATGGAAGGGATATCAAACAAAATATACAGTGATTAAGGGAATGGTTAAAAGCAGTTAACTCTGAGTACAGAAAAGTGTAATTTTGTGATGGAATAGATAGCATACAAAGGACATATCACAAGATGGAGTTAAGACAGACCCAATGTTAATCTGAGTGTATGTGAATTTCCTGTACCATAATGTGTAAAAGAGTTGCAATCATTCTGGACTTGTGTACTATTACCACCAGTTCATAAAAGGACGTGCAGATATTGCCAGAAGGTTGACAATTGTTAAAAGAAGGATAATTAATTTGTGTTGTCATAACTGTGCCTGCATACTCCACGCAGCTGAAATCTGCAGAATGAAATTATTCCACAATGATGAGTGATATGTTAATCTTGTTTATGGGACCACATATTTCAAATTTCATCTGTACCCTAAAACATTTACAGTAATAACAGATCATGTGGCATTAAAATGGTTGTTGTGGTTAAAGAATCTTTCCCAATAGGTTTACACAATGGGCAGTAAGACAAGGAATTTTATATTCAACTTATGCGTAAACGTGGGAATAAGCAAGGAAATGCACATAGCTGAAGTAGAAAAGCAGCATTATTACATATTACACAAAATATCAGGGAACTACAAACCCAAGAAGAAGTCTTACATAAGGAAGTAGTAATGATAAAATGGTTGCCATCCATAGAAGACAGTCTTTCAGATAGGCGTAAATTTGCTGCAAGAAGAGCAGTATTTAAAGGGTCTAAAGAAAGTACAAAAGGAACTATCACCAAAGTTGAGGTAGGTTTCGGAACTTGAGCTCAAAGACTTGCCCTTTAATTTGGAGTAGCCACAGCATCAGTGAGAACAGAGGGAAGAAAAGTTTACATTTCCCTTTCTGTAACAGTAGCAAGGAAATAAGTGCATCATGAATGCTACATAATTCGTACGGAATATTGAAGAAATTTGTGAGAGTAAAAACTCAGTGACTGTTATTAACTGCAAAACACACAGGAAGATATGTAGAAATAGAGGAAGTAAAGTTACAAAAATGCCACAGAGAAAATCAGTCTGTCCATATATGCTAATCAAAGTAGGGCACGACTCCTGTGCAGTGAAATTGCTAATGAGACAAAGGAGGTAAGAGAATGCAATGAAGAAGTGGTCTAGCCAGTATTGTACTTTCAGCAGGTCGAGGCACATTGGTTGTACTCTAGCTTTGACAAGATGATAGTAGCAGCTAGTTGTTTCCAGAAGCAGAGAGGTATACCAGCAAAGAGGCTAGAATGAAAGGTGAATGCTTTCTTATTAAATGGAACAGTGTGCAACATAATTGGGTCTACTTTCTGTCTGCGCACCTCATTTTCAGGGAAAAGTCACTCGAGTACTTCCCAGCTGCATTTGTACTGGACAGAGGAACCCATGAAAGTACCACCTCACACAACTCTATCCAGTTTAAATCAAACTCTACGGCCAGAACTAATGCAGTCTATAAATACACTTCTGAACCAACAGGAAGGACCAGTCTCCCTGGAAACATTATAGCAGCATGCAAATTCATATTGTGAAAATTGGCACCAGAAAGAGACGACACCAACTATTGTCATAGCAACCACTGCCGCGACACTTGTTCTGCTGAGCCTGGTGTTCTTTTGGTACATAAAAGACAAAGAACACGACGGACTTCGGAGCCAGCCATAGTTCAGATTTCCACTGGGCTGGATAACCTGAGCATAAAAGCAGCAGAATGAAGCCAAATGCACAGTGATACGGTATGAAGAATAATCGCTTTCAACTTGGGATTAGAGAGTTAGAAATGACTGTGCACGAAGCATGGTAATGAAATTAATTCCATAGTGTATGAGTTAAGGTGCAGGGCAAGAGGCTCTATGGAAATATGTAAGATTCAGTGAAGGGGTTAAGGTAACTAAACTACTGGCCATTAAAATTGCTGCACCAAGAAGAAATGCAGATGATAAACAGGTATTCATGGGACTAATATATTATACTATAACTGACATGTGATTACATTTTCACGCAATTTGCGTGCATACATCCTGAGAAATCAGTACCCACAACAACCACGTCTGGCCGTAATAACAGCCTTGATATGCCTGGGCATTGAGTCAAACAGAGCTTGGATGGCATGCACAGGTACAGCTGTCCATGCAGCTTCAACGTGATACCACAGTTCATCAAGAGTAGTGACTGGCGTATTGCGATGAGCCAGTTGCTCAACCACCATTGACCAGACTTTTCAATTGGCGAGAGATCTGGAGAATGTGCTGGCCAGGGTAGCAGTAGAACATTTTCTGTACCTAGAAATGCCCCTACAGGACCTGTAACATGCGGTTGTGCATTATCCTGCTGAAATGTAGGGTTTCACAGGGATCGAATGAAGGGTAGAGCCAAGGGTCATAACACATCTGAAATGTAACATCCGCTGTTCAAAGTGCCGTCAATGCGAACAAGAGGTGACAGAGACGTGTAACCAATGGCACCCCATACCATCACACCGTGTGATACACCAGTATGGCGATGAGGAATACACGATTCCAATGTGTGTTCACTGCGGTGTCACCAAACACGGATGCGACAATCATAATGCTGTAAACAGAACCTGTAGTCATCCGAAAAAATGACATTTTGCTATTTGTGAACCCAGGTTTGTCATTGAGTACACCATCGCAGGCATTCCTCTCTGTGATGCAGTGTCAAGGGTAACAGCAGCCATGGTCTCTGAGCTGATAGTCCATGCTGCTGCAAACATTGTCAAACTGTTCGTGCAGATGGTTGTCGTCTTGCAAACATCCCCATCTGTTGGCTCAGGGATGGAGACGTGGCTGCACGATCCGTTACAGTCATGTGGATAAGATGCCTTTCATCTCGACTGCTAGTGATACGAGGCCGTTGCGATCCAGCACAGCATTCCCTATTATCCTCCTGAACCCACCGATTCCATATTCTGCTAACAGTCATTGGATCTCAACCAACGCGAGCAGCAATGTCATGATACAATAAACTGTAATCATGATAGGCTACAATCCAACCTTTATCAAAGTTGGAAACGTGAAGGTATGCATTTCTCCTCCTTACACTAGGCATCACAGCAACGTTTCACCAGGCAACGCCAGTCAACTGCTGTTTGTGTATGAGAAATCAGTTGGAAACTTTCCTCATGTCAGAAAGTTGTAGGTGTCACCACCGGCGCCAACCCTGTGTGAATGATCTGAAAAGCTCATCATTTGCATATCACAGCATCATCTTCCTGTCACTAAAATTTCGTGTCTGTAGCACGTCATCTTCATGGTGTAGCAATCTTAATGGCCAGTAGTGTATTTGTTAGAATCATAATTAAGAGGTGAAATAAGGCCGGAAATACTGGTCACCATTAACTCTCCTGTAATGGGTAGTATAGCTTGGTCACAATGAGGGACAGAGTCTTGATAAATAGGTCAATGTAGTGTATCAACCATAATTGGTATAAAGAATATGCCAGAGAAAAAGTGAGTTGATACAGAGCCAGCTGCAGACAGGTGAGAGTGTTATGCATTGCAAAGCAAAACATGGCCAACTTCCTTTGCAAAGCAGAGCCAGCTCAGCTCACCATAGTATAACAACGGCCACTGCTGCAACATGCTAGTGGAAAGACAGAAGCTTTTCCTCACTTGCCGCCAGAGAAGTATTTATATTACATGCCTTAAACCCTAAACATAGTCTGGAATGTAGAAGTACTCAGGACTTCGTATACTACCTGATTCTTGTCCCACTATCACAGCCTGCACCACACGCCTGCCCTGAGTCACAAGTAAGCTGTCTGCTAACTCTAGACATTGCCTTCTGTGAAGATGTGTCAGAGGTAGACGTACAGCAGGTCTCCGACAATAAAGGCCACTCTACCAAAGCCATCTGCCCACAGTTTACATTGATACAACATGTCCAGTGGATGGTGCAACCACACATGCCAGTTGACGTGCAGTACTAAGGCGGTCTGTTGTGACCTTACAGCAAAAGAATGGTCCTCTCTTTTGAATTCACACTTGGGCAACCCTGCCCTGGACTTTGGGATATAGTTTCCATCTCTATGAACTGTCACCACATCCAAGGAACAATGGAACAATTCAAACTAAGCCATCAGCCCACATTAATTTTTTACTGTGCTGCTTCTTTTCTTCTGACAGCCCTCCACTGCTGAGTCTGGTAGGCATTTTTTCTGCGTCATACTGCACTGTCTGTATCTGTGTACACAGTGCTTGTGGATGTGCGGATACCCAACAAACACTACCTGATTTCATGTGTGCCCTGACATCATTGGCATAGTTGTCACTTGACCAGAATGCCATCTTCCATGCAGAACATGATCTTACGGACATCTGGTTGTCAGTTTGTATCAGTGTCTTGTGAGTTAAACACAGGACAAGGGAGTTGTCATTTGTTGCTTCAATTTTGAATACCAATATAGTTTTTGCCAGCTTGCATTCAGTCTTCAATTTGTGCATGTAGTCTTCTTCATTTTTTCAGTTCTTCCTTACTGGCAAGCCAATCATGAATAGCTCTTTTTGATGGAGGAGGAAAAAAATGCCACTCAGATGCTCTGTTTCCATATTGTTTTGCATATGCTATTTTCTTCAATTTATAGTCTACATCAGATGAAACCACTTTATTTTTTTCCACTATGAAACTATTAAAGAAAATGCTATTCTGTTACCGATAACACAAATCTCTTTCAGTTCGAGTTCATAGGCACTATAGACTGCAGTGACACATCATAGGCTAGACATGGATCTGGGTTTGTGTTGGCAGGGCAGGAGCAGGACAGTGTTAGCAAGCTTGTGAAGCCCTACTAGTAATGTTTGTTGCACAAGTGCACTGCTGCCAGCAGCTGAATCCAGTGTTGCCAGGTAGAGAGAGTTTTCCCCACAGTATTGAATATATGGACTGTTTTAAGCCTGGCAGGAATTTTAAATCAAACAGTCGGCATCTTTACAATAATTTTGAGTATAAGACACCTGAATGTCATGGGGAATTTTTTGAAGAAAAAAGTGTCATACTCCACAAAAATGGTATGCTTTTGTTCTTTCTAAAATATAAGGTCAAATTGATGTTGTTTCCTTGTGAGTAACACTCTTTGGGACTCAGTGACCTGCCCTCCTTTTCTAACCTTCCTGTACGTATTAGTAACTCTTTCCATATGAAGGAATTATAATTCCAAAAGCTAGGAAGTTCCTTGTACTTTAGTGTTTATTTATTGTCAGTACTAGTGATTTAACCTCCTGAAATTAAGTGAAGGGCAGCCATTTTGTCTGACAAATTTGTAGTTTTAGGCCATTCCAGAATGTAAGCTTGAGAGTAAAATATAATTTTATAATTTTCGAAGCTTTACTTTTTTTTCTGCCTCAGGCTTCATCTGTAGTACCTATTTTCCTGTGTGAGGAGGAAAAATGTAATCATTTCCCACATATATCTTTTTAAAGTTACAAGTAGAGGTTATAGTGTTAGCAAGCTTGTGAAGCCCTACTAGTAATGTTTGTTGCACAAGTGCACTGCTGCCAGCAGTTGAATCCAGTGTTGCCAGGTAGAGAGAGAATATGAAAAATGTTTGTCTTCACATTACACACATCTGTATGACACTTCCTGTGTGCTGATTTGAGCTGCATAGACAATGTTACAAAATACATTTTGTTTGGCTACAGTGTTAGAGGCATTTTAAGTTTAAAGTCATAATGTTTGATGTCAGATATGGAACTAAAAAAAATACTGATTAAGTTGTGATATCCAAAGAAGAATTTAACATCAAGGATTGTTAGTACACAGAAGGTAGGTCAGGAAGAAAGTTTACATTTTTTGTTAGTTAACTTCAAACAATTTGTTAATGGTGCTGTAAAGCAATGATTTTATAGGGGAATTATTCTGTGGATGGAACAATGAAAGTTTCATTCGCTGAATACTTTACATAGTAATACATCTGTATATGAAGACTGGAGATTGTTACACAATATTAATACTAGGTTTCTGCTAAGGATAATGGATAGCAAATTAGAGAGAGAGAGAGAGAGAGAGAGAGAGAGAGAGAGAGAGAGAGAGAGAGGAGAAATATAGCAAAACTATAAGCAAATCAATTACAATTGGTTCAATGTAGAGAAAAAGAAGAAAATATCACAAGACTTCAGAAGAAAGGGAAGAGAACAACTTCTCAAATGTCTAGATTTAAAATAAAGGTAAAGAGGAAGAAAGAGGTGTGAAGAGTATGTACAAAAAAAGTAAATGCAAAACCACTCTTGTCACTGGAGTGTAATCTTCAGAACCCTATTTAGGTTCATGCTAATCCCATAAATGTAAGGAAAACCAGTGGAATGATCAGAATAGTTACATCCTGACAGACCAACTTAGAAATACGCAGTAACAAACAAATTAATTGTTCCAGTGCAACAACTTCCATCATGTTTAAGTGAACAGTAGCAACACAAACTGAATAACAAGGTTTCAGAAGAAGAAAAGCAACCAGTTGAATTTTTTTACAACAGAGATGACAATCTGTCAAGCACCTGACAGATGGGATACTAAATTATTTTAAGATCCCAAGACTAAGCAGCACAGAGTTTTGCAAAAAACACTACATATTATTTTCAGCTCAGGGAGCTTAAAAGCAAATTTATGCAGACACAGAAATGGGGCAAATAAAAAATTCTTGCATTCATAACACTTTTTGTTGGTTTTGAATACACCTCAATGTATGTATGAAGGTATCATGCCAACTCTGATTATCTGGTGAATGCACTGAAAAATGACACTGAAAAGAGCATTTTTTTATGAGGTAAGGAGTTACTGGAATGTGTAGTCTACTGTAAATGAATGTGTACTATGAACTCATGTATAAAGTGTAAAAAATGTAACTCCTAAATTTCACTCCACATTAAATAATGAAGTTGACTGACAAAGAACTAAAATGGAAAAAATGGATTGATGTCGACAGGCAACTAAAATATGCAGAAGTTAATGGTACCGTTGCTGATGTAGAGTCAGAAATTGATAAGCAAATTTTATATTTCACTGCTTCATTAAAAACTCACAGTCCACTGAATTGGGGATATGTGCAAAATGGATCTCTCAAATCTGGAGATCTACAGACAGACTTTGTAGATAATTTTTCTCTGATTAATGAAGACAATATTCGAAGTGCTCATTCATCACATGAACAAGTACAGGCTTCACAGGTCATCCCTGGATTCTGTGGAAACATTTTATCATGTTCTGTGGAAACATTTTATCATGCCATAATCACTAATGAGATCTAACACTTGTTGCTGTGTTCTTGTACAAATTATAGCTGATGTAAAAAAGAACATCTCATGTTTCAAACAAGTTGACAATCTGTTGAGATGGCTGTACTTCGCTATTTTAAAACAAGTACACATTATCCAGTTTTTGTTTGAAAGTATTTGAAGTGGAAATGGACTGCTATTCTTCGCTGCGTGTCATAGTAAAGTTTTGATGGATGCAACTGGTGGTACAAAGAGGTGAGGAGTGTGGAACCAGATGAAACACAGAAAATGGTATGCTGGCTGAGCTACAGAGTTTTATGAATCCGCACAAATTCAGATTGAAGCAAGAACCATCTTGTATGGTAATGGAAGATGGTTTCTGGAGAACTGTGTGATCATAACTTACATTCAGGTCAAACTTTTTGCTCATATTCAAAACTATTATTCTTTTCTACCTTGAGCTATCATAATATTCTTGTAACAACAACCCTGAAGTTTGAGAAAACCAAACATCTCATAACTGAGGATGCAACCCATCAAAGATGTTTTGTTTTGTTTTAGGATGCGAAACACAAGTGGGGTCATACGTGCCCCAGTCAAAACTATAGAACACGAACACAGAAGTACAGTGGTTGTTCAGCAGCTTCAACATACAGACTCTCAAACTGGGCTGGTGTAAAAGGTGGCCATGGCCAAATGGATGCCATTATGGTGAATAGTGTTGAGATGGCATAAGAGACTGGTACAAATGGAGGAGGATGGTTCAATCGACACCCCAGGATGTACCATTGAGGACATGTAGGATATTGAGGGATCGCATACAGTGGGCAGCCAGGTAAGGCACCCAGAGTGTTTCCTATTGAGCCTGAGCCCAGGAAATTTCGTAGTTTCAATGAACAGAGAGGCAACATGCCAAAGATTGAGAGATGGTGGGAGAAACCATTTGCAAAGCCAGAAATTCATACACACTGTTCTGTCAGGGGATAGGCGAAAGCCATAATCGATGCTCCACGAGTAAAGACGATTAAGACAGCTCTGAAGATGCCGTTCAGCGAGGCAGGTGCATGGAGAACTGCAATAGATGGCACAATCGTCAACAAAAAGAGCCAGAGATGCCCAGTGGGAGACAGGCCATTATAGGGTTAATGGCGATAGCAAATAGGACAATGCTCAGGATGGAACCCTGAGGCACACCGTTTTACTGGATAAAGGTGTCCGATAAGGCAGAACCCACATGCACCTTGAAAACTGTCTTGTGAAAATATCTGAAGAAAACAGGACAGACACCCGTAAAGAGTACGGAGGATACCAGTTCTCCAGCAGGTGTCGTAGGCCTTCTCCAAATTGAAAAACATGGCCACAATCCAGGATTTCCGCAGAAAACCATTCATGATATGCGTGGACAAAGTAATGAGATGGTCAAATGCAGAACGCCATGCTCAAAATCCATACTGTGCATTTGTCAGTAAATTGCGAGACACAAATTTGCCCTCTGCCCAAATGGGGTTGTACGTGTTAAGCAGAAAGTGATTGCCCACAAGAGAAAGGAGCTGCAACTTCTGAATGTGGATGGCATCTGGCCCTGGGGTGGAGGATCAGGATGAACTGAGAGCATGGTCTTGCTTCCTCATAGTATGGCATTATAGCACCCAAGATTCAGCGAAGAGAAGGGTATCGTCCAAGCCTCCTCTGCTTGCTTCTGATGGAGGAAGGCTGGGTGATAGTGTGAAGAGCTCGACACTTCCAAAAAACGGCGGCCCAAGGTGTTGGAGATAGCAATAGGATCCACGACAACATCGTCAGGTACTACCAGGCTGAAAATAGGGGAATGGATCTTGGTTTTCGAGAGTCATTGGAGGTTGCCGACACAACAGAGGAAGGTGGAACTGTTAAAAGACCTAGTGAATGAAATCCAGCTAGCTCTTTTGCTACCCCGAAGAACCCGATGACACTTTGCATGTATCTGTTTATAATGAATGCAGTTTTCTAGCCTAGGGTGGCATGTCTCCATGAAAAGTTCCATTGCAGCATGCCTCAGTCCACCAAGGGGCTGGGACACGATGTGGTAGAGAGGAAGTGCAGGGGATGGAATGTTCTGGAGCAGTAAGGATAACAGGTCCTGAGAGAACCCCAAAGGGGTTTCTGTGCACTGAAGTCACCGAGTAGCAAAAACGGGGGACGTAGCTGCCCAATAAGTTGAAGGAAGTCTGCCTTGGTGACATCAAATGACAGAGGTACATAAATGGAGGGAGAAAGTCAGGTATTGAAAGAAATGGAAACTGCTACAGCTTGAAGATTGGCAGTCAGCAAGATGGATTGACTATGAATGTCATCCCATATAAGCACCATTACGCCCCCATGAGATGGAATGTCAACCTCAGGGGGGAAGGTCAAAACGAATCAATAAGAAACGTGGAAGCTCAAAGCGGTCATGAGGGCACAATTTTGTTGCCTGAAGGCAAAGTACAAGGGGACATTGCGATGAATGAAGCAGCCGTAAATCCTCTCTGTAGGACCAAAGGCTGCGAATGTTTCATTGGAAGAGTGTCATGATGAAGAGACGTGGGGGTGTCACCTTGGTGGCTGCCGAGTGGCAGCTGGGGAAGAGGCGCTGCTATGGGGCACAGAAGCAGGAGGATCCTGATCCAAGGGATTCATGGAAGCATCAGCTTCCTTGTGCGGTCGGTCTGTGGAGTCTAACTACAAAAAATAGTTGTTGGCATGCACCGGTGACACAGAAGCTGTCTAGGCTAAGGAACCACATGCCAACACCATCAAAGACGATCCTCGAGGTGGCGAAGGAGAAGACTGTTTGTCTTTGGTGGACTACTTCAAGTCTTTCCAGTTAGATGAAGACTAGGGTGTTGTTTGGCTGGAGGGATGGAGAAAGTCTTCACAGGAATACTCCTTCTGTCCTTTCCTGCCTGCTGGTTGTGTAGTAGGTGGCTTCGCCCCTTTAGGGCAGAGTTTGACAGTTTGTTGCACAGTGGGACGGAGGGACAGCAATGCTACCTTGACACTGAGCGATTTCACAACCTCAAGCCAAATTTGAGGTCACATGTCTGTGTGGCCATGTCCTTCATGGAGCGAGAGGTAAGAAGAACAGAACTATAGGTACCAGATGGGAGAACACAGGGTTTGCGACTAGTCAGTAACATGAAAGCAATTGGATAAGGTACCTTTTCCTTTATCTGGATATCTTGAACAGCCCACTCATCTAGTTACACAGGAGACTCCCGAGAGGCAGAGGCATGGCCACCATTGAAGTTGATACAGCGCATCCGTACCACAGGTGACATATGTGGCTAGGTGTGAACTGTTCTAGTGTGGTTAAAGTGATGACACTGGTAGAAATGCATTGGATTCGGAATGTATGGCCGGATGGTGATAATTTCATAGCCTGCTTTGAGCTTGGATGGAAGCACCACTATCAAATGTGAGAAAGAGTGCGTGTGGGCACTAAGGAGGAATTACCTTCTTCATTACACTATGAACGGCAATGACAACCTGATCAGAGAGGTAAGATTGTATTTCAGCCTTTGTTAGACCATCAAGCAGCCTGGCATAAATCACACCACAAAAAGAATTCAAGATTCTGTGGGCCTCGACACAACAGGGTAACCATGGAGAAGCAAGGCAGCAAGCTGTTGTGCTTGAGAATCATAACTGGTCTCTCAAAGCAAAGTGCCATTCCATAAATGAGAGCAGGATTTCACAGGACCAGAAATTGCATCTACACCTTTCTGAATAATAAACTGAGTTACCGTAGCAAAGGACTGACCATCTTCAGAATGTGAGACCATGAGGAACCATGGTGCAGCAGGCAGTGTCTTTGAATCATTAGCCTCACTGCGTTAACATTTTGTAGAAGTTGGGTGGGAAGATGATTGACTCATCATGAGGAAATCCCCCATTGTTGCCAGTGTCTCCAATGCAGTGCTCCATCCAACTGGGGGCCCCCCTTCACAAGGGGGCACACCCACCTTAGATGATTGTTCACACCTCAGGCCACATCTAGAATAAAACAATTTCTATGGCATCTTTGAAGACAAAGAAGCCACTGTAATGTTTCTGAAACCCATTTCAAAGGCTACAATTTATTCACACAATACAAAAGTGATAGCACTTTTTGTTAGAACTAAACCAATTTGAACATTAATAAAATGACCAATGACTGTTCAAAAGAGCAATATATATTATGTCTTTAGAATTGGGACCTATGACTGTGTTGCAAGATGATTTTTTTTTTAGTAATAAAATGTAATATAATAAAAAATTGAAAGACTTATGTATTTAAATTGTATGATTTATGTAGAGTTTTAGTTTTTTAGAGTATCAAAAATTGCATTAAGAATGACACTACTTGTGCAAGTCGTGTACAGAATCCATGGTATCCCAAATGCTATTAGTTTTTGACATCTATCTTCAAGTTTTAGATACAATTATTGCATGGCTAAAGTAACTCATTCTTTATGTATTTGTATTTTAAAGGAAGGGTGTAATTCAAATAATTTATGATTTAAACATAATTTGAAAAAATTCTTTCAGGAGTTACCTTTAATTCCACACAGCCCACTGTGTGAACACATTATCAAATAGAAAAGGAAATGTTAGTATAACAATTAATGAAACTCAGATTTCATATATGTGATTGCCCAAGAGGAAACTTGGAATCACTATTTCCTCAGCTGAATTGTACTTTAAATTCAACTGACAGTTAATGAGTAGGTATACTGTTGTATTCCATTAAGACAGAATTATATCCCCATCCACTGCAACTCCCAGGTATACTGACCATGCAAACAAATTCAAATTATTTCCAACATCAATTGGTGGATATTTAGTGCTTCAGTCATTTCCACAATGAAGTAAACAAATTTACTAACTAATTTATAGGTTCTGACAGTTCTTCATTGCATTTTCTTCATACAAAATTTCTTTTAGAAGCTATGCTCATTTGTTGATAACCAACAAAATATTTCAATCCACCTTTTGTGTTGTTCATTAAAATTATCCAAACCGATAGCTCAAATCAAGAGTAATTAGCTTTTATGTTGGATAACTGTCACAACACAGCTGACCCACACACTACTATCCAAATGTTCTAAGACTCAACAGTGCACAGATTACATTGACCTCTCAACAGAGCCACAAATTTATAGAACCATATTTTCGCGTTTATCTGTAATTTAACTGACTTACTCTCAATAAACTATTACGTTTATCATGAGTTAAAAGTGATTGACTTGCTGTAGAATTGTTAGGTTGGGACTTTGGTGTGACAAGTGCTGTAGTTTTCTCCATGTGGGTGACTGTAGTGGTGTGGAAAAGGGGAAGTAAATGGGACTCATCAGTGGTTTTGTAGGATATGTAGTAGAGATAGGAAGATACTAGAACAGGAGGGGAAAATTGACACCCTTCAGGCTGAGTTAGGCAAGGCCAGGGGAGATCTTGGCAGGTTAAGGAGGGAGAAGGATAAAGATAGGTGGGAAGTGGCAACAGGAGGCACAGGCCTAGAACTTTGACAGTTTCATGGTGAATGTAGAAAATAGATTTGACTGTTGCTTCAGTTAGAAGCTGGTGAGCCTCAAGCAATTGCAGGAGCAGACAGGGCACAACAAACTTTCAGCAGCAAATTGAAAAGTAGGAATGGAGGGAAATCACTAAAGAGAAAGAAAGTGTTGTTGTTAGGTAGTTCCCACCCAAGAGATGTTGGCCAGCTTTTGCAGGATGAACTAGGATCAGAATACCAGGTCACCAATTTTTTTAAACCTAGTGCTGGGTTGGAGCAGGTGACAGGGCTTAGGATCATTTTGCAAAGATTTCACTAAGGAAGGCATTGTGGTTATAGTGGGTGGGGCAGATAATAGTACTGACAAAGATCCTGGGTACAGTATAAAGTGTGACCTGGCAAAGATTGCATCAGCATCAAAGCATACTAGTTTTGAGTTTGTATCTGTCCTGGGTGCCATCACCAACCTCATTTGAACTCTTCTGTCAAGAGAGTTAACTTGGAGTTGGAACGGCTGCTTATGTCAGGTGCAGGGTCACACATTGGTGTGAATCCTGTTGATTCTCTCAATAGGTGGGATTATATTAGGCATGGCCTTCACCTCAACAGGAAAGGGAAGGGTAAACTGGCTGGGAAAATAGCGGGAAAGTTAAAGGGAGGAGGCACTGTCATGACTGATAAAATACCAGTGATTATAGGGTTCAGAAAAGACTCATTTTTAGGTTAGGGAGGACAGAGAGAAACTAAATTTTAAGAGAGGTTAAGACTGAGACAAACATTCAATTTGAGAAAGAAAAAAAAAAAAGGATTCTAGCTTATTACATCAGCATAAACAGCTATTGGTTAAGATTTTCAACAGTTAGCAGATATTTCAACTCTACCCAATTTTAACTCAGTCAATGTGGAATGTCAGCTATCTTTATTGCATCAAAATATTTGAGGACTGATAAATAAAATTAATAAATTAATTATTTGCATAGATGAATTAGAGTTTTCAAACCCAGCTGACATAATCTGCCTCTCTGAACACCATGTGACCACTGGTGTAGAACTTTTAAGGGTTTATGTTAGCATCTCACTTTTGTAGATCAGAAATGGGGAAAGGAGGAGTTGCCACATTCGTAAGAAACTGTCAAATTTAAGAACACAGACATTCATAAATTTTGCCAAGAACAGCATATGGAAGAATGTGCAACAGAAGTAGAATTTCACAAAAAGTCCTTCATAATATTAAGTGTATATCAAGCACCTGCAGGTAACTTTAACCTGTTCATAAACCACCTTGAAGCAGTACTGGCACATTTAACAACCAAAAACAAAGAAATAGTGGTTGCTGGTGATTTCAATATAGATTTCCTTAAAGAGTCTCCCAATAAGAACTTATTTGAGTTAGTAACACTATCATTCAACTTAATTCCCACTGTAAAGTTCCCACTAGGGTAGCCCATTGCTCACAGCCAGCCATTGATAATATATTTGAACTAAATTATATTACAAAACCAATAGTTAATGGCCTCTTGGAATATGACATGCAGTTATTTCTGTTAACTGTTAATACTGAACAGGATATAAAATCTGTTAAATCTGAGCTAAAGAGGGTAATCAATAAGCCAAAAACTGATCCTTTTAGGACACTCCTCAGAGACATTCACTGGAATGATGTTTACAGTGCTCATGGAATGAATGAAAAATATAACACTTTTGCTAATAAAGTGCTTACCTTATTTGAACACTATTTTTCCCCCAAAACTAACCAAGGTTAGAGCAAAGTCTACAAAGAAGCAATGGATTACTCAAGGAATAAAGATATATTTTCAAACAAAAAGAAAGCTATCTGTCGATCTGAAACAGTTCTGATGTTGATGCTATAGCACATTACAAGAAATACTGCAAAATATTAAAGACTGTTATATGGACATCAAAACAAATATATTATGAGGAAAAGACAGTCATATCAGATAACAAAATAAAGACAATATGGGATATAGTGAAGGAGGAGACTGGCAGAACCAGACATGAAGAGGAACAAATAGCATTAAGAGTAAATGATACATTGGTTACAGATGTGTAGAGAGTTGCAGAACTTTTTAACAAACATTTTGTAACTGTTACTGAAAAGATGGCTTTGTCAGGTTCTGTAGATGCTGCTATGGAATACCTCAAACCAGACATTTCAAGTAACTTCCATAATATGAATTTGACCCTCAATACCCCAGCAGAAATAATTTCCATCATAAACTCTTTAAAATCAAAAACATCTAGTGGGTATGATGAAATATAAACAAAGTTAATTAAAGAATGTAATTCTGAGTTAAGTAACACATCGAGCTATCTGTGTAACCAGTTGTTAATGGTGGAATATTTCCTGGATGTTTGAAATATGCTGAAGTTAAGCCACTGTTTAAGAAGAGATGTAAAGAAATAGCATCAAATTTCCGTCCAATTTCTCTTTTGCCAGCATTCTTAAAAATTTTAGAAAAAGTAATGTACAATTGGCTTTATAACCATTTTATCTGAAGTAACATACTGTCAAAGTCACAGTTTGGATTTCTAAAGGGTTCTGATATTGAGAAGGCTATCTACACCTACAGTGAAAATGTGCTTAATTCATAAGACAAAAAATTGCAGGCAACTGGTATATTTTGTGATCTGTCAAAGGCATTCGACTGTGTAAATCAGAATATCCTTTTAAGTAAATTAGAATATTATGGTGTAACAGGAAATGTTGCAAAATGGTTCAAATCTTACATATCTTGCAGGAAACAAAGGGTGTTATTAGGAAAGAGACATGTATTAAGCTATCAGGCATCATCCAACTGGGAACTAATTACATGTGGGGTCCCACAAAGTTCCATTTTAGGGCCCTTACTTTTTCTTGTGTACATCAATGACCTTTCATCGGTAACATTACCAGATGTCAGGTTCGTTCTGTTTGCTGATGATACAAATATTGCAATAAATAGCAAATAAAGTGTAGTCTTAGAAACATCAGCTAATAAAATATTTGTGGACATTAATCACTGGTTTCTAGCCAATTCTTTGTCACTAAACTTCGAAAAAACACACTACATGCAGTTCAGAACTTGCAAGGGGTGTACCACAAGTATATGCCTAACATACGATGACAAGCAGATAGAAGATGTGGACAGTGTTAAATTCTTGGGATTACAGCTTGATAATGAATTCAACTGGGAGGAGCACACTACAGAACTGCTTAAGCGTCTTAACAAATCTCTATCTGCAATGCAAATTGTGTCAGACATAGGAGATATAAAAATAAAAAAGCTGGTATGCTAATTCCATAATGTCATATGGGATTATTTTTTGGGGTAATTCATCAAGCCAAGCTAAAGTTTTCTGGGCACAGAAATGTGCACCAAGAGTTACATGTGGTGTGAACTCAAGAACATCTTGCAGAAGCCTGTTTAGGGAACTAGGGATACTAACTACTGCTTCCCAATATATTTATTCCTTAATGAAATTTGTCATTAAAAATATATCACTTTTTCAAACCAACAGCTCAATTCATGGACTCAATACTAGAAATAAGAATAATCTCCACAAGTATTTAAAGTCACTTACTCTTGTACAAAAAGGTGTGCATTATTCAGGAACATACATTTTCAATAACTTGCCTACAGCCACAAAAAGCGTAACAAGCAATGAAATTCAGTTTAAGAGAAGCCTAAAAGATTTATTGGTGGCCAGCTCCTTCTATTCCGTCTAATTTCTCAGAGTAGAACCAACTGATTTTTGTGTGTGTGTGTGTGTGTGTGTGTGTGTGTGTGTGTGTGTGTGTGTGTGTGTGTGTGTGTGTGTGTGTGTGTGTGTGTGTGTGAGCTCCTTCTATTCCGTCTAATTTCTCAGAGTAGAACCAACTGATTTGTGTGTGTGTGTGTGTGTGTGTGTGTGTGTGTGTGTGTGTGTGTGTGTGTGTGTGTGAAAAATAAGTACAATCTAACTTTGTGTAACTTCTGCACCATTTCAGTGCAGTAATGTGCTCATTGTAAATAAGTATTACAGTAGTTCTATTACATGTTTATTATCTTATAAATAAAAAAACATTTTTATTTTAAATTCAGTGCATTAGTGTTTGTAAAATGATTCTTTCATATAGTGTTCATTAAAAAAAACGCAATTATTCCACCTGGGACCTGTGGAAGGTACATTAGCTTATTTATTTCAGTTGTAAATATTTGTCACATATTATTGTTTTTCTGACATGTTTTGCATCCTGGAGGACCTCCTCACTATGGATTAATTGGAATGAAAGTAGATCTAATCTAATCCAATCCTTTTATGATAAGAAATTAACAATCCTCTGACATTTACTCAGCCATAACCTCACTTGGGGATCAGAATTATTTTGAGAAAATATGAAATTCTTTATAAACTTGACAACTAAAGACAATATGATTCATCATCAAACACTTAGCATGCACCGAGTTAATTGCATTGCAAAAGATACATACAATACCAATCCATGTTTGCAATGTCTGCACTTGGACACTCGGCTTAACAGACCAAGTGTTATTTTGAACATTATACATACTGGTTAGAGATGAAAGGAAACACAGTTTACCAGCAAAATGAAAAAAGTTATGCATATGTACCCATTTGCAGCAAGTATTTGGTTGGTGTATGGTTCATGGCATTTTTCCATAAGTTTAATGGACACAATGGATACAAGCAAGAGAGCCTTTAATAATCAACAAAATGTTCTTCACTATTTACAGCAGTCTCCCAATTGTGGGACGAATTTTTCACTCTGTAACTGTGGAAGTCACGTGGTTTTAAGGCAAAGAACTCATTGAGCATGGCTCAGAATGCATTTTCATCTGGAAAGGAAGTTCCTTGAAGGTTTTTCAATAGAGAGCAAGAAAGAAGAAAATCAGAGGGTGCTACATCAGGTGAATAAGGTGGGTGTGCAATGACGTCAAAACCCAACTCCTGTGTACTGCTTTTTGTCAGTCCAGCAGATTGCAGGCGGGCGTTATCCTGGAGTAGTGTCTTCCTGGTCATTGTTCAAGAAACTTTGTTTACAACACATTGCAGTTGTTGACAAATGTCAGCAGTAATCAGTGGTTACACCTCAAGGAAGCAATTCATAGTAAACCACAAAGGATGTAAAACATTATCTTTTGTGGATGCTTTTTGTGGATACTACTTCTTGCTGTTTTGTTTGCGCTCGACCATTCCTTTCTTTTCCTTATTTTAGCCCAAAGCCATCATTTCTGATCAGCGTAATGATACAGGGCACAAATGATTAGTGTTCTTCAGAAGCATCTGATGACAGGCTAGCAAGGATCCACATATGGCCACCTGTTTTTGTGATTTTGTTTTAGTGCATGTGGTATCCATAGACCCTATTTTTGAGTCATCCCCATTGCATGCAAATTTCAGGTCATGACATGAACACAGTTCATTGAATTTGCTAGTTCTCCGGTACAATGACATGGATAATTGTGAATTAATGCACTTAAATGATCATCAAACCCCAAACATCAGTCAGTAATGGCACAACAATTATCCTTAGAATGACAAAACCATTTTCTTGCCACACTCTGTCCAATGGCTTTAAAGACAAACATGGTGCAAATGAGATTTTCACTCTGCAACGGAGTGTGCGCTGATATGAAACTTCCTGGCAGATTAAAACTGTGTGCCCGACCGAGACTCGAACTCGGGACCTTTGCCTTTCGCGGGCAAGTGCTCTACCATCTGAGCTACCGAAGCACGACTCACGCCCGGTACTCACAGCTTTACTTCTGCCAGTACCTCGTCTCCTACCTTCCAAACTTTACAGAAGCTCTCCTGCGAACCTGCAGAACTAGCACTCCTGAAAGAAAGGATATTGCGGAGACATGGCTTAGCCACAGCCTGGTAGAGCACTTGCCCGCGAAAGGCAAAGGTCCCGAGTTCGAGTCTCGGTCGGGCACACAGTTTTAATCTGCCAGGAAGTTTCATATCAGCGCACACTCCGCTGCAGAGTGAAAATCTCATTCTGGAAACATCCCCCAGGCTGTGGCTAAGCCATGTCTCCGCAATATCCTTTCTTTCAGGAGTGCTAGTTCTGCAGGTTCGCAGGAGAGCTTCTGTAAAGTTTGGAAGGTAGGAGACGAGGTACTGGCAGAAGTAAAGCTGTGAGTACCGGGCGTGAGTCGTGCTTCGGTAGCTCAGATGGTAGAGCACTTGCCCGCGAAAGGCAAAGGTCCCGAGTTCGAGTCTCGGTCGGGCACACAGTTTTAATCTGCCAGGAAGTTTCATGGTGCAAATGTTTCTAGCTGCCTCCACTGCTGTTACCCCACTATAGAACCCAAACAGGTGAGTGTGTCAAAAGTTCTCCTGTTTCTCCATTTTGCACTCCACTTTCTAGTGTCTACTGTTCTACTCAGTATCTCCAAATAACAAAATGACAATATGTAAACTCAAATATATGTGAACTGAATGAGCAAACAGCAAACTACAAATAAAAATGACAATTGATAAATAAACCCTCAGCAACTGGAATATGAACATGAAAACGAAAGTACTATCAACTTATGCACCAGCCTAAAATTTAGAAAAAAAAACTGAAAATATCAGGAAAAGAAAACAATAATTTCTTAACAGTAGCTGAAAACACTGGGGAGAAAAAGTGGCCATTGAAATTAGATCCATCATACTGGGTCAGGAAGTGTATACTTGACCAGACATCAGTTTCATCAGATGACAGAAGCAGGAACTCTTTTTTTATGATTGTAACAATCTAATTACTAAAATATTGTGCTGACCTTACAGCATGACTGAAATATGCAGTGGAAGTGGAGAAAACTTATTGCCATCCCATTACACCCTTCATGAATCTTAGCTTAGGAACAAAACATTGGATCATAGTAATCAATTATATTTGGGAGGAAAACTGAATAAAAATGGGGAAACAATACAGAGGATGTCCCACAAGATTCAGCATTTGATTTATCCTGACCTACATAATTGTTGTGCTAAAACTGTTTGAGAGGCCTTCAAAATCTGCAATGTTTGCTGATGGCAAGTGCACTGATAACTGGCAAATAAATTCATACTAGAAACTGCCAGGAGAATAATGGAACAGGCTTGCAACTGGCTTACAGGCAACAGAACAAAAATTCAACCTTTATACTTGCAAAAACACACATCATGCAATTCCAAAGAAATCCGAATGTCTTAGAGATATCAATGACACCCTGGATGAGGATCCATGAGAAGTTCTTGGGCATTCGGATCAGAAATAGATTAAGGAGGCACCTGCATGAGAATGAGTTAACCAAAAAGCTCCTATCTCTCTGCCTTGCAATTATAAATGTTCCTCCAGAGTGTCAACTTGCAGAAATGCTTCCTAACTTTCTTTCACTCAGTACTATCCTATATGATAACCTTACAGGGCATTGCATCTATGAAAAAATTAGTACTTAACCTATACAACCCTGTAGTAGGATAGTGATGGGAAAACCTTGCATAAACCTCTTCATTGACCTACGGAATCTTGCACCTACATGTCACTATGGAACTCTCTATTGGTTTTTTCATTAAACAACACAAATATTTTATATATTTCTAGTTGGCACGATCAAAGGCAGAGCCACGTGTGAAAGCACCCACGTGATTTACCAACTGACCTGCCTACACTGTGACGCATTCTATGTGGGAATGACCAGCAACAAACTGTCCATTCGCATGAATGGACACAAGCAGACAGTGTTTGTTGGTAATGAGGATCACCCTGCGGCTAAACATGCCTTGGTGCACGGCCAGCACATCTTGGCACAGTGTTACACCGTCCGGGTTATCTGGATACTTCCCACTAACACCAACCTATCCGAACTCCGGAGATGGGAACTTGCTCTTCAATATATCCTCTCTTCCCGTTATCCACCAGGCCTCAATCTCCGCTAATTTCAAGTTGCCGCCACTCATACGTCACCTGTCATTCAACAACTCTTTGCCTCTGCACTTCTGCCTCGACTTACATCTCTGCCCAAACTCTTTGTCTTTAAATATGTCTGCTTGTGTCTGTATATGTGTGGATGGATACGTGTGTGTGTACGAGTGTATACCCGTCCTTTTTTCCCCCTAAGGTAAGTCTTTCCGCTCCCGGGATTGGAATGACTCCTTATCCTCTCCCTTAAAACCCACTTCCTTTCGTCTTTCCCTCTTCTTCCCTCTTTCCTGATGAGGCAACAGTTTGTTGCGAAAGCTTGAATTTTGTGTGTATGTTTGTGTTTGTCTGTCGACCTGCCAGCACTTTCATTTGGTAAGTCACATCATCTTTGTTTTTACTATGTAGACTAAAATACTAACAAGGTAAGAACCAGCAACCTCCTATGGAGGTGGGCAGGTTGATGTGAAGAGAGAAAGGGAAGAACTACAGAGAGAGAGAGAGAGAGAGAGAGAGAGAGAGAGAGGTGGCAGGAACAGATGGACAGAGAGAGGGTAGCAGATGGACAGAGGTCGTTGGCTGAATGAATAATTGGAGGCACCAAACTTCTAGGTCATCCACCCCTTCTTCTTCCTCCAACAGGCAGGCTGGCCTACCTGACTGCTGGTAAAAGAGCCCACCACACACAACCAGAGGAAGAAAACCCCAATGGCTATGAAAAGTCCGTGAAACCAATATAAGGGACAAAAAGAAAAAAGGAAGAGAGAGGACAAAAGACAGCCAAGGTGCCCCATTTAGGGAGCAGCCAGAAGCACTGCAGAGCAGAATGCAATGAGGGGACATACATCCCCCAGTCATCACCACTTACCAGAGATACTCTACTCAGAAACTGCCTAGGAAAGACTAACAACACCGACAGGGCAAGAGAAGTACAGAGACAAAAGATCAAATGCAAGAGGGGGGAAGAAGAGTTAAAGAGCAGGTAGGGTGAGAACCATGCTGGTCCACCAAGCCCAGATAGCCGCAGCTTGGTCTGGGCAGAGAAGGCAATAGGGTGTTCTGCCACACCCTCAATGGGCCAATATGGTTAAGTTGCCCTCCCTTAAACAGAGTGGTAAAAGATCTCCTCATTAATAAAATGTAAAACTAAGCCATCCACTGACAAATCGTCTCCTAACACCAGGGGTAGCGAGTCAGGGAGATTAAGATACTGCCACTGTTGAATGGGCGTGAAGACTGTGGGGTGGCACTGGAGGAGATGACTGTATGTCAGCCAGGTACAGCTGATGTGGAGCTGGATGAGGACAGTAGAATCCTTGTGAGAGACATGCATGGAGGACCTCAACAAATTCATCATCTCCTTTATCACTGGTAGGCTGAAGTCAGAGTGATCCATTCCATATTTCAGGTTCCTAAAACTTGATGGTATAATACCAATCGGAGGTCTGTTTCCAGAATACTGATTACCAGTTTACTGGTAGCCAGTTTAGCCAAGCTATCAGCAAGTTCATTCCCAAAGATCCCAACATGACCCAGAGTGCAAACAATTGCCACTGAGCATCCACATTGCTCAAAGGCATACTGTGAATACTGATTAGCAATGATCATGGGATACTGAGGGTAATGCTGGTTGAGAGCTTTAAAACCGGTCAAGAGGTTGCTGCAGATGAAGGGCCCACCACTGGAGGAAAGGATATGCTCAAGAGAATAAGAGAGTGCTAGCAACACTACAGCTCCTGGCACAGAAGGCAGTTCAGCATGACCTGCAACTGTGTCAGCAAAGCCCATGTGATCAGCAACCATCAATCAGTATGGACTACTGCTAACTCCACAATGTACCAAGGATGGAGAAAAATTGGTAGCAGAGGGCCTCAAGAGGGACTGTGTCTTTCGGACCTAATGATGGGTTCCCCACAGAGGTGTACAAGTGGGCCCAGAGGAGAGGTGGAGAAAGAAATAACTGGAGTTCAGAGGGGAGGGACAGCATGTGAACTGTGATCAAAATCCCTGTTTGGGCCACCATTGTGAAAGATGGGTTTCTGTGTTTGGAAAGAGGGAACATTAGTTTAGATGCTTAGGGGAGTTGGAAACATAGGTAGCGTAACTGAGAAGCTGTTGTTGGCACCAGATACACAATGAATCGACCCCAGCCTCCATGAATAATCTGTCCATAGGTCTAGTTCAAAAGGCCACTGTTGCAAATCAAACCCCACAGTGGTGTATCAGATTCCGTACCCACAATGATGACAATGATGACGAACCATATGCCACACTCCCATAACCAAGACAGAGTGGTATTATGGCTTTGTAAAGCTGCAGAAGGGTAGTGCACTCTGCATCCATGCTGATGTTACTCAGGGGACAAAGTGTATTGTGGTGTAGCAAGCACTTTCACTTACACTGCCGAAGAAAAAAGTGGTAAGTTACTGCCACAATTAGTAGTTCATCATCAAGATAAAGTTCTGGTTGTGGATGAACCATACGATGTCGACAGAAATACATAACATGAGTCTTGGAAGCTGGAAACCAAAGGCCATGGGTGAGTGCCCATGACCACATCTTTTGTATGGCACCTTGCAGTCTACATTCAGCAAAACCCACACTAGAGGAGCAATAGTAAAAGGCACAAGCAGTCAGCGGAAACCACTTTGTGATGGAGCCAGAAGACCATGAGACTCAAGGAGCCACACAGCTGCCAGCTCATTATGCATACAAGCAGTTTATGGAGAACATTCGTGAAACTGACTTAGCAATAACTGCCCATCTCTAGAAAGTGCTTACCCAGTTTCAGCACTGTGACAATGATGCTTTCTAATTGTTGTGATGGGAACTGGCCCTCAATCCAGATCCAGTTACAGATGGCAAGTATATGATGCTGACAATCCACTGATATGTGCCTGATCATTTGGTTGTGGATGTGACCTGGACCTGGGGCTGTATCAGGGCAGACGGCTAGGACACTGATGAATTTCCACTTAATGAATGAAGATTTATACAGCTCCAGATGGCATGTAGTAAAAGATAATTGCTTTTGCTCCACCCATTGCTTGAGAACATGAAAGACAGGTTGATAATTCTCATATGCTGAGACTCTAGCATATGCAGAGCAAAATTTTGGGCAATGGTGTCTGTGTCAGTGGAGACAGTGCAATTTCAAGGTAATAGCAGATACACCTGTTAGTGTTTGGTATATGTAGACATGTCTCTTCTTAGGTCAAACCTGCAAAGGAGAGGTTAGTGGGCCAATGGTTGAAACATTCTGTTACCAGAGTTCTTGCTTACGTCAATTCATCAGGTAGTAGAGCTGAGTATGAAGCCAATTAAAGTCAACAGGATGCTCCAGCGATTGGTGCCACTAACGATGCTGGACAGCGAGCCTACAATCGCTAATGGCCTCTGGAATTGCTGATGATCGCCAAGGTACACTCTTGTGTCAGAGCAGGCCCAAGGAAGAGGGGACTGTGAAATCAGCTGTCAAATGAATGGCTGTAATTATATTCTGGACAGCCTTGTTGATGTCTCCATGCAACGGGGAGTCGAGGCCGACATGAAGGGCAAAAGCACTCCAGTCAGCAATGCTGATAGCGCACATACAGAGTAGTGATTCTGAGGGGGGGACAGGAAGATTATGGGTGGGACAGGAAGATTATGGAATGCTCACTACCACACAAGTCATGATTAACTTCCCAGTGGATGGATGGGAGAAGCCAAAGGCTGTAAATGAAAATGTTAATGACAGAAAATCCTGTGTATCATGCTGAAGTGTGGGGGGTATCAGAATTTAAGGGGCAAAGTTCAAGTTGTGCCATTTAGTTTACGAGGTCCTTACAACCACCAGTCATCATGGTTAAAACCGACAAAGGGTTGTGTGTATTGAAATTGCCCAAGATTAGGAAAGATTGGGGGGGGGGGGGGGGGGGAGGGCGCTGAGAAACCAATGCAAACAATATGTCATGAGATGCTTTATCTTCAGAAGGGAGGTAAGGGCAAAGCCTCCAAAGATGTTCAAGAGCCAGAAGTTTGCTACACAATGTATCCAGAACGTATGTTTGAACTCTATTATGGGTTTCATTGTGTGATGCAAACTGGGGCCTCAAGGGTTGCTTTAATCTCTGCCTTGGCCACAGGAGTCGAACAGGTGGGAGGTTGTGTGCTGGAAGTTCCTCCTCCTCAAAGCATTTTTCTTGTCTTTCCTCTCCTTAAAGGATTTTGATGATGGCAAGGGCTTCTCTGAATCAGTTTCATGTAAAGATGATGATCATGAAGCAGTGCAACAACCAATCTGTGGCTCCTTCAGCCACTTGCTGGTGTCTAGTTGTAGACCTGTGCAACCCAGGGAAGGAAGTGTCCCTGAGGACCCCTTCCTGGGAAGAGAAGCAAGAAGAAGCTTATTCATCTCAGGCTGGGAGGTGGGGACAAATGTCCTTGATGGATGGGAAGCTATCAATCCCAAAGCAGGTGTGGAGAAAGCAGCAAAAGGGGAGCCCCAAAACCATCAGGGAGGGAGGGATGGTTGAGTGGCCCTGAGGGCTCACTACAAAAAGAATAAAACACAGGAGTACCATTGCCAGAGGGGCAATGTCTTTTTAGCTGTGGCATGTGACATTGTTGTACATGATGGAGCAACTACTTGAACTACCTTTTTGGCCTCTTTGTCAGTAGGTTTGTCCTGTGTCTTTTATTCTTGTATCTTGTTCACTTTCTAGAAAACAGTGTAAACTGGTAACCAGGGAGCATTGTGCTTTCCACAGTGGACACAGATGGGAGAAGAGGCACACGGGGTGAGAGGTTAGAACTGGAGTAAATGCATACCCAGGTGAAGCCAAGAACTCTACTACTTTTCCTTAAATAAAAGTTCCTTCATTCTGAAAAACAATGCCATATCATTATTGTACAAAATATAAATCATGTAAGATACCTAGAAAACTTTCTGCTACTCTCCAGAGGAGAGGATGCCATATAAGTTACAAATTTAATTATTTTACATTTGAATGTAATAGTGAATTTGTCCTAAATCTGTACAAATAAATATTATTGTTTTGCTTGCACCACTAGCAATCCTTCAGAAGTCACAGAAAACAAGTCACGTATATGCCATATGGGCACCCATGGTCTTTGTCCTAGTACCTCAAAACCAAAGACAAATTTTCCACTATATTGAACATGCACAAGTAATGGCCTTTGATGTAAATAGCAGTGACCACTTGTTTGATGTGCAGTAGAGTACAAATTCACAGCCAGTTTACTATTCACTACTTCACCTAGTCAAATGGTATAACGATGCAGCCACACTCTTTGTACAATTATAGCTGTCAGTGAATGCCTAGGTGTGCCACCAAAGTAAATTTTACTGCAATTTCCCTCTTGTTACATTTATATTTGTTCTTTAATGATTTTTGTGAAATCTCCTACCTGATAAGTGGACTTTCTCTGCATCCACCATATCCAATATCACTAACTTATCCCTAAAAAAGTACTGGCACAACAAATTTAATTTTCGGGCTACTCAAGTGAAAGATTCTCATGGCATTTGCTGTAAAGAAAGAAAGAAAAAAGCTAACTCAGTGATACAATGTGTGCAGAACAGATACAGCACTTCTGCAGTAGCAGTATTAGTAGGTGTATAAACATATTTGTGTTAATTTTCTTTTACTGTGTGGAAACCAATATTGTAAGCTTTTCTCTATCTGTATTTAGCTTTTCCTTATTTGTGGAAATGTGAGAGCCCTGCCCTCATTTACTAACTTTGTCATTCATCTTAACCCTGCTGTAGCTGTCACTGCCATGTGACTTAGACAAGCATCTGTTGAAAACCTAGCTCCGGGGGGGAACATCACCAGTGTGACTTAGAAGTGGCCAAAAGTACATTTGCCATTCTGGCAGCGAATGTTCAGATTGTTGGAACAGGATGAGAGCACATCGCCATGCCTGAAAGAATGGACACCACATATATAATTAAGGTGATGTCAACCAATGAGCCTTTCGGAGTAGATGCACACCACACTAACTCTTACAGGATCCGTTGAGACACCATGTGTAAAGAGGATCATGAGCATGAGCGCTGCATCAGTACCGGGTCTGACAGGAAGAATGCTAGAGTAGTCCATGCAGATGTGATGACCACTGTGTCCAGATGGCATAGTCGTCAGCGCATCTGCCTAGTCAGCACAAGACTCTGATTCAAATCCCGGTACAGCACAAATTTTCAACCCTCCCCATAGATGTAATTAATGCCCACAGACAACTAATGTCTCTACTTCCTTTGTGCCCTGAGTCACTGTGACTGCAGGATCAAAATAGTGTCTGTCCCCTTGGACATGTCTAAAAGAATGGACGGCTGATGCAGATTTGATCTATGTAGAGATTACATATGAATAAAAATTTATTTTGCAGTTATGGTGACTCCTATTTACATTTAGCAAAAATATGTAACTTTACTTTGGGCTAACTTTCATGACCTTGTTTACTTAAAAATCTCTGCTCCTTGAATGTAGCATTATTGAGCAGCCCAGTTCTGGCTGCAACATACCCATAGCAGTCAAAACCAATTAGCATGTACACATTACGTTACAGTTTTTTTTTAAAAAAAAAGATTAAGCTGGTACATTATTCAACTGCTAACAATACCATAATTTAATTGGTGTTGTTTCTGATGCATGTTTTGAGGTGCAATCACATATTTTAGTAACATTAAAGCGTATTTGCAGTATGTTGCACAGTTCTCAATTCTTTTGAACGAACAGCTACACAGCACAATAGTGCATTAGCCACAGGCAGGCCGCATTAGCGAAACACCAGAGCAATAGCAAGTTAGATATACTGCTTTCTCTGTGTGTTTTAGAGTTACTTCTTGAACAGTAGTACTAGAATGGATATAACGTGTCCACACCATTTGCAGATGGAGCTGGCCTCAGTTTACAAACAGCTGAAGATGCTTTTTGCCATGTTCAACAGCATTCAGACTGCTGCCTATTGTACTAGTGGTGGCAAAGAATCTAGATCGTCACATGGGATGCCTAAAATGCCACCTATTTTGCCCACTGGCTCTGCTGTCAAGATACCTTGTGGTGTACCCAATGTGGGTCAACTGTCCTAACCAAATGATGAGGGATGGGTGGTAACTGATGGCGCTGTTTGAGGAAGAGAGTGAATGTGGAGGCTGGCGTCACCCATTAACCCTGTGAGTGGACTGGCTGGTGTTCATTCATCAGGGTCGAAACAGCCACAAATGGAGACGCATTTTCTAGTTAATCAGGAGCTCCAGTGTCAAATGCATTATGAAGATCCATAGGGAAATGAATCCAATGTTTACTGAATGTCTGTCAGAGAGCCTAATCTGAGATGTGGAGAACGTCCTGCCTGTGGCTATCAAACATGTAGCGTGCAGCTGTCTGCAAGCTGTGGCACCAATGATGCCCGTAGTTTGGGTTCTGAGGCCATCTTAAGTTTATATGGAAAAGTAGTGCTAATGGCAAAGAGCCCTTCACCCACACATGGAGTGAATGCAGCACATACAGTTTGCAGCAGCATTCCCAGAATTGATTCGAGTCCTTTGATTTGGAGTGAGTGGAGGGTCTCAACTAAAGGCTTCGTTGATTACTCAACTGTCAGGATTGCAGACCGCTGAACATGCAGTATGAAGTGGAGAATTGTAGGAATACTTAATGGGTTAGGTGAGCACTACACAAAGCAAGCTTTTTTAGGCTATGCAGTAGTTTGAGGTCCTCTGATGAATGCACATTAGTCAGTGCAGAGATACAGAAATCACACTGCGTGCAAAGTAAAGACTATACTACCATCAACATGTTAACAGTAAATTCTTGATGTACTTGTAGTTCCTGAATTTAATGCCCTCCAGGAAAGCTGTCATGATCAAAATACTCTTGGAATTGAAAGCTGGCTGAAACCTGAAGCAGAAACCCTTGAAATATTGAGCAAGGCAAGGAATGTACACTGAAGAGACAGGTGAGACACCACTGGGTTGGGAGAGCCAGAAGAGGGGAGGGGAGGGGAGGGGAGGGGAGGGGAGGGGCAAGAATGAATATGAAATTTGTGCAGTAAATGTAAGCACATGCTATAGGTGGTAACCCATCAAACACTTGTGAAAGTAGGATTCTCAGATTCAATTATATTTATATATTGCCAATGTGTAATTATACTTAAAATACTTTTTGTCACAAATAAGTAGGCAGTTATGGAAACATTCATTTTCAGTCCATATGTTGTATGTGTCAGCTATGAACGTTGGACATCATCACAAGAGAAAGTATTTGTATAGTTTACATGTGGTAATGGCTGGTACTTCACACCCATCCATTTGTACCATTCAGTTCAAATGAATCTTACTGCTTGCATGTAATTTAAAGTGTAAGGTAACAACTAACTGCATAGCAGAACTGCGGAGCCATTGAAAGGCACATCAAATTAGCTACCTTTCCCACATATACAACTTCAGAACTACGGCCTCATTTTACAGGCTGACTACATTGTGGCAGCACTGTGAATAAGCAGCCTAAACAGTTTCACATGACCAGTAATTATGGGATCCATTTCCATTGTTGCAGATGAATTTAATTTTTTTCAAGAAGAGCATTCATACAGAATTAAAATATCATTTAACAAGATTTTTACACCAACTAGGCATGTCTGCAGTTTTGCACATATTCCCTGTGACTTTTCTTACAGACTGGAATGGCCTTTGCTTTTTTCTATCCATGTGACAAACCACTGTTCCATAAATGAATAATTCTGATGGCAGAGAGGGGACAGTTCAGTACTGTTTTTCGTGTGCCTGGATCTACTAACTGCACTTCATATTCATGTGGCCTCCCCTCTGCTCAGCATTTACTTTTGGTGTGCATTCCATATGGAATCTAAGACTATGTAACTATTTATTCCAGTTTCTTTTTTTTTCGTATTATGTCCCCAATGCTATTATTACCTAATGCAAATAACTCTGGACTTCACTGCCAATTGCTTCTGCCCCTTTCTTGTAGCTCGATGGGTAATTGTGATGCTACAAATTCAGATGTCCTAGATCATCTAGATCATTGAACGGCAGGTACTTTGTAACTGACTGGGTAAATCAGTTTGAAGGTGGAGATGGCAACAGCATATGGTAGTCTGTAGGACTGTGTGTAGCAGAGAACTGCAGTGCTTAAAACATCCAGGCTGATAACAGTTTTACCTCTAGTTTAGTTTTATGTTTACTTTTCTCTCATCTATTCCCTTCATGCCACAATCAGACAACCGATCCCTGGCTCGGTCACATACTCCAATTAACAACTTATTAGCCTTACAAAGGGACTTTCCAAACTTAAAAAGCATGAGAATGCATTCCACATGGAATCTGAACTTGACTAGCTTCTTTTTGGCTGCTGTACATCTATGTCTACATAAAAACTCTGCAAGTCACCAAATGGTGCATGGTGGATGGTATCTTGTACTACTACTACTAGGCATTTCTATCATGCTATATTTGGTCTCCTTTGCAAATGAACCACAGTTTTCCCAATACAAAGAAAGTTAATCATTCCCTATTCTACTACCATCCTTATGTGCTTGTTCCATTTCATATCATTTTGCTATGTCATACCTAGACATTTCATTGACCAGACTATGTCAATCTGAACGATATTGGTGTTATATAACATTATGGGATTGTTAATCCTATTCATCTGCATTCACTTGAATATTTCTATACCTGCCATTCATCACAACAAATAAAAAGTTTGTCTAAATTATCTTGTATCCTTTTAAGTCAGTGATGACCCTTTCCCACACACAATGCAATCAGCAAAAAGACACAGAATGCTGCTCATCAGATCATTTCATACACAGATAGTAAGAATGATCTTATAAAACATCTTTGGGAAACAGTCACTGTTGAGGTCAAAGTACTGGCCTCTGTTACTTGAGAGGTCTTCATGCCAATCACGGATCATGGAACCTATTCCATATGCTCATGCCTCCATTAACAGTATGCAATGGAGCACTGTGTCAAATGCTTTTCAGAAATGCAGGAATGTGGAATCTAGTCTGTTGCCCTTCATCCATGGTTAGCAGTATATAATATGATGGAAGACAAAAATGAGTATTGCACAATATCCATGTAGTTTTGCAGAAAAACCTATCTGTCTCAAAGAAAATAATTATATTTGAACTGAGGATATGTTTAGGAAATCTGGAGCAAATAAGTGTTATGATATTGGTCTGCAATTTTGCACGTACATTCTTTTACCATTCTTACATACAAAAACCACCTGAACTTTTTCCCAGCTACCTGGGTTTTTGCACTAGGTGAGAGATTTGCAATAAATGCAAGCTAAGTAAGAGGCCAATGCTGTAGAGTACTCTCTGGACAAATCATTTGTGATTCCGTTTGGACATGGCAACTATTTTGTTTTCAACTCTTCCAGTTGCTTCTCTACTCCAGAGCACCTATTACTATGTCCCCAATACAGGAGTCTGTGTGACAGTGAAACAATATGTTTATATGATCCTCCTGCACAAACTTTAAAACTCAGTACAGAGAGGGGTTAATGATCATTTTCTGCTTTCCTCCAAAGCCATACCAGGCTGGTCAATGGCTGCCTGGATAGAAGTCTTTGACTCAGTGATTTTATGTAGAACCAGAAATGTCTCATTTTATCAGTAAAATCTGTTGTTCATGTACAATGGTGGTAGTTGTAAGCTTCACATATTGATCTTTTTACAGACACATATATTTCCAATAACTCTTGCCTGTCACCACTATGCATACTTTTTTGATCTGAGTGCACAAGTCAGTTTCCTCAGCATTTTCAAATTCTGTTATTAAACCACAGTAGGTATTTTCTGTCTGTAACCAAGTTACTCACCATACAATTATTCAGTTTGTGATTTACAGATCATCTAACATTTGCCCATATTCCTCTATGTACACCATATTTGAAGTAAATGACATTCACCCATTGTCTAAATGGGGTGCTAACAACTACTTATTTGCTCTTTCTAGCAAATTATTCTCCTAGACTTCGTTAAGGATTCATTAATTTCATTTAACATTGTTGCTGTACTGGCATCATGATCGCTAACCCCTCTCTGCACTAATACCATCTGTAAGGACACACCTGTTCATAGTTACAAGGTCTGAAGTATTTCAATTCTGTGTGGGCTGTCAAAGTTGCAACTTATGACAGCTTTCAGAAAACTGTTCAAAAGCACTTCATAAGACTGCCTGTCTACACCACTTGTGAAGTATGCACAGACATCTTAGTCTCTACTCAGTAGGTTATGATCACCTACTTTTTCTGCACTACTTTGTGTATATTTTCCTTCAATGATTCTGTAACTGTCATAGCAATATCACATGGTGAATAAAAACATCCAATGCTGGAGTTCACATACACGGAACCATTAAGGGAACTGGTCATTGAAACAGGAAATCACAGCTTGAGTCTTCGGACTTGGTACCAATTTTCATATAACTTCATCAATGCAATCTCATTTACTTCTTATCTGTGCTTATAGTGTAAATAAGCAATTCTATAAACTCACAAGCTAAACTACTTCACCTGCTCAAAGATGATGTTTAAATCCACATGGGGGTAAAGTGTAACAAAATAATCTCTTTTACCTATTTCCTCATTTCCAACATGGGGCATACTATAATACTGTAAGTCTGGTCATCCTTACCCTAAAGTAAAAACAGGACTGCTGAAGTGAATACACACACAATCGATAACCATCTCATTTTTTCAGCACAACACAGCAATGATTAATTTCATGCAGTCATATAAATTCTAAAACTACCTCTTTATTTGCACCCTCCTCCAACTCTTACTTTCATGCTGGATGGGTAAACCTGAGTCTGTGGTAAAAATTATCTGTAATAAGTGCATTTAAGCACTTATCGTCTTCCCATATTATATAAAACTTATCACATATATGAAGCCCAACCGTCGTACGTGTCAACAACTAAATAGTAGTTCTGGTTAAGTGCTCCCTTTTCAGTTCGAAATTCTGGGTGACGAGTCCACTATGGTATAATTCAGTGGGTGGGAGCAAAAAATTGACTGATTAATGACAACACCTTTGAAAATTCATTATCTTCAACTTCAGCCTTCTCCTTGAGCAATTATTTTCGATCATATTTTCTAGCTTCATTATCTTCACATGGATGTCATCACGTAGAAGAATGTGTAAGTAGATGAATCATTTAACGAAGGTTTATTCAGCATTTGTACATACTAGAGCACAGAGCGGACTACCTCCGGCCAGAACACATACAGTATATATACAGCTACAGATCCCAGTACAATGATTCTTGCCATTTGTGGATACTTCTAGATTGTACTCTAACCAAACACAGAAATTAAAATTTTGCAGTTCAGGTAAGTTTTGAACTCAGGACTCTCCATCTAACAGTCTAGTATTGTAACCACTACACCACGGTGACTGTGCTACTCAGATGCTTCTGCAACATTGCTCCCTCCTTAAGAGAACAGCGTCGTCCTAGTCCGGGAATGAGTTGTCAGTCTTGCATACTCCAACTCCCGATGTTCGCCCTGCACATGATCTTAGAAGTTCCCTTGCCGCTTCTTTCTTCATCACCTTTCCGCTTGTTGCCTGTTGCTGGAGCTTCGAATTTACCCTGGGTTGCAGCATCCTTATAGGGCTTTATTCAAAGGACATGGACCATATCTCTGATCTTTCGTTGTCTTATGCCAGGGTCGAAATCTTCAACTTCGTAAGTAACATCAGAAAACTGTCTTACAACTTTATAAGGTCCAAAGTAGCGCCTGAGGAGCTTCTCAGAGAGAATGAGCAAAGATCCAGACGAGGTCTCCAGGCCAGTAGACAACAGGGCGGTGGCTTACATCATACCCTCGGCGATCGTTTTCTTGAGCCTGCAGCATGTGGAGTCAAGCCGACTGCCGAGCCTCCTTAGTTCTAGTTAACACCTGGCCGATGTAATCATCATCCACGTCATCAGGATGTAATGGAAACACAGAGTCCATTGTCGTAGTCGCCTCACGCCCATGCACAAGGAAAAATGGCGTAAACCTGTGGTGTCTTGTTTGGTGGTGGTGTAGGCAAATGTCACAGAAGGCAGCACCTCATCCCAGTTGCTCTGCTCAACATTTATGAACACTGATAGCATGTCAGCCAAGGTCTTATTAAGGTGTTCAGTAAGGCCATTAGTTTGCAGATAGTAGGCATTTGTCATGTGATGGGTAATGGTGCACTGACGGATTATCTCTGTCGCAAGATTCGATTGAAAAACTTTCCCTCAATCCGTAATTAACGTCCTTGGGGTGCCGTGTTTTAATAAAATACTTCCACTATGAATTTGACTACTTCAACTTCGGCTGTTTTCACAGCTTTTGTAATGGCATAGTGTGTCAGATAATCAGTGCAAACAATAATCCATCTATTGCCACTGGTAGATATTTGAAATCGTCCAAGGAGGTCAATCCCATGATGCTGGAAAGGCATTTCGGCTGGTGGAATTGGTATGAGTTGGCCAGGTGGTTTCTGAGGAACTGCCTTTCTTCTCTGGCACTCTTGACAGCATGACACATAGTGATGGACACTCCTAAACAAACCTGGCCAGAAAAATCTCTTGCAGATCCTATCATATGTCTTAATAAATTCTAAATGTCTGGTCTCACGTGTGTCATGGACATTCTGTACTGAATTTAACTGCACGTGTTTAGGAATCACTGGTAGCCACTTCTTTCCAAACAGATCAAAGTTTTTCTTGCAAAGTAATCCATTAACTACGTTTAATTGTCCTTTCACATCCTCTGACCGATTTAAGGCAAGCATAATTTGAGATATCTTGACGTCTTCCTTCTGCTCAGCAGAGATCCTGGAGTGAAGGGAGACAGTCACTATCTTCATTAGTCTTGATGGTCTTGCACGGGGTTTCATGAGTGACAGTCGACATCTTGGTGTTTTCTTCCACTTTTGTACACTATGGTAATGTCATGCTCTTGAAGACGTAGTGCCCACCTGGCGAGTCATCATGTTGGATCCTTAAAACCTGTCAACCAACAAAGTGAATTATGGTCTGTAACAGCTGTGAATGGCCTTCCATAGATATACTGGCGAAATTTTCACATGGCTCAGGTCACAGCAAGATATTCTTTTTCTGTAGTTGAATAGTTTTTCTTGGCTTTTGTTAAGTGTCCAAGAAGTGTAGCATATAACCTCTTTTCCATCTGAAATATGCACCAGGACAGCGCCACTCCTATACCTACTAGCATCTGTGTGTAGTTATGTAGGTGCTCTCTCATCATACAGACCAAGTACAGGGTCAGTCATCAACGATTTTTGCAGCACATCAAAAGTCTCTTAAGCACCACCCCAGATAAATTTAGCATCGGGTTTTAACAGCTCTTGGAGTGGTCTGGCTTTGATACAAAAGTCTTTGATGAACCAATGGTAATAAGAACACAACCTGAGGAAGCTTCTCACATCTCTAATACTTTTAGGAACAGGAAATTTCGTTATAGCTCTCACCTTTCCTGGGTCTGGCCACACAACTTAGTTTGACACAAGGTGTCAAAGTATTTTGATTTATTTTACTCCAAAGAGACACTCTCTTGGATTAAGTTTCAGTCCAGCTTGTTGGAGACACTTGAGAGCCGCCTTCAGTCTTTTTGTGTGTTCATCAAATGTCTCTTAACACTATAATGTCAAATAACAAAGACACATAGTCCTCTTTGGGTGCCTTAGAATATTATCCATCATTCGTTCAAAAGCTGCTTGTGCATTATACAAACCAAATGGCATTAGCTTAAACTCATACAGGCCCTCAGGGGGGTGATGAATGCAGTTCTCTCACAATCAGCCTCATCTACTTCGATTTGCCAGTATCCTGAGTACATGTCCATGGTTGAGAAAACTTAGCCCCCTTCAAACAATCTAGCATATCGTCCATTCGTAGAAGAGTTATTAAGCTTCCTGTAATCAACACAAAAGCGCCAACTGCCATCCTTCCTGACGATAACCACTGGTGATGACCATGGGCTCTGCGAAGGCTGAATGATGTCATTCTTAATCATTTTCTCTACCTTGTCGCGAATTATTCGACGTTCTGTTGCTGACACACAGTATGCTCTCTGGCTTATTGGTTGATGGTCTTCAGTGCTAATCCGGTGTTTCACTGTCGAATTGTCTAATTTGCTCTTCACCTGTGGATTGAAGCATTCAGAGAACTCTTTGAAGAATGGCAAGTAGCATTTTCTGTTGTTCCTTAGTGAGATCTGGTGACAGTCGAGCTAGAACATCTCGTCTCTTAGTGGTAGCGCTAATTTCGCCCACAGACTCGGCATGGGAAGTTTTTATGATGCTCAGCTGTTCTGCAATTAATAACTCAGCATTTGCTACACACATGCATCTTGGAAGAATCTGCAGTTCTTTGCGACAGTTAACTATCCACAATTCACCGAATCCGTTCTTAAACGAGACGACAGAGGCTGGTATGACTAAGTTATTCTTCAGTGGTAAGCTCCTCTTACATTCCACTGCAAGATACATGGGTTGATGCATGGCACAACACATGACAGCTACCCTTCTAGCATTGACTGCAGTAATGATTACGTCATCCAGCACACAGTGTCCAAACACTCGGATGGCCATCTTCCTATCCACAGCATCTCATCTTGTCTAGCATAATCTTCATGCAACCACAGTCTACAATTGCCTGAGAAGCTTTTAAATAGTCCCATCCGAGAATGATATCTGAACTATACTCTCGTTAAGACGACGAATTCTAAGAGCTGTGTATGGCCACTTATACCTACACAAATGACATCTTCTGCAGGTTTTACATATTTCCCATTAGCCACCTTCAGCAGAGATGTTTGTTGTTGAATATGGCTTTCTGCAACCGGCGATGGTACTTCTCCAAAATGACTGAATATGATGCTCCAGAGTCCACAAGAGCTTGGGCTGGTGGCCATCCGTGAGGGTCTTGACATAGTTTCCCATCACTTATGTAGTGATCGACAGCGGAGGATTTCTCTTTTTGGAGGCCTCACCTCCAAGTAATGTCACACTCTTTAGTTTTCCAGGTTGTGGCGGCTAGGTGATCAGCTGTAGCTTCTGAACAGCAATGAAGACCTTGATCAGCGTGTTGGGGAGTGTCCTCCCCAGCAGCTAGCTTGCAGCGATTGTGACCTACATCATCCTGCACCCACATCATCTTGTTCATCTTCGTTGTCTCGGAGTTGGCGTCGGCTAAGATCAGTCTGCTGTCTTCTGGCGTGAGCATCATCAAATTTCCACCTCCTTTTCCGACAATAGCACACCACAGGTCCCACTCGTCCACAGTGGAAACATACTGGTTGGTTATCCTGGGTCCACCAGACGTCAGTCTTCCTTGGTGCCCAAACAGGTTTCTCTTGCAGCACTGTAGGAACGTAACTTCGCCTGGGTCTCTACCTTTTTTTTTACCGTTTTAAAGGGAAATGAAGGACGAGAGATTGGGTTCAATGTCTGTTCCATTTCCTACCTTATGACCTCTTGAAGCGTCTTGGTTTTTTGCTTGCTGTGCAATCCAAGTGCCTTCTGAACTTCCTCTCTTACTATCTGATGAAGTACACTTGTGAAATCAGTTGCTTCCTCCATCACAGACATCAATACGACGTTTGGAAGCCGTTCAAACTTCTTTTGTGTAATTCATTTTTGATGCACTGTCTTGATATACTGGCACCATTTTATGAAGTCGTCTACTATCGAAAGCTCATTCAGGTGGGGCTTGATACACGTCCTCAGCAACACCCTTCATGAGATGTGCAACCTCGTCTTCCCCTTTCATTCTAGGATCCACTATTTTACACAGCTCCAAGACAGCTTGAGTGTAGGATGCTGTAGTTTCTCCTGGACACTGTGCCCTGCACTTTATCTTCAGCCTTGCACTTCCGTCATCGTGTGTCGCCAAAATACTTTTGCAGTTCCACCTGGAATACTTCCCAGCTTGTGAACTTCTACTTGTTCTCATACCATTGCTTGGTAGAGCCCTCCAAGTAGAAAAATATGTTAACCAAACACACAGTGTCATCCCATTTGTTATATTTGGCTATATGCTCATATACCTTCAGCCACTTGTTACGATCTTGGTCATCGCCACCAGAGAACCCGGTAGGATGTCTCATGTGGTGGCACACAGTTGCTGTCACGGTAATGTCGGTCTACGTCGTCGTCGTCCACGTCGTCGTCTACGTCGTCGCCGTCGTCTACGTCGTCGCCGTCGTCTACGTCGTCGCCGTCGTCTACGTCGTCGCCGTCGTCGTCGCCGTCGTCGCCGTCGCCGTCGTCGCCGTCGTCTACGTCGCCGTCGTCGCCGTCGTCGCCGTCGTCGCCGTCGTCGCCGTCGTCGCCGTCGTCGCCGTCGTCGCCGTCGTCGCCGTCGTCGCCGTCGTCGCCGTCGTCGCCGTCGTCGCCGTCGTCGCCGTCGTCGCCGTCGTCGTCGACTACGTCGTCGACTACGTCGTCGTCGTCGTCGTCGTCGTCGTCGTCGTCGTCGTCGTCGACTACGTCGTCGTCGTCGTCGTCGTCGTCGTCGTCGTCGTCGTCGTCGTCGTCGTCGTCGTCGTCGTCGTCGTCGTCGTCGTCGTCGTCGTCGACTACGTCGTCGTCGTCGTCGTCGTCGTCGTCGTCGACTACGTCGTCGTCGTCGTCGTCGTCGACTACGTCGTCGTCGTCGTCGTCGTCGTCGTCGTCGACTACGTCGTCGTCGACTACGTCGTCGTCGTCGTCGACTACGTCGTCGTCGTCGTCGACTACGTCGTCGTCGTCGTCGACTACGTCGTCGTCGTCGTCGACTACGTCGTCGTGGTCGTCGACTACGTCGTCGTGGTCGTCGACTACGTCGTCGTCGTCGTCGACTACGTCGTCGTCGTCGTCGACTACGTCGTCGTCGTCGTCGACTACGTCGTCGTCGTCGTCGACTACGTCGTCGTCGTCGTCGACTACGTCGTCGGCGTCGTCGACTACGTCGTCGGCGTCGTCGACTACGTCGTCGGCGTCGTCGACTACGTCGTCGTCGTCGTCGTCGTCGTCGACTGCGTCGTCGTCGTCGACTACGTCGTCGTCGTCGTCGTCGTCGACTACGTCGTCGTCGTCGACTACGTCGTCGTCGTCGTCGTCGTCGACTACGTCGTCGTCGTCGTCGTCGTCGTCGTCGTCGACTACGTCGTCGTCGTCGACTACGTCGTCGTCGTCGACTACGTCGTCGTCGTCGTCGTCGTCGTCGACTACGTCGTCGTCGTCGACTACGTCGTCGTCGTCGTCGTCGTCGTCGACTACGTCGTCGTCGTCGTCGTCGACTACGTCGTCGTCGTCGTCGTCGTCGACTACGTCGTCGTCGTCGTCGTCGACTACGTCGTCGTCGTCGTCGTCGTCGACTACGTCGTCGTCGTCGTCGACTACGTCGTCGTCGTCGTCGTCGACTACGTCGTCGTCGTCGTCGTCGACTACGTCGTCGTCGTCGTCGTCGTCGACTACGTCGTCGTCGTCGTCGTCGACTACGTCGTCGTCGTCGTCGACTACGTCGTCGTCGTCGACTACGTCGTCGTCGTCGTCGACTACGTCGTCGTCGTCGTCGACTACGTCGTCGTCGTCGACTACGTCGTCGTCGTCGACTTCTTCTTCTGTCTCCAACTGATTGTGATCTGTTGAATATGGCTCAAACTCGGGTTTCTCACCATGTAAGCGGCGGCTCTGTCGTGGCCTGATGCGAGCCACTGTGTTGATAATGTGTGGTATCACAAGTTCCCATACCCAGCACCTCCACCAGAATATTGTCACATAGAGGTGTAGGTAGATGAATCATGAACCATAACTTCTCTTATCGAAGGTTTATTCAGCACTTGCACATACAGGAGCGTGGAGCGAACTGCCTCTGGCCAGAACGCATACAGTACATTCCAGTACAACCATTCTTGCCATTTGTGGATACTTCTAGATTGTACTCGAACCAAACACAGAAATTAAAATTTTACAGTTCAGGTGAGTTTTGAACTCAGGAACCTCCATGGAACAGTCTAATATAACCACTATGTCAACTATGCTACTCAGCTGCTTATGTGACAATATACTGGCAGTGTAATCAAATACTATTACAGCTACTACCGGAAATCTATGTTGTTCATAAAATCAATGTTGTTCATATCAAATGACAATACAGTGCACACCAACTGTGTGGGGGAGCAGGAACTGAACTGTCAAGTTCCACATCACTCTTACTACTTTTATGAGTGTCAGATCGTCAGAGAGCGCATCGCTAGTTCCTGCTACTACTAAGGCGAGTACACCGTTCGCTTTTTACATATTTTTATGAGCTTCAAACAGGAGGAGTGTAGGAACTCTCATTGTGTACAGATGCGAGCTGAGATGGCAACCCTTCACTCACAGCTTCAGGCTGCATTGGCTTCCATCACACAGCTTGAGGCTGCTGCCAAAGGGCATCACTGTGGGGGATTGGACGCGGGGATGTGAGGGACGTTGAGCACGTCTTATGTGTCCTCTGAACGCTCCACTGCCTCTGGCCAGAACGCATACAGTACATTCCAGTACAACCATTCTTGCCATTTGTGGATACTTCTAGATTGTACTCGAACCAAACACAGAAATTAAAATTTTACAGTTCAGGTGAGTTTTGAACTCAGGAACCTCCATGGAACAGTCTAATATAACCACTATGTCAACTATGCTACTCAGCTGCTTATGTGACAATATACTGGCAGTGTAATCAAATACTATTACAGCTACTACCGGAAATCTATGTTGTTCATAAAATCAATGTTGTTCATATCAAATGACAATACAGTGCACACCAACTGTGTGGGGGAGCAGGAACTGAACTGTCAAGTTCCACATCACTCTTACTACTTTTATGAGTGTCAGATCGTCAGAGAGCGCATCGCTAGTTCCTGCTACTACTAAGGCGAGTACACCGTTCGCTTTTTACATATTTTTATGAGCTTCAAACAGGAGGAGTGTAGGAACTCTCATTGTGTACAGATGCGAGCTGAGATGGCAACCCTTCACTCACAGCTTCAGGCTGCATTGGCTTCCATCACACAGCTTGAGGCTGCTGCCAAAGGGCATCACTGTGGGGGATTGGACGCGGGGATGTGAGGGACGTTGAGCACGTCTTATGTGTCCTCTGAACGCTCCACTGCTGTGACCTCCCCGGCTAACAGAAATGGCAAAGACTGCCAGTCTTGCTTCCAAGATTAAGGCGGAGCTCACCATATGCAGCATTGTCGATAGAACTGACTGTGGTCCTTTGGTGCAGAGCCGAGTTTAGGGTCTGAATCAGAGGCTCAGGTGGTTCTGTGACCATGTAGGCTGCAGATTCCTTGACTTGCGCCATTGGGTGGTGGGTTTCCGGGTTCCGCTTAAAAGGTCAGGAGTCCACTACACACAGGAGGCAGCTTCAAGGGTTGCGGGGGCTGTGTGGAAGGGACTGGGCGGTTTTTCAGGTTAGAGGGTCCCAGGGAACCACAGAAGGGGCATCCGTCAGAAAGTGGGTAGGTAAAACACAGTAAGGTAGTTGTAGAAACGATTGGTATTGTAGTTGCAAATTGTCATAGCTGTGTTGGGAAAGAACCAGAGCTCCAAACCCTAACAGAAAGCACTGAATCTCAAATAGTTGTAGGTACAGAGAGCTAGCAAAAGCCGGAAATAAGTTCAGCCAAAAATTTTTCAAACGATCTAACAGTGTTCAGAAAGGATAGATTAAATACAGGTGGTGGTGGTGGAGTATTTATTACTGTCAGAGGTAGTTTGCCTTGTAGCGAAATTGAAGTAGATAGTTCATGTGAAATAGTATGGGTAGAGGTTATACTTGACAATCTGACTAAACTATTAATTGGATCGTTTCACCGACCCCCCCCCCCCCCCCCCCCGACTGAGAAAACATAGTTGCTGAACAGTTCAAAGAAAACTTGAGTCTCATTTCAAATAAGTACCCCGCTCATACAATTATAGTCAGTGGTGACTTCAATCTACCCTCAATATGCTGGAAAAATTATACGTTTAAAGCCAGCGGCAGGCATAAAACATCATCCGAAATTGTACTGAATGCTTTCTCAGAAAATTACTTTGAACAATTAGTTCATGAGCCCACTCAAAGCGTAAATGGTTGTGAAAGCATACTTGACCTTTTAGCAACAAATAATCCTGGACAAATAGTGAACATTGTGACGAATACAGGGATTAACGACCACAAGGCAGTTGCTGCTAGGCTGAATACTGTAACACCTACAACCATCAAAAAGAAACGCATAGTATATCTATTTTAAAAAGCTGATGAAAATGCTCTTAACGCCTTTTTAAGAGACACAGTCTTCACGCCTTCCGATCTGATCATGTAAGAGCAGAAAAGTTGCGGAATGTTTTCAAAGAGATAGTATCAACAGCAATTGAGATATATATACCACATAAATTAATAAGTGATTGTACTGACCCCCATGGTACACAAAATGGATCAGAATGTTGTTGCAGAAGCAACGAAAAAAGCATGCCAAATTTAAAAGAACGCAAAATCACCAAGATTGGCAAAGTTTTACAGAAGTTCGAAATATGGCGCATACTTCAATGCGAGATGCTTTTAATAATATCTGCAACGATATTCTGGTAATACCTAAAGCACACCAGTGGCAAGGCGCAATCAATACCTTCACTGCGCGATAACAATGGTGAAGTCACTGATGACAGTGCCACTGAAGTAGAGTTATTAAACATTGTTTTCTGAAACTTCTTCACCAAAGAAGACGAAGTAAATATTCCTGAATTCCAATCAAGAACAACTGCCAAGATGAGAAACATAGAAATAGATACCCTTGGTGTAACAAAGCAACTTAAATCACTTAATAAAGGCAAGGCTTCCGGTCCATATTGTATATCAGTCAGGTTCCTCTCAGGGTAATCTGATGAAATAGCTCCATATTTAGCAATTATATACAACCACATGCTCACAGAAAGATTCGTACCTGAAGACTGGAAAGTTGCTCGAGTCACACCAATACTCAAAAAGGGAAGTAGGAGTAATAAGCTGAATCACAGGCCTATATCACTAACATCGATTTGCAGTAGGGTTTTAGAACATATACTGTATTCGAACATTATGAAGCACCTCGAAGAAAATGATGTATCGACATACAGTAAGCATGGATTCAGAAAATATCGTTCTTGTGAAACACAACTAGCTCTTTATACTCATGAAGTAATAAGTGCTATCGACAGGCGACGTCAAATTGATTCCATATTTTTAGATTTCCAGAAGACTTTCGACACCGTTCCTCACAAGCATCTTCTAATCAAACTGCATACCTATGGATTATTGCCTGTGCGACTTGATTCGTTATTTCCTGTCAGAAAGGTCACAGTTCATAGTAATAGACAGAAAGTCATCGAGTAAAACAGAAGCAATATCCGGCATTCCTCAAGAAAGTGTTACATGGCCCCCTATTGTTCCTGGTCTATATTAGCGACATTGGAGACAATCTGAGTAGCTGTCTTAGATTCTTTGCTGATGATGCTGTCATTTACTGTCTTGTAAAGTCATCAGATGATCAAAACTACTTGCAAAATGATTTAGATAAGATATATCTGTATGGCGAGAAAAGTGGCAATTGACCCTGAGTAAAGAAAAGTGCGAAGTTATTGACATGAGTACTAATAGAAATCAGCTAAATTTCTGTTACATGATAAGTCACACAAAACTGAGGGCTGTAAACTCAAGCAAATACTTACAGATTACAATTAAAAATAACCTAAACTGGAACGATCACATAGATAATATTGTGGGTAGAGCAAACTAAAGACTGCAATTCATTGGAAGAACACTTAGAAGGTGCAACAGGTCTACCAAAGAGACTGGTTACACTACGCTTGTCCGCCCTATTCTGGAGTACCTCTGTGCATGTGGGATCCGCATCAGGTGAGACTGATGGATAACATCGAAAAAGTACAAAGAAGGGCAGCTCGTTTTGTATTATCGCGAAATAAGGGAGATAGTGTCACAGACATGATATGTGAATTGGAGTGGCAATCATTAAAACAAAGGTGTTTTTCATTGCAACGAGAGCTTCTCATGAAATTTCAATCACCAGTCTTCTCCTCCAATTGTGAAAACATTCTGTTGGCACCCACATGCAAAGGGAGAAATAATTATCACGATCAAATAAGAGAAATCGGGGCTCACACGGAAAAATTTAAGTGCTCATTTTTCCCGCGTTCCATTCGAGAGAGAGACAGCTTGAAGCTGGTTCATGGAGCCCTCTGCCAGGTACTTTATTGTGAATAGCAGAGTAATCACGTAGATGTAGATCAGAATCATAAAATGTCTATGACAGTTACATCAAAACCTTTTGTTACACTGATCACTTATTTATGTAAAAGTTACTAAAAAACACACACATCCTACCTTGGCACACTACCTACTACTACTACTACTACTACTCTAACTTCATGAATTCCTTTTGGTGAGACAAGCACATTTCTAACAGCACAAAAATTGAGCGTAGGCTACAGGCTACAACAGTCCTATTCCATGGACCCGTACTATGATCTCAAAAGGAGAAAAGGTCCTGGAAACGCTATTTATGGAGCACAACCAGCATATCAAGACAGAAAAACCCATAATGTTGAAGTAAGTTCTGAAATGAGAACAAATGAAACAGTCATAGCATAGAAAAAAAATAATTAAATTAGTATAGGCATCTGTTGAGAATGTTACGTAATTAGTAGCCAGACAACAGTTGTTGATTAAAAATCACCTTACTGACAGAAACAAAGTAGACCACTGAACTTACAGAAAGAGTGTAGCAAGGAAATAATGAAGCAAAAAGAATGCTTTAAGAGAGATGCTGGGCAGAGGAGACAAAGAATACAGCACATTATTAATTGATCTTTGTATTAATTACCTGCCTACAATAATGCTAATATACTAGTACAAATAATGATAATGATTTTATATTATTATTATTATTATTATTATTATTATTTCCTTCACTTTCTCAGACATTAAGTCCGGTTAAAAATGGAGTGACACGGACCTTGATCAAGCGTCACTTCCTTTTAACTGTACGGTATGTGTTATATTGCATTTAGGAACTTTCGGGTAATTGAACATGTATCAATAATTACGGATTTCTGTAGCTGTATATATATGTTTGGATGTAGCTGTATTGCATTGATGTACTGGTGGATATTGTGTGGTATGACTCCTGTAGTTGATAGTATAATTGGTATGATGTCAACTTTATCCTGATGCCACATGTCTTTAACTTCCTCAGCCAGTTGGATGTACTTTTCAATTTTTTCACCTGTTTTCTTTTGTATATTTGTTGTATTGGGTATAGATATTTCGATTAGTTGTGTTAATTTCTTCTTTTTATTGGTGAGTATGATGTCAGGTTTGTTATGTGGCGTTGTTTTATCTGTTATAATGGTTCTGTTCCAGTATAATTTGTATTCATCATTCTCCAGTACATTTTGTGGTGTATACTTGTATGTAGGAACGTGTTGTTTTAAAAGTTTATGTTGTAAGGCAAGCTGTTGATGCATTATTTTTGCAACATTGTCATGTCTTCTGGGGTATTCTGTATTTGCTAGTATTGTACATCCGCTTGTGATGTGATCTACTGTTTCTATTTGTTGTTTACAAAGTCTGCATTTATCTGTTGTGGTATTGGGATCTTTAATAATATGCTTGCTGTAATACCTGGTGTTTATTGTTTGATCCTGTATTGCAATCATGAATCCTTCTGTCTTACTGTATATATTGCCTTTTCTTAGCCATGTGTTGGATGCGTCTTGATCGATGTGTGGCTGTGTTAGATGATACAGGTGCTTGCCATGTAGTGTTTTCTTTTTCCAATTTACTTTCTTCATGACTGTTGATGTTATGTGATCTAAAGGGTTGTAGAAGTGGTTATGAAATTGCAGTGGTGTAGCCGATGTATTTATATGAGTGATTGCCTTGTGTATTTTGCTAGTTTCTGCTCGTTCTAGAAAGAATTTTCTTAAATTGTCTACCTGTCCATAATGTAGGTTTTTTATGTCGATAAATCCCCTTCCTCCTTCCTTTCTGCTTAATGTGAATCTTTCTGTTGCTGAATGTATGTGATGTATTCTATATTTGTGGCATTGTGATCGTGTAAGTGTATTGAGTGCTTCTAGGTCTGTGTTACTCCATTTCACTACTCCAAATGAGTAGGTCAATATTGGTATGGCATAGGTATTTATAGCTTTTGTCTTGTTTCTTGCTGTCAATTCTGTTTTCAGTATTTTTGTTAGTCTTTGTCTATATTTTTCTTTTAGTTCTTCTTTGATATTTGTATTATCTATTCCTATTTTTTGCCTGTATCCTAGATATTTATAGGCATCCGTTTTTTCCATCACTTCTATGCAGTCGCTGTGGTTATCCAATATGTAATCTTCTTGTTTAGTATGTTTTCCCTTGACTATGCTATTTTTCTTACATTTGTCTGTTCCAAAAGCCATACTTATATCATTGCTGAATCCTTCTGTTATCTTTAGTAATTGGTTGAGTTGTTGATTTGTTGCTGCCAGTAGTTTTAGATCATCCATGTATAGCAAATGTGTGATTTTGTGTGGGTATGTTCCAGTAATATTGTATCCATAATTTGTATTATTTAGCACGTTGGATAGTGGGTTCAGAGCAAGGCAGAACCAGAAAGGACTTAATGAGTCTCCTTGGTATATTCCACGCTTAATCTGTATTGGCTGTGATGTGATATTATTTGAATTTGTTTGGATATTAAGTGTGGTTTTCCAATTTTTCATTACTATGTTTAGGAACTGTATCAATTTAGGATCTACTTTGTACATTTCCAATATTTGTAGTAACCATGAGTGGGGTACACTATCAAAAGCTTTTTGGTAATCAATGTATGCGTAGTGTAGCAACCTTTGTTTAGTTTTAGCTTGATATGTCACCTCTGCATCTATTATCAGTTGCTCTTTACATCCTCGTGCTCCTTTGCAACAGCCTTTTTGTTCTTCATTTATAATTTTGTTCTGTGTTGTATGTGTCATTAATTTCTGTTTAATGACTGAAGTTAATATTTTGTATATTGTTGGTAGGCATGTTATGGGGCGATATTTAGCTGGGTTCGCTGTGTCTGCTTGATCTTTAGGTTTCAGATATGTTATTCCGTGTGTAAGTGTATCAAGGAATGTGTATGGGTCTGCAATGTAACTGTTAAATAATTTAGTTAGATGTGAATGTGTTGAGGTGAACTTCTTTAACCAGAAATTTGCTTATTATTATTATTATCATTATTATTATTATTATTATTATTATGTGAGCTATGGAAGGCCTCCTCTCTAAAATCCTGCCGACACCTGGTGTATTTCACTTCTTTTGCTTGGAACTTCTGGCATCATCGGGCATAGCAGAGCTGCGCAGGGTATGTAGAAAGTATTTGCCATTCAGCCAAAATTGACAGAATGGAGTTACTGGTAGCCCTTTAAAGGTTCTACCGAGTTAATAGTTGCAGGCACAGGTGTTACCAGAAGACAGGACATTGAAGGGGTCTTCACTATCTGTATTTGCTGTTGGTTCTTCTCTATGGAAGTCAAATTATGCAAGGAGCTTTCTCATCTGAAAAACTGTGCGATTTGAGTTGTGTTGCACGACTTAATACCTTGTGGCGTTGCCTTGGAAGGGGTTAGGGTTATGCCTAGCAACCAAACAAGCTTGTTATTGCTATTCAATTTCCCACATTTAGCAGTGGATTCGATCATTTCGTAATCCTGAACACAGTTTTAAGTGTGACCATGTTTAGCCTTAGACCAAGTTTTTGATGAGAATCATCTGAAGAGTCCATTGATCTGTATATGTACTGTGGTCATGTGGTTGTATTAAGAATAACAGTGGAATTTAGATGCTCCCTTAGTCCGTTCCAATTTTCAACTGCTGTGGCACACTTTGGTTGTCTTGGACCTGTACTCTGAATGCTCATCATACTGTAGGTGTTAACATTGCCTCTGTACATCAGCTTCATGGAATGCACCACTGCCAGCTACCCCTGGGCTGCCTTCACTGAAGTTATGTAAATTACTGTTTGAAATTTGTACTAAAATTTTGTACATTTTGATGTTTGGGGATTTGTTGGGTGAGTGCTCGTCTTATACATAGTGTCGAGGCCTGTTAGCATCAGCACATGCTGATCAGCTCTATGTGAACCAACATATCGTATTCAGATTTCATCCAGACTCGTGCAAATATGGCCTGTTGGTAACTAACTGGCACATTCGAGGTTCACAGGCTGGAACAAGCAAAAGTGTGTAAAACCATCTAGTGTTACTGTTCAACTGTTTGGTTTTCTGAAGTTGACATGGGGTGATCTTTCCTCACCTTTTATTCATTTATTGCTACAAGTTCATTCTGAATACTTATTACAGGTTTTCCTTTTTAAATAGCATTTCTAAGCTGCTATGCATGCACATTCACTTACTAAATCATTTATGCTTCTTCTACAGTACATCTTAATAGAATTTTCACTGTGTCTGAAGCCGGTTATATCAATCTGTGCACACTAATTCTCTATTAATTACTTAACTGCTCATTGGGAGCAAGATTTAAAGATACTTGCTCTGTATGCCTGAAAGCAGCTCTAGAAATCAGTGCACCTATTTACTTTATTAAATGATCTAGATGCTCTTGGAGGTGTATTTTAAGAATTTGCTTTTTATAGTGGTCTCGATGCAGCTGTAAATTGCTCTGTGTTCCAGTATCGCTATTCAGTTTTAACCTTTGAGATGAGTTCTGCTACTGTGTTGTCTTACAGAGCCACCTGTTTCCAAATAATTATTTGTTCATTTATTGAAGCATTTTCTGAGTTGCAGTTTGTAAAGGTGGAGATTTTGAATATAAAAGCTAACGACTGGTGTCAGACACAATATTGCCTTATTTAAATTGTCACTAAACTAAGGTGTGTAATGTCTTAAATTTTAAAAAGTTCAGAGTGTTATTTTCCTGGAAGTAAAGGGGGGAGGTATCCTCACACTGTCATTCACCATAAGGTGTGTGCTTGCAGGTATCCAATGTTGAACATGGGGTCCCGTGACTGTCACAGTTTGTCCTTATTGAAGAAGCAACAGTTAATCAATGAATTAAAAGTGTGTCAGCTTCTACGTAAGGGCAGTGTTGCCAAACTTGTGGCTCATCTGCATGCTGGTGTGGACAATGCCTTGGTGATTAGTACAAACTGCACTGGGAAGGTGTATGTTGCACTAGCTGACTGAGCTCCACCCATGACAACCTTGTCTCAGAATGTAGAGTGTTTAGAATGTAGTCAGCCCCACCATAAGCAAATACATACAATTCAGGCACAATTTTTATCCATTGGGATAATCGCTTGTGGGGTATTCCACAATGTAATCACTATTCTGAGCATGTTACATAACCTCTGCAGTTACAGGGGCAGGTGATTGACTTGCCAAGTGGTGTCATCTGCCTTATTTAGACAAATTAGGATCAATAGTTTGTGAACAAGGTTCTCCCACCAACAGACAACTGCTGGAAGTATTAGCAATGCTACAGACACCTTTAAGGACCACATGGTAATCCATCTGGGAAATTACCTCACCAAATACTATTACTGCTTCAAGCTATAATGGAACTTTCAATTGAGAGTTTAAGAAAGGTGAAATCCATCTTGTGGCTTATGGTCAAATTTATGTTTCATGCCAATGGTCTTCCTATCTCCAATATTGTTGTTGTTCAGGCATTGTACCCACTGTGTTAAGCAGTGCTTTAAGTCGAATTTTACATGAAAGTGCAACATCAAGGGAGTTGTGAAAATCAATTGTGTGCTGAAAGTGTCACTTTGTATTAAGAGACTGCTCAAGTATGAACATTTTTGGTGAGTGCTGTTTCCTCATGAACCTTTTCCTAGGTACATATATGAATGTGTATGGTCATTCTAGCCTTGGAATTCCAAGTGACAGAGATATAAATACTCAATAATATATTAGAGAAAATGCAGCCACAACACCGTTCATGGATTACCTTTGCTAATAAATGCACATCTTTTACTGAATTAGAGGCTTTTGTGTACACTATTTAAGCCTCAGTTTCACAGACCACTGGTGATGGGGGTTTAAGTGTCATTATCAAGATGGGGATCAAGGTTCCAGGAAATTTAAAAGTGAACAACCCATAAGGAACAAGCGTAGGATGTGCTTCCGGTGTAACAAAGAAGGGAATTCTGTATGGTAATGTTCGGTTCCTTGGAAAGAGAGTCAAACAGCTGATGTCATAAGGAACGTAAGAGGCACAGTAGTGTTCTACTGTACAAGTGCTGTCTCCGTGTCAAGTCCAAGGTAGGGAAACTCCTGCCTTGCCTTTGGGAACAACTTAACTAGGAACCAGTGTGCACCCTCCTCAACTCTGGTAGTTGAGTTTCTCGTTTAGATTATCTGTGATAGTTCAAGTTCTGCCATACCTGTGAATAGCCTTGTTTGCATCCATCCTCGCAACGTCGAGCTCTCACTGGGCAGACGTTGCCTCTGGTTTGCGTAACTGAGTACTGGAAAATTTTCTTGGCCTGTGAAATGAATACTAATTAAAAATCTTTCAGTGAATTTAATTTTGGGGTGTGTTTTTGTAAATGGTAGTGGTCGGTGTTATATAGCCAGGGCAGGGTTGTTTACTTTAAACTTAACTCAGCTGAAAAATTCATGTTTTTCTCCTGTCAGGTTGCCACAGGAATTCATAGTGTGTTACTGCAATGTTCGCCATTTGAGCTCAGTCACCTTGGTCCAGTAGAAGTGAAGCAGGTACTAGAAGTTCTTGATTGTTTACCGCAGATCTTAACTAACAAATTGGATGTCATCAGTAACATCCAGTACAAGATTCATCTTACAAATGACATTCCAGAGAGGCAGGACCTTTACAGGCTTTCTCCATCAAAGATGAAATGTATCCATGCTTTGATTACTAATACATTGTTCGATAGGGTAATCAGGCCCTGAACCTCAGCCTTTGCATCTCCCATAACTCAGTATCTATGGGCAGCAGTGGGTTGTTTCATCCAGTTGTGGGTTATCATGCAGTTAATGAGAAGGTAGTTTTGGAATCTGTGAAACTTGCCAATCTACATAATTCTTTTACTTGCTTCAGTTGGGCTCAGTATTTTACTGTCCTGGATCTCAATCAGGCATATTATCACATAATGTTAACAGAGGATTCCAACAATATTACTGCCTTCTGTACAGACTGGAACTTCTAAGATTTTAACAGGGTTCGGTTTGTCAGTGGGAGCTGCCATTCTGTTTTGCCTTCTAGATTGTATTTTGGGTGATTTCAAGTTCAAGTGTGTCTAGAATTACCTAGATGACATGGTTGTTTAGGTTGTTTACAGTGCTGGTCTGTCTGAACATCTGCAACATTATGAGGCAGTCCTGGTTTACCAGAGGGAGGCAGGACTTATTGTGAAACTCTCTAAAATCACACTGGCACACTGGTTTCACTCTTGGGACATCTTAGTTCCACCAATTGCATTAGAATTGACCAGGAGCATACTAGTGATTTGCGAAAATTACCAGCTCCTAGAAATAAGGAAGGTGTGGCCTGGTTCTTAGGCATGGCAAATTTTTTTCGCAAGTTGTGCCCAATTTTACTAAATTAGTGGGGTGCCTTAAAAAATTTCAAATGGGATGAAAGTAACCCACTAGTATTAGCCACACCCAATTTTGAGCTCCTGTTCTTGCAGACTGACACCTCTAATTCGTCTGGAGTAGAAAGTGGCAGCTGTCCTCCTGCAGGAGCAGAATGGGAGGGAGTGTGTGGCAGGTTGATGCACTATAGCCTATGCACCTTGGAAACTTTCACCTGCAGAGATGAAACATTCTACATATGAATGGGAAGCCTTGGCAACTCTGTTTGCCCTTGTGAAATTCAGATTTTATTTTGAACACTGGGAATTCTGTTTAGAGACTGACAATCGAGGTCTTAGGTTATGGCTCGTTATTTCCGTAACACCCTCTTAGGCAGTCACTTGTGCATTTATAAAACTGTTGTCAAAATCATACAACACATCACCTGGTCCTCCCTGTATAAGGACGTCCACAGGTTGGTGGGGGAGTGGGAGTGCTGTAAGGGAGCTGAGCCCTACCAAAGTTCCCTCAAGGGTCTTTTAGAGTTTACCCATGAGAAATGCCTGATGCATAAATTTCTTTTTGGTTATATAGGTCTGCTTCCACTGTGTGTGTGGGTATTGGGCACCTATTAGTTATCATGGATGACTTTTCTCGTTTTTCTTTACTCATTCCAAGCACAGGAGTGACCATCCTGGTAGCTATCCAGCAATTATTATGAATTCTTTCTGTTTATAGGCCACCCATGATGCTTGTTAGCTTTTGTTTCCCAGCTATTCATGAGGTTCTGCTTTGCTGACCAGGTGAACTGCAAGTTGAAGGTTGTGCTCATCTTTCACAAGGCTCAGATGAAGTCTGACATGTCAGTACCATGGCTCAAGTTTGTCTTTAACACTGCACAACCCAAAACCCTGGAGGCTGCTCCAGTATCCCTTGTGGTAGCACATACAGTAAATTCTCTTGTCAACCTGTGGTCAATCAATGATTTGCTTCTAGAACAAGTCACCCTAGCAGTAACACAGCACAATTGGAGCCAGGCTAGGCATAATACCAAAACTGCCCATCACAGGCTAGCCATCTGCTAGTATCAGGGGCTAAATGGTGCAGTGCAAAGGCTGGGGACAGAGTGTTAGTCCAAAACCCTAATATTGCTCAAAAAGGGGAGCTAGGGGAGTTAGGGTTCGCTAGCAAACTGGCTCCTCAGTTCTTGGGACCCTGTGAGATTGTCAGGGTGGTAGGCCCACAAATCACCTGATTTTGAATTTACACACAAGTAAAGTGTCATGCATGCACATTACCCAGGTGAAGGAGATTCAGATGTAAAGGGGTCCTTAATAGTGGGGAAGGGGGATTTTGGTTTGGTGGGGGAGGTTGAGCCATGGTGGGCTCCCTCTTTGAATTCCAGCCTCATGTGCCTGGCAGATGTCACTTCTCACAGCTCAGAGCTCGTGGCACCATTGGGTATTGTGGAGCCACAATGGGTAGCAAGGAATGGCTATGGATCTCACGGGCAGTCGGTGTCTTGAAGCTGGACTGGAGGATGAGCCATACAAGACTAGTAGGCAGCATGTGGTGTTTGCCCGAACTTTATATGCCATTATCATTATCACCATCACTATCACTACAGTAAAACAATCTTCTTTCAATAATGGTTACTGCCATTCTCTAATCAGCCCCAACATAATTATCACCCATCTAAAAGCTGGTATGTCCACCTCTGGTACTGATAACAGCAGGGAGACATTGTGGCATGGAAGCAATGATTCCTTGGTAGATCACTGGAGGAAGTTGGCACCATATCTGTACACTCAGGTCATCTCATTCCCATAAATCCTGGAAGGGGGGATGATCTCTGATGTTATGTTAAATCACACCCCAGATGTGTTCGACAAGGTTCAGAGCTGCTGAGTTGGGTGGCCATCACATCAATTGGAGCTCACCACTGTGTTACTCAAACCATTCTACCACACTCATGGCATTGTGAAATGGTGCATTATTTTGATGAAAATTGCCACTGCCAGTGGGAAACACAATTGTCATGAAAGGTGGACCTAACACAAACCACTGACCTTGCCACTGGTAGGGAGGATTGCGTGCCTCAGCGATACAGATATCCGTACCATAGATTCAACCACAATGGAGGGGTATCTGTTGAGAGGCCAGACAAACGTGTGGTTCCTGAAGAGGGGCAGCAGCATTTTCAGTAGTTGCAGGGGCAACCTTTGGGATGAATGACTGATCAGGCCCTGTAACATTAACCGAAACAGCCTTGCTGTGCTGCTACTGCATACAGATGATGTTAAGGGGAAACTACAACTGTAATTTTTCCCAAGGGGATGCAGCATTACTGTGTGGTTAAATGATGATGGCGTCCTCTTGGGTAAAATATTCTGGAAGTAAAATAATCCCCCATTCAGATCTCTGGGTGGTGTAACTCAGGATGACGACATTATCAGGAGAAAGAAAACTGGCGTCCTACAGAGCATGGAGTGCCAGGTCCCTTAATCGGGTTGAGAGGTTAGAAAATTTAAAAATGGATATGGATAGTTTAAAACTAGATATAGTGGGAATTAGTGAAGCTCGATGGCAAAAAGAACAAGACAGAATTATACAGGATTATAAATACCAAATCAAATAGGGGTAATGGAGGAGTAGGTTTAATAATGAATAAAAAATAGGAATGGAGATGAACTACTACAAACAGCATAATGAATGCATTATTGTAGCCAAGATAGACATGAAGCCCATGTCTACCACAGTAATACAAGTTTATATGGCAACCAGCTCCGCAGATTATAAAGAGATTGAAGAAATGTATGATGAGATACAAGAAATTGTTCAGATAGTGAAGGGAGACGAAAATTTAATAGTCATAGGGGAGTGGAATTCCATATTAGGAAAAGCAAGAGAAGGAAAAGTGGTAGATGAATATAGAATGTGGGAAAGGGATGAAAGAAAGCCATCTGATAGAATTTTGCACAGAGCAGATCATCATACACTATGTGTTCAAAAGTATCCGGACACCCCCAAAAACATGTTTTTCATACTGGGTGCACTGTGCTGCCATCTACTGCTGGGTACTCCATATCAGCGATGTCAGTGGTCATTACACATCGTGAGAGAGCAGAATGGGACACACTGTGGAACTCATGGACTTCGAATGTGGTCACTTGTGTCATACGTCTGTACAAATATTTCCACACTCCTGAACACCCCTAGGTACACTGTTTCCAATATGATCGTGAAGTGGGAACATGAAGGGACACATACAGCACAAAAGCATACAGCCTTATCTCGTCTCTTAACTAGCAGATACTGCCGACAGTTGAAGAGGGTCGTAATGTGTAATGGGCATCTATCCAGACCATTGAACAGGAATTCTAAACCGCATCAGGATCCACTCCAAGTACTATAACAGTTAGGTGAGAGGTGAGAAAACTTCCATTCCATGGTTGAGCAGCTGCTCACAAGCCACACATCACACCAGTAAATGCCAAATGACACCTTGCTTAGTGTAAGGAGCATAAACATTGGATAATTGAACAGTGGTAAACACTGTGTGGAGTGACAAATCATGCTACACAATGTGGCAGTCTGACGGCAGGATGTGGGCATAGTGAACGCCTGGTGAATGTTATCTGCCAGTATGTGTAGTGCCAACAGTAAAATTATGTTGTGGTCATGTTTTTGCACCGCTTGTAGTTTTGTGTGGCACTATCACAGCATCTTCTTGTTTCCCATTGTGGAAGAGCAATTCGGAGATGGTGATTGCACCTTTCAACACGACCTGTTCAATGATACAGGTCATGTGGTGGAGTGGTTACATGACAGTAACATCCCTGAAATGGACTTCCCTGCACAGAGTCCTGAACTGAAGCCTATAAAACACCTTTGGGGTGTTTTGGAATGCCAACTTGATGCTTCCCCTCAGTGCAGCCCTCTGTGAAAAATGTGCTGCCATTCCCCAAGAAACCTTCCAGCACCTGACTGAACGTATGACTGCGAGAGTGGAAGCTGTCATCAAAGCTATGGGTGGGCCAACACCCTATCGAATTCCAGCATCACTGATGGAGGGTGCTATGAATTTTGAGTCATTTTCAGCCAGGTGTACAGATACTTTTTATCTCACAGTGTAGCTAACACTTGGTTTAAAAATCATGACAGAAGGTTGTACATGTGGAAGAGGCCTGGAGAAACTAGAAGGATTCAGATAGATTATATAATGGTAAGACAGAGATTTAGGAACCAGGTTTTAAACTGTAAGACACTTCCAGGGCCAGATGTGGACTCTGACCACAATTTATTGGTTGTGAACTGTATATTGAAACTGAAGGAACTGCAAAAAGCTAGGAATTTTGAGAGATGGGCTCTGGATAAACTGAAAGAATCATAGGCTGCAGAGTGTTTCAGAGAGCATTAGGTTAACACTGGGAAGAACATGGGAAGTAGAAGACAAAAGGGTAGCTTTGAGAGATGAAATAGTGAAGGCAGTAGAGTATCAAGTCGGTAAAAAGATGAGGGCTAGTAGAAATCCTTGGGTAACAGAAGAGATATTGAATTTAATAGCTGAAAGGAAAAAATATAAAACGCAGTAAATGAAGCAGGCAAAAAGGAATACAAACATATCAAACAAGATCGATAGGAAGTGCTGAATGGCTAAGCAGGGATGGCTACAGGACAAATTTAAGGATGTAGAGGCACATATGATTAGGGGCAAGATAGATACTGCCTACAGGAAAACTGAAGAGATATTTGGAGAAAAGAGAACCACATGTAAGAATATGAAGTGCCCAGATGGAAAACTGGTTCCAAGCAAAGAAGGGAAGGCTAAAAAGTGAAAGTATATAGAGGGTATATACAAGGACGATGTACTTGCAGGCAATATTATGGAAATGGAAGATGGTGTAAATGAGGATGAAATGGGAGATATGATAATGCACGAAGAGTTTGACAGAGCACTCAAAGACCTTAGTTGAAACAAGGCCCTGCGAGCAGACAACATCCATTGGAACTACTGATAGCCTTGGGAGAGCCAGCCTTGACAAAACTCGACCATCTGGCGGGCAAGATGTATGAGACAGGCAAATTACCCTCAGACTTCAAGAAGAATATTATAACTGTGATCCCAAAGAAAGCAAGTCTTGACAGGCGTGAAAATTACCAAACTATCAGTTTAATAAGTCACAGCTGCTAAATACCAACATGAATTCTTTGCAGACGATTGGAAAACTGGTACAAGCCGACCTTGGGAAAGATTAGTTTGGATTCCGTAGAAATGTTGGAACACATGAGGCAATACTGACCCTACAATTTTTTGTAGAAGATGGATTATGGAAAGGCAAACCTACATTTCTAGCATTTGTAGAATTACAGAATGCTTTTAACAATGTTGACTGGAATACTCTCTTTCAAATTCTAAGTGTGGCAGTTGTCAAACACAGGAGTGAAAGGCTATCCACAATTTGTGCAGAAACCAGATGGCAGTTATAAAAGTCAAGGAGCATGAAAGGGAAGCAGTGATTTGGAAGGTAGTGAGACAGGGTTTTAGCCTATCCCTGGTGTTGCTCAATCTGTATATTGTGCAATCAATAAAGGAAACAAAAGAAAAATTATGAGTAGGAATTAAAATCCAGGGAGAAGAAATAAAAACTTTGAGGTTTGCTGATGACATTGTAATTCTGTCAGAGACAGCAAAGGAGCTGGAAGTGCAGTTGGACAGAATGGACAGTGCCTTCAAAAAGGGGGGGGGGGGGGTGTAAGATAACCATCACCGAAAGCCAATCAAAGATAATGGAATGTAGTCAAATCAGGTGATGCTGACAGAATTAGATTAGGAAATGAGACCCTTAAGGTAGTAGATGAGTTTTGCTATTTGGGGAGCAAAATAACTGATCATGGTCAAAGTAGTGCAGATTTAAAATGTGGACTGGCAATGGCAAGGGAAGTGTTTAAGAAGAGAAATTTGTTAACAAACTATAAATTTAAAATGTCAGAAAGTATTTTCTGAAAGTATTTGTATGGAGTATGGAAGTGAAACATGGACGATAAATAGTTTAGATGAGCAGAGATCATAAGCTTTCGAAATGTGATGCCATAGAAGAATGCTGAAGATTAGAGGTTAGATCATGTATCTCATGAGGTACTGAATAGAACAGAGTAGAGGAGAAGAGAAATTTGTGGCAGAACTTGACAAGAAGAAGGGATCACTTGGCAGTACATGTTCGGAGGCATCAAGAGAACATCAGTTTAGTATTGGAGGGAAGCATGGAGGGTAAAAATAGTAAATGGAGACCAACGCATGAAGACATGGAACAGATTCTGGAGGATGGTCAGAGTTGAAGAAGCTAGCACAGGATAGAGTAGCATGGAGAGCTGCATCAAACCAGTCTGAGAACTGAAGATCACAACAACCCAAGGGGTGGATGTGGTTTACCACCAGTTTTCAATACTCCTTCTATGAGATAGTGCCTCGCACAAGCTCCATTAGACCCATGGGTAGCCACATGGATGTTTCCCGGAGTATAATGGAGGCCCCGCCAGTACAGGAGTCAAGGAGCTGTTCCCCTTGTGGGTGATGGAAATGCACCCTCCCAAAGGCATGATGAAGGTATCAAGATTCATCAGACCATGCAGTGATCTGCCATTGCGCCAAAATCCAGTGCCAATAGTTACATGCCTATTTCAGTTGTAGTTGACAATGTCATGGCGTTAACACTGGCACACTCGTGGGTCACCAGCTACACAGACTAATCATTAGGAGTGTTTGGAGCATTGTGCATTCAGACACACTTGTTATCTGCCCAGCATTAATATATGATGTTTGCTGCCTGTCTTATTTTACCATTCTGCCCAGCCTATGATGTCTACCATCTGTCATGAGGGGTGCTTGGCCACCCCCATAAAGTCTGGACATGGTTTTAGCTTTGTATTGCCAAGTGTTGAAGACAACAGCCACAGCACTCCTCGACCACCCAACAAGCTGTGCAGCTTCCAAAATGCTCATGCCAAGCCTTCAGACCATCAAAATCTGCTCTCGGCAAAACTCAACAGATTGTGTGCATTCCCCATTCTATACATGGACAGCATGATCACTGCTAATCCATGCACTGTACGTGTGTCTGACCAGCAGACAAGACAAGGAGCTATTGCCTGGATGAGTTTATATTGATAGCAAATTGTTGGTTATAATGTTTTGGCTGATGTGTATATGGATTTAGTATCATGACTTCCAAATGGATGTTGGTCAATGCCAAGGGAACCATACTGCAACATTCAATGCATTAATTTATTACAAGGGTGTACCAGAAAATAATGCCTCCAAAATTTTTATCCCATTAAGAATATCAGTTGAAGTATTACTTGTCATGCATATTACTCTGGCAGTGTTCCCACTTTGCTGACAATATGCAGCATCCTCCTGCTGGAGAGTTCTGAATTACAGTATGTAACATGGGTGTGTGTTATTTAACCATGTTAGCATGTGAGAAAACTCTCAGGAAACAGAGCACAAATTCAAATAGTTCATCCACATGTGGAGCACCGTCTCTTTCAGCATGACAATGCCAGACCATACACAACTTTTTTTGCACCTACAAGAGTGACACCTTTGATTCATTATTATTGATGATCTTCCACACTGACCCAGTTTGAGCAAATGAATTTTCAACTGTTTGTAAAACCTAAAGAACACCTTCAAGGAATTAACTGCAATAGTGATGAATTAGTGTGAGCAGAGGTGAGGCTGTGGGTCTGCCAACAAAGTCAAACATTCTACAGTGAAAACACCAACAACCTGGTGTCTCATTAGGAGAAAGGTGTTCAGTGCCAGGGTGACAATGTTTGAAATAAATATATAAACATGAAGAATGAAGATGTAAAATGTTAATAAAGTGTTTTCATTAAAATGCTTCAATAATTTTCAAGTAGAATTTTAAGCCATTACTTTCCAGCAAGTTCTCGTGCCCAAAATGTACAACAAATAAAACTTAGTTTTAATTAATTTGGCAAAGAAGGTGTCTTTCAATTGATATAACATCTACATGCATCTCTTAAAGTTATATGGAATTTCAGTCCATCAACTAACACAGCACACAATGTAAGAGAAGACTTCTTGTGGATGAAAGTTCCATTCTGGGCATCATTTGGATTTTTCGGTAAACATTAAGCTGTGCTACTGGTCAATTTGTTACCACATCCCTTATTTGGCTTCCACATTTCTAGGCTTTGTCAGCTCACAGCCACACTGCCACCTTTCAACCTAGGCTAGGCCTTGAGCTGCACTATGTAGCAGTCTCTCACCGCAACCAATATTTCGAGGGGGCTAACATGTTAACCTTGTAACCTTTGAATAGTTCTCAGGTTCAGGTCCAAGGTCAATGACTGTTCAAACTCCTTTTCATTCAACACAATGTATTCTGCATACTTATTCTATATGCCAAACCATCATTACGTCAAGGGTCAAATCCAAAGCCTGAACCACGTTGGGTCTACCCACTCTTACTGTATTTACTAGTATTTAGTATATTTACATTCCTATCATTTCCTCACAATGATGGTATAGGATTACTGTTCTGATACTGCTCATCAATTGAATTGCAAGCTGTTCACAAAGTTTGTATAAACTATAATGAAGCTCTCACATATATTCAAATGCTAATGCTGCATTACTGCTATCGCAGTACTTCTGCAGTTGCACCCAAGATGGATGTTGAAGCAGACTTTTTCAGCGCAGACAGTACACAAGTAGTTTGTGTGACTGTGTCAGAACCCTCAAATCTGGTTTGCAGATTAAAAATGCCAGTGGCACCTAGTGAATTTGTTTGCCTGCTGACAAATGGTTCAAATGGCTCTGAGCACTATGGGACTTAACATCTGAGGCCATCAGTCCCCTAGAACTTAGAACTACTTAATCCTAACTAACCTAAGGATATCACACACATCTATGTCCGAGGCAGGATTCAAACCTGCGACCGTAGCAGTCGTGCAGTTCCAGACTGATGTGCCTAGAACCGCTTGGCCCTGCGGCCGGCTGCCTGCTGACAGCTGAATACCCTAAAAACAGTTAAACTGTAACAGATTTTAAGTGGTGTGTGTATGTAAGATTACTTACAACAGTAACTGTAACATTGGCAGTTTCACTATCAATATGTGTAGCAATATGTGTAGCAATATGCAGCAAACACAGAAAGTGGTTATGAACAAACCGGTCAATATTTAATGTGTAACCCCTTGGCTTCATCAAAACTTTGCTGCTGACATACAAATTCATTCTGCACCTACAGGCTGCGTAACAATTTATGCTTCCATGTGATATTTGTCTAAAATTTAAGTTTACTGCTGACAGTTCTATCTACACTTTGTTCACATATTCAGAGTCAACACTTAATGTTAATAGTACTACAAAACATAGTTCACAGATTAGTGACCATGCCAATGTCACTTCAAAATTATTTTCAAATAATTTATTTTACTTCATTAATGACTAAATTATAATTCTCACTCCATTCCATGATAAACTGCCATAGGGTCAGTTCATGACAGTTCAACCAGGGGCTCCAGCTCATAGTCTCAGATTTGACTGAAATTCAGTACACTAATTCTACCGTGTGTGGAACACTCGTGTACAAAGTATTAGTTTCCAGTGCCAATTAGTTCCAGAATTATGACTTGTGAAAGAAGGTGGCATAACCCAGATATTGCAACCCACATCTGGCAATCTATCTTCAGACCCAACTTCAGGTCTTAACAACTTTGGAACTGTTCCACACAGTCCAGTGAAATTTTTACAACCCAGTAACATCCATTTGGAGAACACACTATGAATCAAAACACCAACAACGTATTTCTGAAGGAAAATGAAAAATTCCAAAATGTGATTAAAAAATGTAATACATTAAAAGGTACATATTGTAGGTGCCCTCTATGCCAAATATAATTCACTCAAAAAGGGTATAAATCTTTTTTGATGGTAAGCTTAATATGGCCTAAACACACATGGAACTCATCATGCCCATATCAGTCACAAAAACTGAGTTACATGCACATGAAAAGACAAAAATTTGAAAAATTACCTGAAAAACATGGATTTTAGAAGTGTGGTAGCACAAAAGGGACAAGTGCTATCCAAGCCAAATTTCACACACTGCATAAATAGGCCATAATATAATATGTGGCAAAATTTCAACTTCTTATTGCAGGACATTTGTGTACAATGGAAGTTGACAGATGTATTTGGTGATGTGGCCATTGTTCCACAACACAATTTTGTAAAGACATATTGTAAACTGTTCTGCCTCTTCTTATCCTGTCCCACAACTGTTTAATCACTAAGTAACAACATACAGACAGATTAACACAACCTATCATTAATGTTTACTGCACCTTAACTGCTAAAAACCAGTTGATTGTGCTTCAAACAGAAATTCTCCCTCACTTTAGCTACTGTACTCTGTACACTGAGTGGCAAATTGTACTGTCTTCCTGACACTGTGGTAGGACTGGAACTGTCATAAGAATATGTTCAAAAGGAATCCACCACCTGTCTGCCAAACATGGCCAATGAAATGATCTTGCTGGTCATGCTGGTGCCATGAAGTTCACAAATACATCACCTTCTGCTTCACAGTGCTCTGCAACACATCCTAAGTACCATTTGTCATCATAAACAGCAATAACATAGCATCCTGGTTGTATGCTACTGTTTTTGCTTCTGAATCTTGAATCAGACACACTGTGAAGACACATGTTGTGCATGAGCCTGTAGTTATAACCGGACAGTCTGCTCGTCTGCACATTGTCAGAGTCCACTAGAGAGAAGTGATGATGGCTCCTTGTGGCTGCAACAGTTTTAACGTGTTCTATTCTGCTTTTTAGCAAGTCTTTGACTGATTTCACCTCATCTTTTGTAACAGAATGATTGTATGCCAGAGATATTTTTCTGTACCCAGGTAAATAAGTGAAGAGGTGTTAGAATGCGAACTTCTGTAGGGTGCTGAAGACTAGCTCGTGATGCCATCTGCTTAATGGTAGCACCAATACCATCACATATTTATACCATGACTTGTTGCAAAAAATTCCATTCTACATGAATCTGAAAATCATGGTAATGTATGCATAAACTTGAGATTTTTACAGTTTTTGTACTGACTTGCTGCCCCATCACTGAAGTATTTCACAAAATGTATGTGAGGTAGCTTGTTTTTCGCATATGCCATGATAGTGCGAATGTGGGCGTGAACTGCAATGGCATCATGAATTAAACAGTCACTAAAAACACACAGGTTCACGACAGACACATCACCTGATTCACCTCTACAGTAAATCGCAAATGGCTGGAGAGTTGCTTGACTGTTGTCCCAATGATATCCTTGGATGGCATCTTGAACTATAAACGCATAATTTTCAGAAAAGTCTAGTATTCCTATAATTTCATCTTGTTTCAAATTATCCTTACAAAACTGGAGATAAGCCGATTGTGCTGTTGCTGTGAAGCTGTGTGTGGTCAGTTTGTCCATTTTTTGACAACACATTTCAACAGATTCTTCCAATGTACTTTTCTTTGTTTCAAGGCTTGTGTGATCCATGCGTGTCCATTGTTTATAAGAAACATGTTCATCATCATTCATAAGGAGTTCACCATACAGTTTGTTATTCATGTGTTCTGCAAGATTTGCCTTACCAGGACACTTTTCTCACCTGTGTATCATGCACTGGTAGGAACTGATGTCACACACTAGCAGCTTCATTGCACCCTTGAAATCCAGACCAGAATCCTTTATAGCAGCAAACATCAGCTTAACATTTTGATGGGTCTCACATACACAGACATTGTGTGTGTCCCTTGCACTTACAGGCACAACCCATTTTGGCCGAAGATTGAAAAAAGATGATAAACCTGCTTTGGTATTGGGATACTTTTCCTTGAATTCTACATTAGTTCTGATATATTGCACAGCAACAGTCTTTTTTGCATCTGTACACATACATTTCCCATTTTCACTGTTACATAGTGGTTTTTTTTCCAGGCATTATTCGGCTGTAGTCATTACTTTCATAAAACTCCGACACTAGCACCTTTATTTCTGAACTCAATTGCTTACCCTGAGCCTGCTGAAGTTGTGCTTGCTTTACCATATCTGTAGAAACATTGAATTCCTTTTCAGTGTAGTCAATAGACCAGCTGGAAGGTGCAAGGGTAAGGATAGCTACTTTTTTCTGGTGTGTGGATATGGCACATTTTTCTTTCAAATTGTGCACAATTTTGTCCAAATCAGAGCATTTCTGGCATGATTTCTGTTCCTTTGGAGCAGATAGTTCTTCCTCTTCCACCATTAGTGTCAGCTATTTTGTGTTTTAAATCCATTTGAGTTTTTTGTAGTTTTCTCCTACCATAGCTGGGCCTGTCTCTTTTTCCAACTTTGTGTGTCTTCATGGGAGACAAACCAAGAGCAGTCGCCGAAGTATTTAATTGCTCATCCACTGTGGTTGTAGGTGGCTGATACCTTTCATCAGTCATGTTTAAATTATCAGAATTTTCTTCATTTTTTAGCAGTGTAACACACTTGGAACATAACTTTTGTTCTGGTTTCATGTTAAGTCCTATGCACTGATGCATTTTCAGTACTGATTTTATATCAATTTCTCTGAGGCTACACTTCACTGTCTTCTTATGAATCTAAAATGGATCAAAACAACTTCTTTGTAGGAAAGAATACTTATCCAGAAACACTTTCATATGATAATAAACACTAAAGTTTCCTGGAACTTTACTTCTTGTGCCCACAAGGTGTATCCCAGAACTCCATAGCAACAAATCTTGGTCCTATTCATCCAGATCATACAGTACCAAGCGAATGCCACATTTTGTTCCATATGTTGTTTTATGACATTCAGACACTTGTGCTCTTGTGCTCTACCAATACTGCAACTTGTTTGAACAAAAGCTCCACTAGTACACTCTTCTGCCCCCATATGGCTTTCCACAACAGTACTGACCAGTCTGAACTAGAATCTTAAAAACATGAGTAACCTGTAATTGTTGATTGTTTCCTTCATTGTTCCTGCCTAACAATGACTCATTCTATTCCTGAAAACTACCATTGTTTAACTTTGTTGCCTAATGGTTCCCAACAATTGCTGCAGCTTTATCTGAAATAAGCTGTCTGCATCATCACTATTACTCGCTAAATGATGTTAAAAGAAACTTAACCAAATACATCTCTGTCAACTTTTATTGTACACAAATGCCTTGCAATAACAAGTTGTAATTTCGCCACATATTATATTATTTATTATATTATGGTCTACTTATGCAGTGTTTGAAATTTGGCTTGGATATCACTTGTCCCTTTTGTGCTACCACACTTCGAAAATCCATGTTTTTCAGGTAATTTTTCAAATTTTTGTATTTTTGTGGACATGTAACTCTGTTTGTGTGACTGATATGGGCAAGATGAGTTCTGCATGTGTTTAGGCCACATTAAGCTTACCACAAAAAATTTATACCCTTTTTGAGTGATTATATTTGGCATAGAAGGCACCTACAATATGTACCTTTTAACGTATTACATTTTTTAATCACATTTTGGAATTCTTTATTTTCCCTCAGAAATATGTTGTTGGTGTTTTGATTCATAGTGTGTTCTCTAAGTGGATGATGTTACTGGATTATAAAAATTTTACTGGACTGTGCAGAAAAGTTCCAAAGTTATTAAGACCTGAAATTGGGTCTGAAGATAGATTACCAGATGCGGATTGCAATTTCCGGGTCATGCCACCTTCTTTCACAAGCCATAATTCTGGAACTAATTGGCAGGGGAACTTAAAATTTTGTACGTGAGTGTTCTACACTTGATAGCATTGGTCTACTAAATTTCAGCCAAATCTGAGACTATCAGCTGGAACATTTTTCTCAAATTGGTTGAACTGACTTGGAATGACTCAATAATAAAAACTGAGCGAGGTGGCGCAGTGGTTAGCACACTAGACTCTCATTCGGAAGGACTACAATTCAATACTGTGTCCGACCATCATGATTTAGGTTTTCCGTGACTTCTGTAAATCACTCCAGGCAAATGCTGGGATGGTTCCTTTGAAAGGGCACAGCCAAGTTCCTTCCCTAATTTGATGACCTTGCTGTTTGGTCTCCTCCCCAAAATAACCCCAACCCTACACTGCAATAATGCATTAACTCCACCCACACCATTTATAAAGTTAATGGCACTGCTAACATTCACTACAGTCGCAGTTATTCTTAAGTTGCACATTAAGGTTGCCATTTAAAAGAAGCGCATCAGAGCAGGATATACCCACCTTATGGCAACCACTTTATCAATATAATTGGGTTGTGCATTAAAAAAGTTTTCAATGATTACTGAATGTTAAATCTAACCTCTTCCTCAGTTCTATGTGAGGTTTAATACAATGCTTATTTCAATGCACTGTGCAAAATGTATTTAAGACTGAAAGGTTATAAGTTTTATAGTAAACAGAATTACTCGTTTCCAGCAGTAGGACATCAATTGTATGTATTCACGTGCCATACTGCACACACAAATTAATGAAACACTGTTAAGAAATACAAGTAAGCCACTTACCATGAAGCATAACTCAGTTTGTACTTCATCCGTTTCCTCTTTTTTAATCCACATACTTGGTTCCTGGTCCATGGCTTCAGTTCTACAGTCTGAAAAAGAAAAGCAATCAGATAAGAATAGCTGTACTCAGTTCCCATTGTTACCATGAAGTATAGCTCAAAGGCAGTACTTTCACTCAGGAAAAAGATTCAAAGTGGCTGAGGAAAAGAGTGTTTAGTGATACAAGCTCACTCACATATCTCGTGTCATGAAGAGTGAGAACAATCATACAATAACATTCACTGGAACCGGAATATTTACAGTTGCTACTGCTCCTTTGTAACACTGGCTTATGGATACTGCCCTAAAGTGACAATTATGAAACATGTGTATTTTTTGTGCATGCACTAACTTCAGTATTACTAACAAAGCAGTCAATAGACTGCAGCGAAATTACTGAATAACTCCAAATATTTCATTCTACACTTTGTTCATTGCATTACTTAATTTCAGTCTGATAGAGGAATGATGAAAATCCAGACATACTGATTGATTGCTTATCAGTGAATATGCATTTTCAACATGGGTATTTCCTTGAAACTTTCTTCCTCTGTATTCATTCACGGATGTATACTCAATAAGCGCCATTATTTTGGAATCTTTACATGCTATTAAAGAAAACCACATACCTGCACTGTAGATTGCACACTGCAACGCGGAATTTCTCATTTTTTATTACTATCAAGATTAAACATTGGTTAGTTTTTTCTTACAAAACTGATCTACTGAAACGACTTCCTACTATCTGTAAATATGAAGAATGATCTAAGTTCTGGAGACATGTAATGCTTTATGTTAGACAAATTACAGTTAATTTGTACCTCGTATTTCGCCAGTTCCTAAATACTGTTGCAGAATTCCTACACAGAACTCCATTAAAACCCACACACCACAACACACTAGTATTTACACATGATTAGACGAATACTAACGACACGAATAATCAAAGCACAAAGTAAACTAAAAAAATGCAACAGAATTACAGCATTTACTTTCATGCGAACATACTCAGACCATGAAATGATGAAGTAACTGTGACCATCTGAAAAAATGCTTACGTTAGCCCTAAAATCTGAAGCCGCTATATGACTACATCAGATCACAGCAGATTATCATCACAAACGTTATTACAGCTAATTAAGTCAACATAACCGCACTAACATAGTGATTGTTCGAACTTCACTGTCCGCCTTTCCTTGTCAGTAACGAAATGCATGGCGATCATTGCAAAGACAAACTGCTCCTGACAACACGTCACAATCTCAGCTGATTCTTTTATGAAGGTACACGTAACGATTTTACAGGGCAGACCAAAACAGCAAGCACTAGTAACTCAGGTGTTTGATTGTTATGAACATAACCTCAAAAATTACAACTTTCACACACCCTCACCAACCATACTATAGGTGATGTGCTTACAATTAAATACAGAATAAAATCTCATACTTATATAACCATTCGTACCTAAAAAAAAAGGAAGAAAAAAAAAGGAAAAGAAAGAAGAAGAAGAAGAAGAAGACAGCAGCATCAAACATAGTTACCAAAGCGTCTGCGAACTATTACGCGTGAATTTACTTCGGAAACAATTTTTCACTTATTCCTGTTTGCAGTTTATAAACGCTTATAAATGACGTAGAGAATGTCACACAAATTTCCGCAAAACCACGAGAGTGCAGCTTATTGGACGCACGAACGCGCAAAACCAAAGGCTTACAGCAATACAAAGCACTGTACCGTGAGCTGTGAGAGAAGCAGTATCGAAGAACTGCAAAGATAAAGTGCGAAAATTAAATTCCATACGATATTCAATCGCTTTGGTAAATACGTATCGCTATTTCAGTACAACAACTAGATAACATAAAATAGCTGTTATTGCAGGAATGCGTTTGAAAATTTCTTGGAATTTTAGATCTTCAATGTACTGTGTGGGAACACTGATCTGAACAGGGACATCACATGATTGTAATTTTCCTTTGTTACAGGCAGCACGCGCATCTACAGGGTGCTTGACAGAGAGTCTTGTTGATTTTTTTTTTCTGGTTAGATTTATGAGCTCTAAACACTTCGTCAAAGTTTTCATTAAATCACATAACAAATTGGCGCTGTTTTATGACATTCCCATCCGAAGAAGGAAGGAAGATCGTATTTAACGTCACATCGACATCAAGGTCATTAGAGACAGTGCACAAGCTCGGATTGTGTTAAGGATGGGGAAGGAAATAGGCTGTGCCGTTTCAAATAAAACATCCTGGCTTTTGCTTGGAGCCTAAATCTCTATGGTCAGATACTGCTTTGAACCACCGTTCTTCTAATTGCGAGTCCAGTGCGCTAACTACTGCGCCATCTCACTTGGTATTAGTAATCTGACTGGTTTCCTGTTCAAATCTTCTTTTGTAACAGCAATGTAATGAATCGGATGATACAGCCAATTGGTAATCTTCTCACGGGCTGCTTAATGAACAATATAAGGTTAGTTACTCCCTTCTTATCGCATATTCAGCAACAATATTCCAGTCAACAGGCCAGTTCACTTTTACCAACTTTTTTTAAAATTCTGTAGTGACTGGCAAAGGCAATGAGATACATTCCATTTCACTGTGACGAATAAACATTAATTTTAAATCAATGAATTCTAGGTGAGATTTTCCAGTGTTTAATTAATTCTAGGTTAGAGATTTCCTGAATAGCAGACGAGCTTGTTGCAGCAACAAATTTGTTTGGATTCTGCCCTGCACAACAATCGCTAAAATGAGATTTACCATTGTTGGTAGAGACTTCAGCATCCATACAAACAGCTTGCTATCTCACATCTTCCTCGTTTTCCCTGTATTTCCGAGCACATGAAACAGTCTTCTTATTTTCACTTTATGGCATTGTCTGTAAAATTTAAAAAATGCAGTTGCTGCTTATAAAACAAAGTATTGTTCACAGGATCAGTTGTTGTCAACAAAACTTGCTGGAAACGGAAGTTGCAGCTTACAATTCTTTGATATAACTTTTGGGCCCACTCCATGTCTTGTACCTTCTCCTTTCGAGCCCTGTCTTTTTCTAAAAGGTGAGCATTATAATTAGGTGTAAATGCATCTTTATTGACCCCAGGCCATGTATAGACGTCACTGATATTTTTTTTTTTTTTTTAAGATGATGGAAACAGAGACTATAATCCTCTGAAACTTTCTTCCTGTAAATATGGTCTGTATGATCAGATTTGTACAGGGATTACATGAGTTTTGATGTTAAGTGACAATCTTAGGAATTTTTTTTTCCACAGTGAAAGTAGTAAGACTGAGCCACTGAAAAACGCTCAGCTTGATTCCTCACACCATCCCAAAGTTCTGGTGAACTAAATTTTCTTAGATGATGGTCCTTCTGTCTTCTTAAATTGGGTTTTGAATGCTCTTTTCTTCGTCGCTATAACTGCAACACCTTGACAGAGTCCAAGTTTAATCAGATACATGGTCTTACAGACGTTGATTCATTCTGTTCTTCATAGCAAGTAGAACATAACAGTGAAGTTCCTTTTTGAGTTCACTGAATTACTGCAAATAAGGCCACTTTTCCTCTCATACATCTCTAATTTGTAATATCTTTAAAAAATGTTCAGCATTTTCTGTATTGATAAATTTCTTATGACATTTACTTCGGCAGTTTTCCCAATGCGGATCTTTCATGTAAGCTCCTGGAACATGGAGTTCCCTGGGTGAAATGTAGGATTCTTTGCACTGGTATCTGATTTTGAAAACATTTATATCCCTGTGTTCTCAATGTTTATATATGTTTTATGGCGTTGCTTGTCCTTGAAAGCGTTTCTCCTGTGTCTCTAAATTCTGTCCTTTACTGGAGTGCCCATCAGTAATGTCACCTTCATTTCTTGTCTACAATAGCTCTGAACCTTGTTACCATCAGTTGGCTTTAATTGCCTCAAATTAAGATTTCCTCATTTTTGTTGCTCTTCATCTGATCCATTACCAGATGTTGGCTGCTATTCAAAAATAGGACGAGAGATACCCGATGGCGAATGTGAATCATGATTGTTATCACTGGCCAGGAGAGTATAGGGAAAGTGACTGATTTGTGTGGTATGTCATTCAAGAAATATGAAGAATCAAGGCTACTTACAGAAGAACAGAGACAAAGTCTTGTATCTTGTGCAGCCTGTATTTTATACTTCACTTACTTTTCACACTTGCAGAAATAAAGAAAAGGATTCCACTCTGCATCCATAGAAAATGAAGGGAACAGAAAAAAAAAATAAAGCGTTGAAATTTGATGTCAAAGCAATGGTATTTCAGAAGACTATTGTTATACATACAAGCAAGACACTGCAAATTCCACTATATTTTCCTGTGGAACTCATAACTAACAAATTGATAGTACATGAGAGCTCTGAAATCAAACAAACGCCCCTGATTTTTTAACTCTTTATGGCATAAATAGAACAAAACCAGAAATAATGGGGGAAAAAATGCTCACCAAACATTGTTGCCAATATAAACAGTGTTACTGTCACACACAGACAACATAAATATTTCTGTGTATGGAGTTTAGATATTACAGTTGTGTAGTTCAAGATATCTCCCTCAGGCATTACAGTTATGGTACCATTGCTAGTTCTTATTAAGAAACACCTGCACAATTCAAGATAGCTATTTGTAGCAGAGAAATGTTCACTGTCATAATATTTGCATATTTGTTGAAGGGAGTATTGCGATCCAACAGTACATCCTGAGAGATGCCTAGCTGTAGCAGAGGGATGAGTAATAGTGAGGACTCAAAGGTGCAAAAGATCGAGTTATTGTATTAATGTCACGATATTTTGAACAGTTGTAAAGATTGGTTGAAATACTATGAATAACTGTACAGCAGCTAAAGACACAATGACCACTCTAGTAAAAACGACCTTATTCAAAGCAGCCAGCAATTTTTGAAAATGTCAATTGAAAAAATATTACAAAAAAATGCTGTTACAAAATATATTACCTACAAAATAGAGGTTATAATCTACATGTAGTTTAATACGTATTAAGGTATGATAACTGAGCTTAACATTTTATCTGGAAGTATCTATCAGATTTTAAAGAATTTCAAGTAAAGCAAGCTTGATACCATTTTAACAATGGTATCCTCATTCAAAGAATCTTTCACATAGATTTTAAATTTATATCAACTTGAAACAAAACGCCGTTTTGAGAATTTTCAGAAGTTGCAATTGCTATGGTTAGAATATTTCGCAGTAAATTGGCGTTTGTGTTTATAAGAACAGTTTTTCGTTCTGATGGGATTCGATTTCATTTCAAATTTAGCTTTAAATATGTGAAAGCATTAATAAATTTTGTGTTGATATTTCATTATAACATTTGTGACCAAAAACCGAAAATGAATTTATTATACTGGAATTATGATATCTTAAAATACTGATAGTTGCACAGTAATGTAAATATCTACTTGCCTATACTGAGTGTTCTCTAAAATTATTGTCACTCTTTGGTAAGGAAAATGGAACTGTGTTACCTTACTAACAAGCACCAATTGAAAGCAATTGCTGAAATATAGAATAAGATTCCTTTCACAAAATTTAAGTATATTTTGCCACTTAACAAAAATTTTGTTTACATCTCATTCTTGCAAAATGATAGCTCAGAGAATATGTTAAAACAGTGACTATTCATAAATTAATTAGAATCAAAACCCAATAATAGAAAGTTGCAACATCCGCTACATCTATACTACTTTACTTAGTTCTTGTCTTTCCCTCTGGAACACAGGGCTGTGACGAAATTCCTCCACCTGGTACGATTTCTAGCAAGTCTCTTCACTACACTCCAGGTTTTCCCATCCTCTGCAGCGTCTCTCTCGATCATCCTTTTCCATGTCTGTTTGGGACGACCACGTTTTCTAACTCCTTGAGTGTTCGAGTCCAATGCCATCCTTTCAACAGCTCCATCTGGTTTCCTCCATGTATGCCCAATCCAGTCCCATTTTCTTTCTTTGATTTGTATATTGGTTGGATGCTGATTTGTCGCCCTCTAGAGATCTTCTTTTGTCATTTTATCCGGCCATCTCACATTTAAAATACGCCAATCAAAAACCTGTCTCCTATCCTCTTCCCATCCCTAGCCCACACTTTTTCATTTCCTTCCCATTTCCCCCACATAACAGATTCTGGAGTATAAACCACGTATAGGGGTGTCGGAGGAAATGCCAAGCGCATATGCCGAACGTCTGGCAAATCGTCAGTGCCTGGGCGATAAGGCAGCCCCACCAAGGCAATTGGAAGCGGTGGACTAATCACCCACACTCCTTAAATACTCTGATTACTGAAACCGAGACGAGAATATAAAACTGGATGGATAAACTGGTAATACATCTGTACTGACATATCTAATTTCTTTTTCCTGGAAAGGTTATAGGTTTCCTCCTTCTGTAGTGTTTAAAACAGTACTCATGCTCAAGCTCAGTGCAAAATACATACCACAAAGCTACTCAAACTAAGCTCGATATTGTTTGCAAATAAAATGAAGTTTCTTTTTTTTAAGAGATGTATGTGCCAATTAAGCACCAAATCAAAGTTGATTGCAGTGTCTACTACTTAAGTGACACAACTGACCTGCTGATACATAACACAGTGAAATAAAAATCACTGTTTGGATGATATATGTCTTTTTTGTTGCATGACAGCAGACAGGCAAATACATATTAATTAAAACACTGGATAAAAGTGCACTTACAAACCCAGCTGTCAACTGCAAATCTGGAAGCTCATTCGGAATTTTCTATGGCACTAAATAAAGTTAGATGGTATTTTATTCTGTTAGGTTACAATTTAATCACTTAGGCACAGTTTTTGGTAAAATCAGAAATAAGATACACAAGTAGATTACTGCAATGTCGAACATATGTCTCAGGCTACAGTACTCATCAATTTTTTATTTCAGTCGTACTTCCATCTTCATTGGTTTTGTAACTCGAAACTAAACTGTCACATTCCAACGTTTCAAGGTCTTGCGCTACTATTACTATGCAGATCAGTCTGTCAGCACACCTATGTTTCCTTCCATTCTCATTTGTTGGCTTCGCCAATTCACAGTCAAGGGGTCCAACACCAGCCCTAACCTAGGCTTCAGGCTTCACTACAGGTCATTGTGTCACTAAATCTAATTTTTCCATTCATTAAACAACTATGAAAATCAGTAACAAACTCTAAAATTCATAATAACCAGACACATAAAAGTTATTTTGGCGCTATGCATATTAAAAATAATGTAATCAAATCATTCCACCTACTGCCATCCAATTGCCTATGACCAGCATCAATACATTTCCATCAGCACACAATGCAAGAGCCACCAACCCTGTATGTGTACTCTAATCACATTCTGTAATGAAATATTAATCTTAATCACCTGTTACGTATCAAGTGCATGTTAGGTAATGGTAACATCTTATTAAACACCCCAGATTCTCATTATATGTAATTTACTTAATGTTACCACATGTCATTGGCCGTACTTGTAGGTATTTTAACCATAACAAACATCACACATATAAGAATGCTAAGCAAAAACGAAAATTTATTCACAACCTGCAAATATGCGGCCAGCATTAACTTGTACCAAATGAGAGAGACAGTTTGTGTATGTGTACCAAAGAGATCTGATAATTTGCTTTAAGCACCACAGAGATGCAATGTGCCTGACAAATGCTGTATGTCAATCTCGAGTCACATCTACTCCCACAAGGCCGCTCCCCTAACCCCTTCCCATCCCCCAACTCCCTTTCTGTCGTAGAGCAGAGTTTCAAATGTGTGGGACTTTGTGGCAAACTTGATGAACGACGCTTATATAAACAGGTGTCAGGGGCTGTGTAGCACGAAGGGTGTCCTCAGTAGTGGATGGTGGCTAAGGTGTTGCTGACATCTGTGGTTCAATGAAATTGCTCATTGCTTTTTGTGTGCTAGGGTGCTAGCTGGTCACCAGGTAACAGGTAAGCTGGCTTTACCTTCTGAGTGACACTGTTTTTGGGTTATCATTGTACACTGTTTCCTGTTTATACAGACAATGAGCCCATTACTTTTGCCTTTATGAGGCCTATGGAAACCTTTCCCTGACGTGGTTTTGTGATTTTGGCAGTTACAGTTATTATTAGTCAATTTGCCATGGATGTGAGACACCTTACCATGCCTGCTGCTGTTTTTCGCAAGCAAATGTTCATCAAGGCGTAGAAAAACACTCACTCTGTAGCTAATACCATAATTAAACTTACCAAGGACAGATACACTTGGCCGATTGCTAGGAGAGGCTGTTGATCATGCACTAGAGCATGTGTTACACTTCAGGCAGCAAAAGTAACCACTATGTGCATTGGCCAATAGGTCATTTTTCTGATTCCACGTAGCGTTTTTCCTATGTACACAAGTACTAAATGTGCATACTGCCTCCAGCAAAATTGTTCTGGTAAATCCTCAAGGCAACTGAGAGATACACCTGTTGGGCTGATATGACTCCAATTATGTACATTTCTGTGGAAAAGCCAGCCAGCACTTTTCTTGCTACATGACCCACTTGGTTTGACAGCCTGGTACACATCACAGTGGACCACAGACCACAGTTCAAATCACTGTCATTCCACAAACTGGATAAGTTGTGTGGTTGCCAACACCATCACTCCACTTGTTATGAAAATCTTGTGCAATACTGTGACACAGACTATATTTCCCCTAAGTATGCTCTCATGAGGTAGAAAAAAATGTTATTATCAGCATATCCTGCTTCACAGGACTAAAATATTGAGCTCATTTTTGGTTCATGATGGGGTGCTGAAAGCATTCTTTACCTCTGTCTCAGGATGTCTCCTCTTATTCAAACTATCTTAAAGTAACCAAATGCCACGTCACCTACAAAGTCTCCCAAGGTAGCAACACAGAGGAGTTGTAAATATCAGGCTTATACTACATATCACTTTGTAAATTCGGTACTGTAGCCAAATTTAATATGATCATCTCTCCCTGTGTAGTTGGGAGATTGAAATTCCCTTAAAAAATTTCACCACAAAGAAAAAACGCCTGATTACCAATTCAACTCTCGAATAATATCTGTGGTAATTTCTCCCTCGCTTCCACCCTTCCAGCAGCACGCCATTGATATGCAATTGATTGACTAATTAATTAAATTGATCATGAGAGCCGCTTTGCATGGTGAGTAATTTTTTTTCCTGCAGTCAGATTACACTCGTTAGGTAACTGTTGCAGACGCTCCTGTGGCGTCTCTGGAGGCTCCCCACAGGCTAGGTACTTACTTCCTCTGATACAAAAAAAAAGGTTCAAATGGCTCTGAGCACTATGGGACTCAACTTCTGAGGTCATTAGTCCCCTAGAACTTAGAACTAGTTAAACGTAACTAACCTAAGGACATCACATACATCCATGCCCAAGGCAGGATTCGAACCTGCGACCGTAGCGGGTTCGCGGTTCCAGACTGTAGCGCCTAGAACCACACAGCCACTTCGGCCGGCCCTCTGATACCAATATGGGTGCTAACTGTCTTAAAATAGTTGAAGATATCAATCTCTAACTGCGGTCTGTCTCTCGGTCGCCTTGTCATGCTGGTGGAAGTAAGTCACTTAGAAGTCTGGTATGCAACTCTCAAACCAGTCGTGCTGAGACCTGTCGGTGTATGGGCGCAGCAGGATGTTTCACTCCTCTCACCACTCCCGCATAGCCTTCACCCCCATCACCACCCTGCCACTGGGTTGCATGTGAACAGCTGTCACTCCCACCCCTCGTATCAGGGCTCTATTGCTCCTGTCAACAACCCACTGCTCACTGTGTCAGCAGCTGATTCCATGCGTGCTAAAGTTGTCCTATCTTTCTCTGAAGGAGGGTGAGCTTAAATGTCACTGGGGTAAATACCAGGATGCTCAACAATATGCTCCTCCTCACATCTTCTGCAAACCGAAACGTTCTGAGATGTGTCTCCAAAATGGGAATCCATGGAGAGAGTATGATGTTCTTTTCAAGGAAATCTATTGAGAATCATCATCTGAAGCTGACTGCAGAAGGATTCTACTGCTGCCAATATAAATTCTGCGTATAGACCACAAATATAAAAAAGAAAAATTAGCGCTCATGCGGAGGTATGTAGACCATCTTTTTCGCTGGCTGGCCGGAGTGGTCGAGCGGTTCTAGGCGCTACAGTTGGAACCGCGAGATCGCTACGGTCGCAGGTTCGAATCCTGCCTCGGGCATGGATGTTTGTGATGCCCTTAGGTTAGTTAGGTTTAATTAGTTCTACGTTCTAGGGGACTGATGACCTTAGAAGTTAAGTCCCATAGTGCTCAAAGCCATTTGAACCATTTTTTCTCCCTCACCCTGTGTGCGAGTGGAATCGGTAAAGAAATGAGCAGTAACGGTACAAGGGTATCCTTAGCCAGTCACTGTACAATGGCTTGTATGAATATCGATGTAGATGTAAATTTAATACACATATTAAGATGTCAGTTCATCCATTTACAGGCACACTAAATAATTAAGGAAGAACGTCGCCTCTAATTTATCGAGAAAACAAAGACAGAACTTCTGCTGCTGACTGTCTCACTGTAGAAATGTTCATATTAGCCCCTAATTTTCGAATTGCAGTCACTTCTCTAGATGTATGTGAGAGGTTGTAATGTGTTTCGTCAGATTATCGTTTACCTGTCATATTCTCATGATTCCTCCAGTCTTCGATAATAGAATTTGGATACACCTGATTTCGAGAGTAAGGAATGACCTCCGCCAAGTTACAGACGCCCGCTGTTTGTCTCGTACTCACATTCCAAGAGCTCTATTCCATTAGTCAGAAGGCTGTCTACACCTGCACCCATCACTGACTAGGCAGAGAGCTATCACAACGAGAGCTATCACAACGAGAAAAGTTTCACACTAATGTACAGGAGGAAATTCACAACCAAGCAGAGTATGCATGTACTGCACAAAGAAATTCAGCAGTCTACACATATCCCCCATACATGGCCTAATTCCTTTATCGTATTCTGATGATTACCACTCAGAAATACGACAGTGCAATGATCTCTAAATCTTTTTTGATGGCACATCGTATCTCTCTCTCTCTCTCTCTCTCCCCTTCTCTATCCTCGTTATTTTTGTAAGATCCACTGAAGTAAACCTATAAACTATAAAAATTTCGGATGTCACCTGGTAGAGAACTTAATAAAATTTTACCGCCTCTCTCTCTCTCTCCTGTTATATCAAAAACAAATACCACATGCTTGTTGACATCGCCCATATGAGGTGATTCCATTATATATGCATTTTTTGGTCCACTGGACCAGGTGGCTAGTGATCGAAGTCGTTTCTACGGATCTGAGTAAAGTTTCGCCGCATGTACTGGAGGAAGACCCTAGACCAAAGACTATCAATCGTATGGAGAGGGTTCAAATGGTTAAAAATGGCTCTGAGAACTATGGGACTTAACATCTGAGGTCAACAGTCCCCTAGACTTAGAACTACGTGAACCTTACTAACCTAAGGACATCACACACATCCATGCCCGAGGCAGGATTCGAACCTGTGACCGTAGCGGTCGCGCGGTTCCGGACTGAAGCCACAACGGCTGGCTAAGGAGAGAGTTCTTGTGTTGTTGTTTCATAAGCAATTTGATACATTGTTTTAGCTGTAGGACACTAGAGCAGTGTATGACTACATCAATGTACACAGCCATGCACGATGTTTTTCTACCATAACTTCGAGGTCCATGTCAGGTTTGATCCAACACTAACATGTTTTGATACATTGGCTCTCACACGAGAAACTAGACATCAAATGATATAAATTATGCTGCTACCACAATAAATGAGGTGGTTGGAATAAGAGACAGAGTTGGTGATTCTTACTGACAAAAATGTGGATGGTACTACAATATATGGAAACTGGAAGAGTTTGTGTTGTTGTGCAATGTTTCCAAACAGCTGTCCAAATGTGACGACCTCTACATTTAATATCATCTTCTACAGTGATTACGTATTCTCCATCAATTTCGCAACTGTACCACGTTTTCCGTAATTTTAACACATTTTATCCAGTTATGCAAGGTCCAAACCACAACCCTTGACGAGTTGTCAAACCAAAAAAATGTCTCATTACGTCACTGCCGCTATGTTGTCAGCCAATGACATTGCAGCATGGTTCTCAATTTCTGTATCATTGCAAAACCACCCCCCCCCCCCCAATTACTCTGCGAGGGCCATATATGTATGGATATATCACGAAGCCTGTTACACTGCCAACATCACATGACACAACACTGTTTCTTTGTGTAGGAAATAGCCACCAGCGAAGAGAAGGTGCGAAAACTACGTCCTTACGCGAAACATTTCACAAATTCGGTAAGATTTAATTATGGTTTGCCATCTTACTCTATGTGGATGGGAATCACAAAATATTTTCGCATTTAGAGGGTAAAGTCAGAGATGAAAGAGCTCCTTGCATTGTCTTTGACCAACCCTCTCTGCAACATAGTCGCCGAATTAATTTGCAACTGACCATAGGCAGGAGGGTACAGTACTTACTACATTCCAATTCTCATGAAGGAACTGAGCGAGCTCAAGCTGAGTATGTAACTGCTGCACAACGAAGAGTGTTCCGCATCAATCTTACTCTCAGCATCCATTCAAGTCCACAAGATCTCTCCAAGAAATGTGTGGTTTATGCATGATGGAGGTCCAGACGTATGGAATTTGAATCATTTTATTTAAATTAACTGTGATATCAATTCTGGACTATTGTTCTAGTGTAGGGAGTCAGTACCAAAAAGGTACTGGCAAGAGAAAAATGATTGTAGAACATAAACACATACACTCCTAAGGCTATACAGTTCTGCACTTAAACACGCTATAATGTTAAAGCCACGTGGTTTCTGAAATATTAGTCGTTCAGAATGTAATGCTCTCAGTGCTCTACTGCAGGCACATATGTCCAACATCAGACACACATCCACCCTGCAAGTTTTCTTTCCCACTTACTACGTTGACAGACTTTAAGATGATAAAACTACTTCCTTATATAACAAAGGAGAACACAGCTTTTTGTGATACATGGGCAATATAGCTTTCCAGAGTGTATAGCACTCACCGTTCACAACCGATTACAGTCCAGAAATTATGCTAAGCTCGCATCAGTCCTATAAAATGATCGCCAGCGATGGAAAATGCAGCTTATGAGGAAATAGACAAATGCACAGCAATGGTATTTGACATGTGAAATTTTGCACCAAGATGCACTAATCCTGTGAACAGGACAACTGTCATGCAAATGCACAAATGGGATTAGCATTATCTCACAAGGCTATGTCAGTGACTTATAATCACAGTAGTTACGAAACTGATGACTCGATTTATGTCCAAAATGTGACTGGGAAATGATGTACTTCGTATGCATCTTCATTCATCAGAAGGAGGGGTCCAAAATAGGTTTTCCATCGGTTTGGTGGATATGCTGCACTAATTCCATGTACAGAACACTCTCTCTTTTCCTGACAAAGATACACACACACACACACACACACACACAACTGTCAAGAAAATGTATACACAGGGCTTGCAGTACCTAAAAAACACCCTGTCAGTCACTTAGAATCAAAGTAACAATGAAACAGCGACTTGAGTCATGTCCAGGAAATGGCGAACTTCACGTGCATCTTCGTTCATCTAAAAGAGAGTGCTGAAATAGGTTTTCCATCTGTTTGGTGGGCATGATTCGTCACACATGCGTTGGAAGTTCTCTGCTGGCTGTATGGAGAGATTTGGTGTTAACGATTACAGGTAGCACTCTAACACACACCCTGAGCAACTGTCTACAAAATCATCCATGATGGCAGTCAACTTGTAGGTAGTCAGTAGACATATTACATAATGTTGTTAAAAAAACCATGCAGCAACTCTGCTGTAAGGTAACTGAGCCGTGGTAAAAATTGCTGTTTTGAAGAGCGCGCCGCAGCACGTAGGGTGAAGCAGTCGCTCTCCGTTTGTTGCGGTGGCGCCGCTTTGGCAATCGCAGCTTTGGTGTCTCCCTCTGGTGGGGAAGGGGAAAGGGCAAAGGTTGCCTGTTCACGTGCATTTAAGGGGCGCTATGAGCTCGCCAGTGAGTCAGTCCAGATCAGTCTCTCGTCCCAGCTTGCTAGTATGTCTCTCATCCGCATTTGTTAGGCAGTTAGTGTCAGTCTGTCGTTTGGAGTGCTAGTATGTCTGTCGTTCAGATCAACCTTTAAAGCCGGCAAAGTGAGAGTCTTTCCACTCCAGCAGTAAGAGAACTCAGCGAGTGGTCGCCCGATCTGGGCTTAGTTCCTGCATCTGAGTCTGTGCATTAGCCCGCCAGTCTGCTCGAGTTTGCTCAGTCAATGGTCATTGGCGGTTGGATCGATCAGTTGGTCGGTCGCGCACTGAGACACAAGATGACTTGTCCGTCTTGAGCATCGTCACATGTGAGGTCGCCATGTGAGTCCAGTGGGCCTCGGCATATAGCGAGGGGTAGTGACTTCGCGGCCGACACGAGAGCGACAGGAGTCAACCCACGGCATCGGTCTGGCTGGTGCGAGCTGCGACGCCGTGAGACAGGAGATCGGCGCGCCTTCCTGTGTCCGTTGAAGCGGCTGGCAGCGGGCGGTTCAGGAGACCAATTTGGGGTTCCCGCGCCAGGTCTTCTCGGAAAATCGCAGTGTATTAGAAGTTAAAAGATTGGTGATATGTTGTTTGATTTACTCTTGTTAGATTCTACTTGTTTCATTGGTGAGGTCATCAGCCGTTTTGCTTTGGAGTCATCCCACCATTCTTATCCGTTTGCCCACCCGCAGGAAGGTGGTTGTTTATAAATTGGGTGGTCCATTTTTCCCTTGTGGAGTAGGGGCAGGTTAGAGCAACCTGCGGTTCCGGTTGCTCGGTAATCTCCAAATGGCTCTGAGGCCATCAGTCGCCTAGAACTTAGAACTAATTAAACCTAATTAACCTGAGGACATCACACACATCCATGCCCGAGGCAGGATTCGAACCTGCGACCGTAGCGGTAGCGCGGTTCCAGACTGTAGCGCCTAGAACCGCACGGCCACTCCGGCCGGCAGTAATCTCCCTATCAATCTACCATACGTTAGTAGCTGCCTCTGTCATGTTTGTCGGATTTGGTGTGTTAACGAATTTATTGCTTGGAGTGTAATGGCCTAATACCTGAAATATGTTTTGATCTTTGGAAACTTTGATATTATTGCCTATGTTCTTGAGAGGCAGTATCTGTGTACTGTAGAGCATCTTAACTATTATTTGGCCAACCTTGCAGAATTTTATATAAGATTGCATTTCATGAGCTTTTATTTAAATGATAATTTTAGTATATAAAGTTGCCACCCTTTCACCATAAGACTTTTCTTGGAAGTTAAAATCAAATTGCACCTTCGGTGGCAAAGTTAATATTTTAATTTTAGTGTTACGTACCATTTCCATCCCTCCTATGGGTTGCATAGTTTGTGTGCTTGTGTGTTAAAACTTTTAGTTTAAAGTAATCCGGTGTGTTGCAGATTTGCACCAGTGTAGTGTTCAGAGGTTGTTGTGAGCGGTTGTAACTACAGTTATGTGAAAAGGGGGCGGCAATGTTCTCAGCCCGAAAGCTCATATAGTCAAAAATTTGTGTCTTTCTGCCTCTGAATAAATTGTAACCTGAAATTTAGAGGGTGCTTTCTGATTATAATTTTAAATCTGTTTCTGTTAAAAATAGCTTTTAGGCGCTATAAAAGTGAATAGAATTCCCATTTGTTAAAAGGAATTTGGTTATGATTTCATCAGTTACTCCCTGGCAACTTCTCCCATGCTTACATAGTGTGACTAAATTTATTAATGTTCTTGATGAATCGCTAGTAAATAAAATGAATTATTAAGAATGTTCTTTGAAAGTAAATCACGGTTCGGTAACGCTAGATGTTACCAGGATCATATTGTTATGACTGGTAGAGAACACAGATAAACACATTGTAAATACTGCTAGTTAGAGTTTAAAACACTTAGGCAGTATTCCACAGGGTCAAACATACAAGCCACTCAGTAGCTGCATATTGCAGCCCCAAACCTGGTAGTACAATACTCATTACTTAAGGAGGATGTAAAAGATTTTCGTGGTCACATGTCCAGACATTTTATAAAAATCTGTAAGCCAAGTGGTTACAGATAACTTTGTGGTCAAACCAGGGCTTGTGATCTGACATATATAAAGTTGTTACTCTACATTTCTATGTCATCCATGTTAAACAGTGTATTCGAGCTCTCTTACTGTTGTCAATGATCACTGTTTCCCTGGGTCCCAGAGCTTCCATTTCTATTTTTTTCTGATATCTCTTTTGCTGTCACACACTTGTTCCCCTGTACTAGAACTTGCCAGCAGTAAACAGACACGTTAGTTCTCTCTTTCTCCCCCAATTTTCCCCCATTTTGACGTATCACCTCTGAGTTTATACGTACTTTCCCTTAATTTTTGTACTTTTTACCGTTTTCAGGTCTTTTTCTCCACATTTCTTCTATTTTCATATGCTCATATTGCTAACCAGGTGTGGTTTGATTTTATGCATGTAATGTACATCAACCTACTAAAAAATTCATACGAATTTCCCTCTTTCTGATCATCTACATGCATCCATTTCCTATGGGATGAGCAAGAAAGTAATCGAACTACATAGATCAAAGTATAGTGATAGTGGTTTTGTAGCTATGTGAGACTCTATGAGTGCAGCATATATAGGATATAGTGAAAACCTGGATGTTGAAAACATTTCAGTGTCTGACACCGATACATCATATAATGTCTCATCAGACTCGTGTTATGCTGCAATTGACAGGAACTCAAAAGTCTGGAAACAGTTATGCATGCTGACTTGATTCCCACTGCTACTTGCAGGGAGCTACAGCAAGGACATAAGTTGTGTACACAGGTCCATGGGAGCGACTTCGATCACTGGTCGCCTGCTCCAGTGGACCAATACATACATATTTGATGAGATTACCACATATGGTCGATGTAAACAAGCAGAAGCTATTTGTTTCCGATATATTGGAAGGTAGAGATGCGGTAAAATGTTGTTGAGTTTTCTACCAAGCTACGTTCATGTAGTTTTTATAGTTCGTAGTCTTACTCTGCTGGATATTACAAAAAAAGGAGGAATGAGGGAGGGAGAGGGGGGGGGGGGAGAGAGAGAGAGAGAGAGAGAGAGAGAGAGAGAGAAAGAAAGAGAGAGAGAGAGAGAGAGAGAGAAAGGTGGTGTGAGACACTGTGCTGTGAACATTACACTGTCGTATTTATAGCGTGATAAACACTGTTTTTCCATACCTTCCAGTTACGACTTGTTATCGTGTTATTGCTTTTATTATTCTATTTCTTGGTTCACTCTCCTGATGTTTTTAAATTGCAGACATTACTTATGTGTTTCGTACATGAAACAGAAAATACATATAATTACAAACAAGAAATTGTAACAATTATATACACAATATGGAAGACAATTTCAGGTTATGAACTATTTTTATATTAAAATGAAAAGCAATGGCGGCACGATAAAAGAAACTGAGGCCTCTTTCATTAAATGATTAACTTAATTCAGAACTTTTACAAAAGTTAACGCAATGTCTTCTGAAAGTAGCAATGGCCCACAGCTTTGGCTTGGAGAGCAAATCTTTTGGTAAAATTTGTAACTGACTGTGAATTGAAATATGTGTCGTTGTGGAAATTAGTATTAAGCTGATTATCGGACTTTGTAATATTTAAGTGATTGCAGGTTCTATCAGATTTCACAACCAAAAGACTATGGCGCATGAAATATAATAACAAAAAAGAAAGCTTCCATATTTAAGAAAACACTCAAAATAGTGAATCTATAACAGGACGGCAGGCTTATAAATGAAATATGATTAAACTTGGAAAGTATATTTTAAGGAAATAAAAGTCAATCTATACTATTTCACGCAGCATAATATTGAAACCAAAAGATTCTCTACACGAAATGAGAGATATTCAAGCGCACGAACTTGGTATTCTAATTTCTAATAACAGTTACAAATAATTAAGTACCAATCTAAGAAAGATCTCCTACAACCAATTTTTCGAATCCACAGAATTAACTGCGTAACGTGCATCAAGCTAACCAAGAAAGACAAACATAATGGCAAAAAGAGAAGAGCAGAGCAAAAAAGGAAAGATAATGGCGCCCTTTTTGACAACTGTTTATACTACTTACACGTTATGATCTTTGCATGCTTATCGATGTATTATCTTGATCTGTCGGGCATAGTTACATTACTTTGGGTAAATTTCGTGTAAATGTTGTGGACGTTATAATATGCCACATAAATGTTGAGATGATACTGTTTTGACTTTTGGAGATCAACATTTAACTAAAGCCACTTAATTTGTTGTTTTCGTAGTATAAAGGGGATATGTTCACAGTTTTACATGTTACATGGATACCATTTCTTTCATTTCAGAAAAAAGGATAATATTTGAGTACATTTACATACACACTTTACTGTTGCCATTGTTATTTGACTGGAAGCGTGTGTTCTAACTTGTACCCAACTGTAACTACTAGTCCACCTACTCAGATGCAGTCCCAAGGGAAAAACAGGAAAAAACCAAGGGATGGACATACAATCCTCAGTCTATTTTTGTAATTGAAAATCATTTGAAATTTGGATAGCAAAGTGCAATAATATTTAACATGTCACAAGGCAGTACAAATATTATAGAAATTTGTATTCATTTTGTCATGTCATTTTGAAAACACATTACATTCTGAAGTTTATAAAACGTTCATGGTAAAACATGTCAAGCAGGATTATTACATAAAATGTTCAGTTTTTAAACAGCTCTTTCGTGTAAGAGCCTGTTATCATACAGCTTTTTCATTTAAAGGTCACATTTTGTGAGTTTGTCATAAACGTTCTTTCTCCAAATCAAAATCTTAAGTCGTTAAAAAATTCGCTACGATTAAAAATTATCACATTTTTGCAACGTCAAATGCAATGGTTTGTAGTTGCAATGATAGATGTTCCAACAGATCGCTGGAATGATGGTTCTTGCTGGTAGACGGTAGTTGGTGCCATGACCCTCAGGTGCAGACAGGAACATTGGAAGCCATGGATTTGCAGCTGGTTACTGGATACAGGTGGCTCGGTCTTGCTGTTTCACAGGACAGGCATATCAGGTATGGGATACATGGAATACAATAGATTAAGCATTCATATACAAGCATATAGTTATGCGGTTTGGCTAAAAGAGGATGTATTAATACATACATTCTTCTAGGGATGCACATAATGATTGTATATTCTGTTTGTGGTGATAGTTTACAGTTTGTTCTGTCCATTTATTTCTTTTGTTCATTTTGTTTGCAGCAGTGAAGTTTTGTTACCTGTACTATTGTCCACGTTGTCGTTTGTTTTCGATTGCATCATGATTGCTATTTGTTTTCAATGACCAGTGCAGTTCATTTATTGACACATCATGCTATCACTCTTTGCACTAAGTGAGCGTTCATAGCTTAGCGGTGACAAGTCTCTATGTTTTGAATTGCTGCGAGTACTGAGCGATCACGTGGCTTGTGTTCCACCTAACAATCCAGAGCTTCATGCGGAACATTGTTGAGGTGAGGTTTGCGTTGCACACTATGTACACTCAGTTCGTGGCAGTGCGAGTTCCCTAGAATGGCTACTGGTGCTTTACCTATGAGTTTTTTTTATTTATATATGCGGGATGTTCCATAGGACCAAATTGAGGAGCAAATATCCAAGGTCATGGAACGTGTCAGTACATGAAATTACAATACAAAAGTAATAAAATATAAAAATAAAATGTTTATGAACCCAAAAAGTCATGCCATAAGTTTCAGTAAACGCAATCAACAATACCACAAGAATCATCTTAATTTTTCAACGAACTCCTCAACAGAATAGGAGCGACCCACGAGGAAACTCTTCAGTTTCGATTTGAAAGCGCGTGGATTACTGCTAAGACTTCCGAATTCTTGTGGTAGCTTATTGAAAATGGATACAGCAGTGTACAGGATGCTGCACCTGCACATGTGATTGAACACTTCACTGAAGTTAAGCGTCAATGTTATTACACACTTTGATGCACTAGTATTTTTACTTGTCTTATGGATGAGTTCTATTGCAAAGTTTTGTTTATTTCTACATAAAGTCCACTTACTATGGCATTCTCTGAGAAACGTTAGTAGCACAGACTTTGGCATTCGTTTCATTACTCATTCGCAGTTACATACAGTCTTTTGAGTCAATTACACTGGTACTGAAGCTATGCATTTCATCTAACGTTCAAATTAGCTTGTTTGTTTGCTGTGTGAGAATCGTTGGATATGACATCACATTTTCATTGGGTCATTCCTGCACATGAACGTTAACCATATCAGTTTTTGCAGTATCTTTGAAAATTCACGGTGCAAACTGTTTGGCCATTATTTTATGTGTTGTGCGGTCGTGCTTTACATGTATTTGTTTCGTTCGTGTTTGGCAACCAGTTTATTTCTTTATTCCACGGAAATCCCAGTTCAAGGGCCATTTCCAGTCTTGTTTCATGCTGATAAGAAAGCACACATAAAAACAGCTCTAAAATGGAAAACTAATGGCCAAGGGCATCAGTAAGTGCCAAACTAAGCTTATCGTTTAATTGCAAGATAGAGGACCTGAGCCCCTTGCCTGCTGGCTAAAGCATTGACATCGGACATCACCCTATAGAAAAAAAGTCCTTTAGTATTTATGTGCAAGGGTACATATACTGTTATTCTAAACTTTTATCTTTAGCATGTGGGACAAATACTTCTCATATGAATATTGCACAGTTATTTACAACTAATCACATATTTTGGACCCAAAGTATAAATTAATAATCTTAAAACTAACACACTATCTACAAATTATGTTTAGAAAACTAGACTACAATTTACAATTTATTACGCAAGGCATCTTTATAACACAGGTTTCGGCTTTACAAGTAAGACTGAGTTCTGGTAGTCATTTTTTAGTGTTCTTTAAATTCATTTCACCTTCTCTATACAATATCCATATTTCTGCTTTGAGGCATCTGTTCTCACAACCAACTGTACTATTTGCATAATATAGAAATGAAATGTTTACACAGGTATGTACAACACAAAAGTTACATTGATGATATAAATTTTTTGAGATGTTTATATTGGAATTTTTATTTGGTAGGAAGTTTCGTGGCAAATAGCTTCATGAGGAATGTCCCCAATTTTGTGTGGGCCATTTTACTTCAGCTGTCACTTCTTATTCTTCTTTTTCATCAAGGAGGGTTTAAAAATCGTTTTTATTAACACTTTGTCCCAGTTCTGTACCTCTGTACCTTAAGCAAGGTTTTATCATATTTATGTTTTTTAAGCTCTGCTTAGTGACCTAACAAAGCTTCAGCACGTTTCAATTTTTCCTCCCAGGCAATTTCTGTTTTAGGCATTTGTGGAAGGGATTTAATCCATTAATTATTTTCATATGATTTTAGCAGAAGTTCTGCAGGTGTAAAAGTGGTAGATGAGTGTGGCAAATAGTCAATAATTTCGTTGAAGGGTTCTATATATTCTGTGCACTTGGTCTATCTATGAGGTTTCTAGGTTTTGATAATCTATTGAATTCCCTGAATACTCTTTCAGTGGAATTCACTTCCAGGTGGTAGCGTGGTACTAAAACTTGATTAATGTTTAATACTTTCAAAGAGGATTTCTTCTTACCACTGGTGAAATTACTGGCATTGTCAGAAAGTATTGCTGAAGGCTTTTCTATCCTAGGGATGTAATAATTAGCAATGCGTTTGATTATAGGAGCAGAAGCAGTGGTTTTCGTAGCATACAATTTCACATGGTTTGTGACTACGCCTGTAAATGCTACGACATACTTTTCGCACTCACATGACCTTGGCAGGGGTTCTGCGACGTCAATCGCCACGGTCTCGAGTGGTTTAGTTGGAAATATTGCATGTAATTGTATCCGAGAACATACGTTCATCGGTTTGGTTTTGTGACATGTTATACACTTTCTGACCATTTGGTGAATATACCGTTTCATATTGGGAAAATAACAATAACGTTTCAGTTTCTGATTACATTTGTTTATGCCATAGTGGCTCCAGGAATAGTGTGTATACCTTACCAAAGGCTCTTGGTAGTCCAATGGAATACATACACGCCATTCATCTTTTCCTGTATCACGACGTTGCAACAGACTGTCACTGTGTGAAGTAAAATGTAGATTTACTGTTCCCTGAGTTATTGCTTCAATAACTGTGTTCCACTCTGTGTCACCCTCCTGTAAGGCCTGCACATTACGACTCATATTAATGTATGACCTCCAGTATGTAGGTTCAGTACTTTAAATTCAATAATCTTTTCAACAATGTAACCACGCATAGCCCTTACGCGAATCCACTCATAAATTCTGTCATCTTGTGGCACGAAATTTTCGTAGCTAAATATCTAAAAGTCACACAAAATAATTTTATAAATTCACACAGGAAAGCAGTTCAGACCCATCTATTTTCTAACACGAAGTATAAGATTTAGCCTTGAACTGTTTTTCCATACCTTACAGTCGCAACTTCCTATTGTGTTGTTCCTTTTATTATTCCTTTTCTTGGTTCACTCTCTTGATGTTTCTCAATTGCAGACATTAGTTACGTGTTGCATACATGGAACAGGATATACATGTAAAGACAAACACGAAATTGTAACAATTATATACACAATAAAAATTCATTTATTATTTACTCCTTGGCAGTCCTCGTCTGAGGTCGTCAATTCATCATCACTGTCTGTTAATTGGGATTTAATTATTTTACTTGCAAATAAAATGACAGACAATTTCGGGTTGTGAACTATTTTTATAATAAAATGAAAAGCAGTGGGGGCAACGTTAAAAGAAACTGGGGCCTCTTTGATTAAACGACTAACTTAATTCAGAACTTTTACAAAAGTTAATGCAATGTCTTCTGAAAGTAGCAATGGCACACAGATTTGGCTTGGAGAGCAAATCTTTTGGTAAACTTTGTTACTGACCGCGAATTGAAATATGTTTCCTTGCGTAAATTAGTATTTACGTTATCCAGAGGCCTCAGGCGTGTTTACATTACTTCGGTAAACTTCGTGTAAAAGTTGTGGTCGTTACAAGTCCATGTATACTCTGCATGGTTGTGAATTTCTTCCTGTACGTTACTGTGCTATTTTTCTCATTGTGATAGCTCTCTACCTAGTCAGCGACAGGTGGAGGACTAGACAGACTTCTAACTAATGGAACAGTGGTGTTGGAACTTGTTGATATTTCGAGGTAATTATTAGGGGTCTGTAACTTGGCTGGGGAAATCTCTCTCTCTCGTAATCAGGTGGATTCAGACGCTATATATCGCTGATTGGAGGATTCGTGAGAATATGGCAGGGTAAGCGATATTGTGATGGAAGGAGAGTCGAAAGGTGAGCTCTACACCTTTCTTCTAAGTATTGTGGCCACACATATAATAATCTCTCACATACGTCTCGTGAAGTGATTTCAGTGCGAAAATCAGGGGCTAATATAAAGGTTTCTACAGAGAAACAATAAGCAGCGGAAGTTTCACCTTTTGTTTTCTCTCTAAGTAAGAGACAAGATCCTTCCTTGAGTTCTGTGTGCCTATAAATGCAAGAACTGACACCTGAATAGGTAGACTAAAGTTACATCTATATCTCTATGCATACCCTACAAGCCATTGCATGGTAAATGGCTAAGGGTACCCTCTACCATTACTAGTCATTTCCTTTCCTATTCCAGTCGTAAACAGAGCTAGGGTGACAAAGACTGTCTATATGCCTCTGTATGAGCGCTAATTTCTCGTAGCTTCTCTTTGTAGTCCGTACACAAAATGTATGTAGGTGGCGGTAGAATCCTTCTGCAGTCAGATTCATATGTTGGTTCTCAACAGTTTCCTTGAGAAGAACATCATATTCCATTCAAGGATTCCCATTTGAGTTCTTGAAGCATCTCCCCACTAATTTGGCAGGAACCAATACGAACACTTCTATAGGATTCTATTCTGAGGGAAACATAGATCCGCAGACTCGTACACATTTGAGACGTTGCGGTCAGTAGACAGGTATTTTAATACTGTTCACTGGGTCTTTCTTTCCGGGATATTCCGAAAACACGTCTTAGAACGTTTAGATTTGCAGAAGGGATGAAGGGGAGAATATTGTTCAGCATCCTGGTATTCACCCCGGTGACATTCGAGCTACCACTCCTTCTGAGGATAATAGAACAACTTTTGAGAGGTGGATTCATTGACAGCTGCCTGGAATGGTGAGTGGTTGTTGTTGGATGGGAGCGGTAGAGCCCTGACTCGAGGGCAGAGGTTCGCAACCTGATGATGGCAGTGGCAGCTGTTCATATGCGACCCAGTGGCAGGACGGGGGGGGGGGGGGGGGGGGTGCTGAGGCGACACAGAGGTGGAGTGAAGAGTGAAACATGCTACTCTCCACAGGTCTTAGCAGGATTAGTTCGGAATCAGTATACCAGAATTCTAAGTGACTTACTTCCACAAGCGTGGTGACGAGGCAATTTAGAGTCAGAAAACAATAATGTTGGATGTCTTCAGGTATTTTACGGCGGTTAGCATGCATTTTGGTATCAGTGGAAATGACTACCTAGGTTGTGTGGAGCCTCCAAGAAGTCACAGAAACTTCTGTAACGGTTCTTCGACTGCAAGAATAAGAAATTACTCACCATGCAAACGCACTCTCATCACCATTTTAATTAATTAGTCCATCAATTTGATATCAATGACTGCCGCACGGATGGTGAATGTGAGGGGAGAGTACCACAGGTCTCACTCGAGAGTTGAAGTTGTCATGAGGGGTTTTTTGTGTCACGGCGAGACCTTTTAACGGAATTTCAGTATCCCACCTACACAGGCATATATGGTCATTATAATAAAATTAGCTATATTACCGAGTTTGTAAAGTGACAGTAGTATCATCCTGTGACAGAGGTAGGGCATACTCTTATCACTCTGTCATGAACCAACAGTGAACTTAATGTTCTAGTCCTCTGGTGGTGGACATGGCAGATATTAAGCTGATAATAACATATTTTTCTACCTGATTAGAAAACGCTTAGCGGAAACGAAAACTATGCCATAATGTTGTACAGGATTTTCGCAACAAATAAGAGATTTGAAAACACGTGTATGGTCCAGTTTCTATCTACAATTCACATGAGAAATTCAAGGTGTATTGACACAATATCCCCATTTGAGACTGGGTAAAGTGGATTTTTCTTTAACTAAGGAGTCTACGTCAGTTAGTCCATGTTGCACATGCTTGCCTTGCATTGTGTCACAGCAGTGGTAGGAATGGTCACCAGGTGTCAGGGATAGGAAGACGTGGCTTAAGGCCCAAGAGGTCATCTATTCAGTTACACAATATGCACAGTAGATAGCGCTGAACTGCACTGGAGGTGACTCGTCAGTTTTCGTTTTCGACTTGAGATGCTATGTTCCAATAAGTTTGTAAGGTGGCAGAATAAATGGTCAGATTCGCACCTTACGTGAGACCTTTACAAATCGTAATGAGAAGGTGAAGATGACACCTAACGTAAATCGACAGTTATGAGAACATTTGCCTATCAATATGTACTGCAAAAAGGAATGACAGTCAGTCAACGGTAATTAACACATAATTCCTATACTATGCTTGCCTTTGAGCGGAAGGTAGAACAGGGAACGCGAGTCGGGTCGCTTTCAGTTTTCAAAAGCCAGCTCCACAACGGCGTAGCGAAGCCGTGCTGTGGGAGTTACGCCGGCAACCACTTTAAAGGGGTGGCAGGAAGGAGGACAGCGACCCCTGGCCAGATGATTCAAGGTGAAGGGCCGCCTGTAGCGAGGGCATCGGTACAAGAGCAGAGAAGAAGCTTCAGAAAACTGCGTTTCGAAATTCCAACAGGATACGAACAAAAGCATATTCGTCCAGCAAGTGCGACACATTGGAAGGTCAATGTACTTTATGCGTCTCGAACGGGCACAAAACGTGCGACTGGTGGAAACTCACTAGGAAGGAGAAAACTACTGAAGTTTCGACGCAGGTTGATGGAAGGGACGTAGTGATTGGTAGAGGGTGTTTCTACAAAATGAGAGGAACGCTCCTGTTGGTCGAAAAAAGCCGTGACGTGAAAAAGGAACCCAAGTGGAGGGAGGCAGTTCTGCCACGAGTAACACAACAGAGAAATTTTGGAGTAGGGCTCTTCTCTGAACTGGTGTCAAGCGCAGAACGGAGCGCTTAACACTCCATACGATGGAGAGAAGAAATTGGTGTGGACACTGCGTTCACAGCGGCTGCACTCCAGCTAAAATTTGCTGTAGCAACATTAAACTCCAACTGTGAAGAAACGAACCAGTCAAATTAGTTAAGTGTTCTTGCAAGAACTGAGAGCGCACTATAATATGCACGCTGCTCCAACCATGCGCGTGTATATCGCCACATAATAACACTAGGGCTGAGTACATGTTTTCTCGCATAACGAGAAACATAGGGAAAGTTTCTCCTGTGAAGTTCAGCAAAGGCCAGATTAGTTTTGTAGGAATTTCAGTGGGAGAGAGAGGCCATGCAGACAACAGCACGTCGCAGCTTAAGGTAAATACCCCGTACAGAGGTGTAAACTTTGTTCGTTCACCATCTTGCGTCCACTGTAAACTCGAGCGGCCTTGGGTAATCTTGCGCTCAAATTTGTCACTTGACTAACCATCCACCGTAGACTTGCTTGTCATCCTAAATAGTTCCGAACTTTGAACCGGAATCGGAGGATTTTCGTAGTGCTCACCAACATCATAAAGTATGTGTAGGAGCAATTTTGTAAAGAAACGTCCAATGAAACTTTCATATTATTGTGCTCAGGATTAATGTAAAGAAACCTCCAAGTAAACCTCCATAATATTGAACATAAGATTAATGTTCTTTCAGAGAGTTAATATTTAACATTGTTGTGTATATTTCACTTTTTGAAGTTAGCAATATGTGTTATCCATTGCGCTGTTTTTATGTTGGCGAGCTGAAAACTGTGTGAAAAGCTGTAATGTGGTTAGAAATATTGCGACATTAAATTTGTCATATCCCCTCACACAGTGTTCTCAATTCTAGAATAAGCAAGCAAGAACAACAAAACCCTGGAACCTTACAAGGTAATGAGCATTACAGTCACAAAAATTTTGTACAATGTATTTCCCATGTTTCTGTTGGCTAAGATAAGACTTGCGACTCGTAAATAGGTTAAATGTGTCGCCACAGGAGTCCTTTATATACACGCAGTAATTTTTAGGCTCATGTATAAAACCTTATTACAGCAAAGAAACGCCAAAACTGGCGCCAGATCTGTACACGATTCAATGCCAGCCTCCCTATCAACTCCTCCAAGTACTGGTCCACCTTCCATCACCTTACTGTTTCCCATTCTGCACCCCATTACCCCATAACGAACGCCCCCTTCCCGACAACCTCAGTAAGGCCAACCACTTCGCTTTCCACCTTTCCAAGGTCTCGCCATCCCTGATGATCCCCACTTTGATTATTCTCTTTTCCTCACCATCATGGAATGCACCGATACCTCGGTCGCTCCACTTGCTCCTAGTCTCTGGTACTTGGGGCAGTTGCCCCATCTGACATCAACACTCCAGTCACAGCATAAGACATTAAACTTAGTCTCTGGTCCAAATGCAACACAGTCCCTGGTCACAACCGTGTCACCTACCGCCACCTTAGACAAAGCCCCTTTTCGTTCCTGACTGTCCTTGCCAATCTGTATAATGTCATCCTCCAACAAACCACCTTTTGTCGCCTCTTCCTATCGTACCATCTGCTTCACCTCTGTCTTCAGTAAGGTCTTTGAATCCATCCTCCCCTGTTGTATTCATCAGCACTGTAATCAACACCACTTCTTCCTCCTTACCCAGTGTGACTTCCGACCCTCCTTCTCTGCCAAAGACCAACTCCTTAACCTTGTTCACCTTCTCTCCCTCCACCTTAACTCCCGCCACTCCGCCATTTTTGTTCCCCTCGACCTCCACAATGCCTATGACCATGTATGCCATAACAGTCTCTTCTTTAAAGTCCAAAACTACGCCCCGCCTATCAGTTTTGTCCATCTGGTCACTTCCTTCCTCTTGCGACGTCCTTCCTATGTCACCCTCCACAACACCAACTCCTGTCTCTTTTTCCCACTGCAGGCCTCCACCACCACTTCTTCCTCCTTACCCAGTGTGACTTCCGACCCTCTTTCTCTGCCAAAGACCAACTCTATTTCTTGTACATGGCTGATATGCCCACGCCACTCCCACCTGTCCACCTTCTCCAATATGCTGATGACATCACATTCAACGGTCCCAATGCACCCTCCAAACCCACCCTGACCAGTTCACCACTTGCTGTAACCAGAGGTTCCTTCGTCTCAGACCCTCCAAAACCCAGGCAATCATCATTGGCTGCACCAAACACTCCTTCCGTCTCCATGATTTGTATCTCACCCTTTGTGGTCATCCCATCCAGATCACCCCCACCCTGAGATACCTTGGCCTCATTCTCGACCATCACCTCACCTTGAACTCTTACCTCTTGACCATCCAGCAGAAAGCCCATTTCCACCTCCACCTCCTGAAACTCCTGTCTGGTCAGACACGGGGATTGCATCGTTCCACCATCCTCCACGCCTACAAATCCCTCATCTGTCCTATCATCTGTTCTGCCAGCATTGCCTGGATCTTGGTACCCACCCACTTTTGCAAGGCCCTCCAAATCCTCTAACGCCATGCACTCTGTCTTGCCTTCTCTATCTGCCTTCCTTCACCCACACACCTCCTGTACGACCTCATCCCCTTCCCCTACCTCCTTCTTTTCCTCTATCATCTCTGCATCCTTTACACTGTCTGCACGCTTGATCTCCCCACCCTCTGCTTTTCTCCTTCCTCTCCGCCACCCTCCCCAGTGTCCCTCTTTTCCTCTCCCCTCCTTCTCCCAGAGCTGATTTTCCTCCTCCCCTTAAGTCTCTATACCCAATCCTCAACTCTTACCTCCCACATCCTTCCCCTCCTGGCCCTCTTTGGCATGCCCCCCGCCCATCTCCCCCCCCCCCATTTCCCTCCCTCCCTGCTTTCCTCCTCCCTCACCTCCATGTATCTGGCGGATCCTCTGTTTTTCTCATCATCAGTGTGCTACATCAGTGTTGTGTTTGGTGCTGTTCTCCTGTGCTTCGAGAGCTGTGATTTTAATTGTGTGTTGGACTTGTACATAGTGTTACTGTCATTGATTGTTATTTGCTACACAATCTGTTGATACCTTTATGCTCCAGTCACACTTCGCCTTGTGTTCTTTTAATTGTCCCAGTGTGTGGTATTGTGTGCACTACTTTTTAAGGTTTTTACCTCCATTTTACAGTCACCCCATTTTTGTCTATTTGTTCCATAATGTTCCCCCTTTTTTTATATATATATATATATATATATATATATATATATATATATATATATGCACATCATATTTTCTCCTTTATGTTATATTTAAATGTCTTCTATTGTATATTCTTCTATGTATTTTGGCTGAAGAGCAGTGCATATGCTGCTGCCAGCCAACCCTGATGGGGAATTGAAATACAATATATATATATATATATATATATATATATATATATATATATATATATATAGACTCACTGGGATATTGGGTCGCTGTTCTAACATTATGTCGCTGTTCTAATGTTATTACCCATTGTTATGTTTTTCCCAGCATGTATTTGCATGTAGATTGGCAGGAGGCTACTGTGATGGGTTGCTATCCTATCACTGTTACCCACCCTTCCCATATAGGGCTATTGGCTAGAATGGCTGGAGCAACTCTCTGGTGCTGGGTTAACAGCGAAAATATCTTCCAACATCCTGCAGTTATTCACGAAACTGGATAGAGCTATTGTCTAGAGCTAGATCAGTGGCAAAGCCAGAAGAAAATATTCGGATTTGCTTGCCAATGTTTGAATTTCCAACCAATAGGAATAGGGACATTAGACTTCACAAGTGATCTAGGTCAGCCATCTTGCATTGTGAAGTCTTAATTAGACTGTGTTAGTATTCCAAAATGATATGCAAATTCAATTTCTATAAAGAATATTTTATTATTAATTATTATTATGTCCTCTGTAATATATTGTCATTAGCGTTTGAATTTACTGTCAGAATTCGAATTTACGTCTAAATTTTAAATTTCCCATCAAAATTTGAATTTTCACCATTTTTTGTAGGTGAACGGAGGGGAGGGGCAGGGATTTCCCAGAAGGATGTTGGAGGAAGGGGACACACACTAACTATGGAAAACCCATGATGTCATCAGGGAATGGAGGTAATTAGTTGATCAATTTAGTTAATTTGAATAATTAATTTGATATCAATTGGCATCAAAAGTGTCCTCATACTACCACTTCTAACACTTTTGACTACAAGAAGCGATTTCAAGTCGGACTGAATTCAAAATTCACACCGCATCCACATCAGTTGACTTGCAAAGTCTATCTTCTTCTCTGGATAGCCGGCTACATCGATCTCTGAAAGCTTCTTCTTCCTTGAAGAATAATGCTGGTTATAGGAATTTATCAGACTCACTCTCTACTCTTGAAATAATTAGGTACTCGCAGAAATCTTTTGATTCAGTCATGGTATATTTCACTTTCCACAAAGAACAAATTCACTATTTTTCGACATCAATATTAAAACTTGTGCATGTCAACTGACTTGCATAGCGTCAGATGCGATTAGAACACATTTACAATATAGTTGGCTTAATAAACACCAGCACTTATGAACACGTCTTGTTTCTCTCAAGTCCAATACATAAAGTTATTTGAAAGTTTACATTCAGTTGTTCATTTTTCTTTTACAATAATCATAGTCACTAAAACAGCACAGAGTAATACATAACTGCTCCTTGTTCCTTCATCACAGCTGCCAATTTTTGAGTTTCCCGTTCGACTGCCGCGTCTACAGTCTTCTTACGATGAATTTCATACCTGCACACACAGATGATGCGCAGTAAATAGGGTTCCTTTCTCTCACTCACATCTAAAGTATCGGGTGTACGAGACTGTGAAAGGCTGAGTGTATCTACAATTTACACCGAAATTCTCGAAGCACTACATATCCCTCCCCTCAGCTCGAACACGCAATATTTTATACTTAATCACTATGTACTTTAATATTCCAGGTAATTCTAGTTCACATTTTAACCAGTAGACATTATATTTCTTTTAATAATTGTGGATAGCCTTTTACTTAATACTTAGCTCTTCTTTTTTTCTCATTCTGCTTTGATAATAACAACTTGAGCATTACACCTAATGTTGGAGCCAATTCTTTCATATCTAGGAATCTTGCGGACAACATTCCTGATTTCCAATCGTCAACTTCAGGTGTCACGGACACTAGAGTATTTCATCCTTTATTCTAATTCTTTGTACTATTTTTTCTTTAGCACATACTAGTTTCATTATTTACAGTAGTTTGTAGTCTGGAGGAACTCAAGGCAAATGGCAGTATTCTTTCGACACTTGTAAACTCATATAAAACATAATAATACGAGAAGTGCATAGAATTCAAACTTACCAGCATAATTTCTATTAAATGTTGTGACTTCCCTAGCATCAGTACCCATACCTTACATGTGGGCTGACCCTATTAGTGCACTTCCTCCTTCCGTTCTGGTAGGTACGCCCCTTTTTAAAACACCCCTATTCTTCAGGCCACAGGTCGTTCAATCTTTATGTAGGTATGCCTGCCCTATATCCTTAGCAAATGCTTATGTACACTATAATTAAATATTCTCTGGAAAAAATATGAATCTGTTATACACTTCACATATCCTAGTTGACACTTCATCCAATCCTCTACAGTCCTCCTCTACTTTTCAACTCCTACACTCTTAATAGACACTGTCTTTAGATACAAACCAACTCTTAGTAGATACTACGTCTATCTATACTCCACCTGTTAGTAGATACTATGTCTACCTACATCGTTCAAGTCATACGATCCTACTATTCATAAATTTATCAGAGTATTTGCTACACTGACTTTTCCTAAACAAGCGGCACAATTAACTCAAATTTGGCTTGCGTTCTCCTTCATAACCCATGCCTCTAGCTTATGTAGGTTTGAAGTGGGTCGTTATAGTTTTTCTACAATCGTCATAGTAATATATATATATATATATATATATATATATATATATATATATATATATATATATATGTATATATATTGTGTGTGTGTGTGTGTGTGTGTGTGTGTGTGTGTGTGTGTGGTGTTGTGGTCTTCAGTCCAGATACAGGTTTGATACAGCTCTCCATGCTACTCTATCCTGTGCCCTGTGCAAGCTTCTTCATCTCCCAGTACCTACTGTAACCTACATCCTTCTGAATTTGATTAGTGTTTTCATCTCTTGGTCTCCTTCTACGATTTTTACCCTCCACGCTGTCCTCCAATACTAAATTGGCTACACTCCATACTAATACTTTCAGAAACGACTTCCTGACACATATCTATACTCGATGTTAACAAATTTCTCTTCTCCAGAAACTCTTTCCTTGCCAGTCTACATTTTATATCCTCTCTACTTCGACCATCATCAGTTATTTTGTTCCCCAAATAACAAAAATCATCTACTACCTTAAGGGTCTCATTTCCTAATCTAATTCCCTTAGCATCGCCCGATTTAACTCGACTACATTCCATTATCCTTGTTTTGCCTTTGTTGATGTTCATCTTATATGCTCCTTTCAAGACAATGTCCATTCCGTTCAACTGCTCTTCCAAGTCCTTTGCTGTCTCTGACATAATTACAATGTCGTCGGCAAACCTCAAAGTTTTTACTTCTTCTCCATGGATTTTAATTCCTACTCCAAATTTTTCTTTTGTTTCCTTCACTGATTGCTCAATATACAGATTGAATAACATCTGGGATAGGCTACAACCCTGTCTCACTCCCTTACCAACCACTGCTTCCCTTTCATGTCCCTCGACCCTTATAACTGACATCTGATTTCTGTATAAATCGTAAATATCGTGTCATTCCCTGTATTTGACGCCTGCCACCTTCAGAATTTGAAAGAGAATATTCCAGTCGACATTGAAAAAAGCTTTCTCTAAGTCTACAAATGCTAATAACGTAGGTTTGCCTTTCATGTATCTATCTTCTAAGATAAGTCGTAGGGTCATTATTGCCTCACGTGTGCCAACATTCCTGCGGAATCCAAACTGATCTTCCCCGGCGTCGGCTTCTACCAGTTTTTCCACTCGTCTGTAAAGATTTCGTTAGTATTTTGTAGCGGTGACTTACTAAACTTATGGTTCGGTAATTTTCACATGTGTCAACACCTGATTTCTTTTGGATTGGAACTATTATATTCTTCTTGAAGTCTGAGGGTATTTCACCTGTCTCATACATCTTGCTCACCAGATGGTAGAGTTTCGTCAGGGCTGGCTCTCCCAAGGCTATCAGTAGTTCTAATGGAATGTTGTCTACTCCTGGGTCCTTGTTTCGACTTAGGTCTTTCAGTGGTCTGTCAAACTCTTCAAGTAGTATCGTATCTCCCACTTCATTTTCATCTATGTCCTCTTCCATTTCCATAATATTGTCCTCAAGTAGGCCTACATCGCCCTTGTATAGATCCTCTATATACTCCTTCCACCTTTCTGCTTTCCCTTCTTTGCTCAGAACTGGGATTCCACTTGAACTCTTGATATTCATACAATGGTTCTCGTTTCTCCAAAGATCTCTAATTTTCCTGTAGGCAGTATCTATTTTACCCCTACTGATATGCCTCTACATCCTTACATTTGTCCTCTAGCCATCCCTGCTTAGCCAATATGCACTTTCTGTCGATCTCATTTTTGAGACGTTTGTATTCCTTTTCGCCTGCTTCATTTACTGCGTTTTTATATTTTCTCCTTTCATCAATTAAATTCAACAAGGATTTCTAGCAGCCCTTGTCTTTTTAACTACTTGATCGTCTGCTGCTTTCACTATTTCATCTCTCAAAGCTACCCATTCTTCTTCTACTGTGTTTCTTTCCCCTGTTCTTGTCAATCGTTCCTTAATTCTCTCTCTGAAACTCTCTACAACCTTTGGTTCTTTCAGTTTATCCAGGTCCTACCACCTTAAATTCCCACCTTTTTACAGTTTCTTCAGTTTCAATATACAGTTCGTAACCAACAGATTGTGGTCAGAGTCCACATCAGCCCCTGGAAATGTCTTACAGTTTAAAACCTGGCTCCTGAATCTCTGTCTTATTATTATATAATCTATCTGAGACCTTCCAGTGTCTCTAGGCCTCTTCCATGTACACAACCTTCTTTCATGATACTTGAGCCAAGTGTAGCTATGATTAAGTTATGCTCTGTGCAAAATTCTACCAGATAACTTCCTCTTTCATTCCTTACCCCCATTGCATATTCATCTACTACTTTTCCTTCTGTTCCTTTTCCTACTATCGAATGCTAGTCGCCCATGACTATTAATTTTAGTCTTCTTCACTGTGTTAATAATTTCTTTAATCTCATCATACTTTTTATCAATCTCTTCGTCATCTGCAGAGGTAGTTGGCATATAAATTTGTACTATTGTGGTAGGCATGGGCTTCATGTCTATCTTTGCTTCAATATTGTGTTGACTATGCTGTTTGTAATATCTTACCCACGATCCTATTTTTGTTATTCATTATTAAACCTACTCCTGCATTACCCCTATTTGATTTTGTATTTATAGCTCTGTATTCATCTGAGCAGAAGTCTTGTTCCTCCTGAGACCACACTTCACTAAATCCCTTTATATCTAATATTACCCTATCCATTTCACTTTTTAAATTTTCTAACCTACCTGCCCAGTTAAGGGATCTGACATTCCTTGCTCCGATACGTAGAACATTAGTTTTTTTTCTCTTGATAATGACGTCACCCTGAGTAGTCCCTGCCCAGAGATCCGAATGGGGGACTACTTTACCTCTGTAAAATTTTACGCAAGAAAATTTAACCATACAATAAAATTGAATGCCCTCAGGAAAAATTACAGCTGTAGTTTCCCCTTGCTTGAATGAGAACATTACAAAATGAAAATAATTTAAAGAGAAAACAACATGACTTACAATGGGATTCCATAGACTTTACATAGAAATACAAATCCATTACAAAATTAATTCATTGACCTGACACCTAGACTACAACTTAATTCTAAGGGGGGGGGGGGGGGGGGGGTCATGACTGATCACATGCACCAAGGTTGGCAGGTAGGTTCAGGTGTTATATTCACCTTTAGGTTGTGGGGTGGTACTACTTCTCGGAAGGAAGCATTTGCAAAACCCTCTTTTACAGAGTATCCAGGATACTATAATCACAATAATTACAGTGATGGTTACCGAACCAGAGCTGGGTCATACAACGGTGGTTAATGGCTTGGTTTGGCGCCAATCAGCAATATGTGAGGGCACTCGGTCAACAGCAACTTAGTTATGTTCCTGGGTAAGGAGATGATTGATCGGTTGGAGTAGATCTGAATTATTGGTATTCGGTAAATTCTTTAGCTTCTCATGGTAATGGAGTTTAAAAGCGAGTTCAGGAAGGTATAAGGTAAATGTGGGAATGGTGACATGAAAGGTGTAGTGCAATTGAGCTGATATCCTCATAGAAGCAGCGTATACGTCACATCTTGAACTATTATACACTAGGCCACTATTATTCAGTGTTACCCGGTACGATTCAGTTTCTGACATTGAACGGTGGCACACCAGGGTGGCGGTGACAGTCTGTGGAACAGCGAATAGAAAACTGTTGCCAACAGGTTGAATTATTGGTTGACGAAGTGAGACTAGAACACGAGGACATGGAGGTGTAGTAGTTTCAGCTAGAAACAGTGACATCTCGCAGTCAGTAGTGTTATAGTGTAAAATTTGCGTGGAGCATAGGTAATGTGTTGTATGGGTGCAACTGGATAGTTCAGCGCGAGAGAGAGTGGCATGGGTTTGTCGATCCCGACTAACTATTAAAAATTCTTGAGTCTGCCAAACAACATGGTGGTGAAGGGTGGCCAAAGAGACTGGAAAAGTGTATATTTGATAGCACTCGTATTCGCAATTTGCGCACGTGATTGGCAACCTCATTCGCATCCGAATACCATCCGAATTACGGGTAAGTCGGACCTCCAACGCAGCACAGGAAAAGGGGAGGTTGCTTTCCCGCACGGCATAAAACATTTGTTTAGGGGCCAAAATTTGCGACGATACATTGTGTAGGATGTGCAAGAAGGGCTCTGAGGGTAACAGGTGTGGACTGAGTTTTCCTTGCAGTCCGAGTTGAATGGTCGAGTGTAACATGTGTACGTGTAACTGTGCTGTGTGTATATTAAATAAAAGAATCTGCGTGATCTTCACAATGTCCAATGTGATAGTCAGATTGCGTAATCCAGAGCGAGGATGAGTCTACTCTTGGTTAAAGGATTGTTCAAGTGCACCATAGTGTCGTGATAATCTGTCGGCTACAACTTGTATTTGTCTAGTTGTGGCTAACAGGTTATTCTCAAGATGGGTCAGGAGCACCTGTTGATGTAACAACACTTCGTGATTAACTTGTGTTTCCGGAAGCGCTTGCTGTGTGTCCAAATCCCAGCGTTTTGCGTCTGTTTCGTCAGGAGTCCCAAAGACAGTTTTTAATAATGTACCTCCAACGGATCAACCAGGCGCGTTTGAAACGAGGCCGTGGTACTGCATCCCTAATACTGTTCAATTGACTCCGAAGGGTTGAAATAATTCTAGTCACTTCCCACAAAGATCGGAGAAACTCATGTTCCTTCGTCTGCGTCAAAAAGGTTTCATATTTTGACAATTGCTGAGCTGTATCATATAAAGCTCGGTCTTTCTCTTCTAATAATGTTAAGTTAACATCAGCTAACACAACAGCATAATGTGGAGTATGCACCAGATTATGATGACGTCCAAAAAGCACGCCAGATGTGGAAGGGTAGACGTGAAATGGAGGCGCCATAACGGCGACGACGACAATCATTGAGATTAACGTGCTTCCCATTGCTGATGATAAATTGACAGCCATTTGAACGGAGGTTGCTTTCAGCTTCCAATGTTGGCAACGGTCGACTGCGAGAGAAAGTAGGAGTGACCCTACAAGTAAAAATTTCTTGGCTCTCTTGATGAGTAACTCAGAGATGACAGAGAGGGTACAACGTCGTAGCAATAGTTACCTGGCAAGTAGCGACGATGGACCAGTTCAGTCACGCTTACTGATGAAGGCCACAAAGTAGAATCACGGCAGGCAACCAACAGTTTGGCAGCCGTGGGGCAACAAGGCGGCAAGACAATGGTGTAATTCAATACTGAGTATCCGCTGATCAATCACACGTTAGCCAAAAAGACACTGAGCGTGGAGGCAGTACTACGCAGCGCAGACTAAGCGTAACTCGCCGGAAAAATTTTTCAACCTTCTATGGCACGAAGGACAAGTGTCGTTAATTAATTTGAGATTTTATAAGAAGAAAGTTTTTTTCTTTTTTTTTATAAATGAATAAAAATGAGAAGGAATCCTGTGATCGTGGTGTTAACCCGCACGGCCTAGGTACCTCCCACGCATTGGCCACTACGCAGGGGCACCCACCCCGCTAAGGCTCGACACGGCGAGACAGGTGAAGTAATTCATAAGTTTCAGAAATAATATTGAGGTGTTTTTCAGTTGTAGAAAACCCGAGTGAGGTTAGGACACCTCAAGTTAACTCAATAATCATAGGATCTTTACTTACAGAAGTGGTCAATAGATTAACTGTACTGAAGTCGGAAATGAATGTTAGCGAGAGCGAGTCTGTTGCTCGTGAATACAGAGGCTGGGCGTGAAGCAGTGGAGGCGACGCAGCGCAGCTTTATCAGCGCTGAGCTGGCAGAGTGCTGAGCTCAGGTAACAGCGCCGGAGAGCGCTAGTGGCTCTGCGTCCGAGGCTAAGACATTGTAAGTGCAACTTAAAAGTAACAGATTATTGCAAATCAATAGTAAACGAATAGCTGATGTCACAAAGACGTTTGACTCCACTTTAACAGAATAACTTAAGTGTTCAACAGGTAAACTGATATTGAATATTCAGCGTTGTTGATTAAAAGAAACTGCTACTGAAGATAATGTACATACATACGTACGTACTTCCCTTTCCCCTTTCGAAGAGCGGAGGGCATAAACGATAAAAGCCTTGTTCGTGTACTTAGTATATCACAATAGAGGTCTGGTAACATCAACAGGTTCCACCAAGGTAGTGTGAATATGAACAGTATGAGTGTGTTGTAAGTGTGTTATTGTGCATATGAAGTGTTGTGTAAATGTGTGACTAATGGTAGCTGATGGCGGATACGAATTGAAGGCCAATAGGTGCTATCAGAGATACTTCCAGTCGAGAAAACAATGAAAATTAAAAGGGAATACCGAATATGACACAAAAATGACATAACCATAAAGTGTACTAAACATGAATCATAACTATAAATTGATAGTAACAAAGCATGACAATGAAGTAATAATATATGACAAGAAATAAAATCAAGGGAATATTTCCCGAACATAAACTTCCAAATTGGATACGAAATCCGTCAGGGGATGTTGTTTTTTAGTCGGTTGACGAAGTGCATAAGGGACTACGTCAGTAGAATCCAACAGAAAGTGTGTGCGTGTGTATAACAACAGTGGCGTTGTATAAAATTTAATAAAAGAGCGTCTGGGGCTCAGTTCATTTGTGGTTAAGTGCCAAAAGCCTAGTGTGCGGAAAATTTGTCTCACGGTAATTGATGAATGAACTGTTTTGTGGTCGACCGAGGAGCCTAGGATTTGGTGACGTGTCTAAGTGCAAGTTCACGGTGCGTATGAGCTACCTGCGAGTGACTCGACTAATAAGTTCAGCAGTGCATTAGTGCAATCTGCAGACTTGGATTGATGATTATATAATTTGCAGGGCAATGGAGCAACCTGCGGGCAGTGCTAAGGCAACCTGTCTAATAATTGAGGGGTAGGCAGTGCATTGGAGCTACCTGCGATACCGTGGTTCAGCGGGCCTCAGGGCGTCCGTCTGACTTAATAAGGAATTAGTGCAGGCACACGGGTCTCCTGCGACACATGGAATAAAGGTATCAGCGGCGTTATTAGCGACTTGCTGTACTAGGAAAACGTCGACTGTTCAAGTAATAAAAATAGCTCTGAAGCTAGAATAGCATACATGCATCAATAGCGTCACTTTTTGTACGCGCAGTACATAACAATACATAAAATGAAAATCATGAAATATAAATCACTAGCGCTGGCATAGACATAATTAAACACAAAGATATATACTGACAGGAAAATAAAAACACAATGATGTATAATAATAACGCGGTAAGTATCCAGAACGCTCAACGTTAACATGTAACACTGGCCACCTGGGGCTGGGTGCTAGGCTGCGTGTGTGTTAGTTTTCAAAAATGGTTCAAATGGCTCTGAGCACTATGGGACTTAACTGCTGAGGTCATTAGTCCCCGAGAACTTAGAACTAGTTAAACCTAACTAACCTAAGGACATCACACACATCCATGCCCGAGGCAGGATTCGAACCTGCGACCGTAGCGGTCTCGCGGTTCCAGACTGCAGCGCCAGAACCGCGCGGCCACTTCGGCCGGCAGTTAGTTTTAAAACTGACGATAACAAATTGAACTGAAAGGACAACTAGGCACAGTTCCCGTAGCGCTTACATCGCCGGCTAATTAGAGGCAAAGTACGTGTCTCACAATGGATCATCGGCCGATATTTTGGGGGGGAGACTGCAACATGGGAGAAGCGATATCTCGGTGTGAATGGATGGTAAGATTAAAAGACCGGTACTGTCGGAAGAGGGTACCTACCATGTTGTAGGGGCCTCCTCATTGACAGAAGAAGGATAACAGGATAGAACAATAACCATGGCGGTAGAGTAAAATAAATGGGGAGAGCAAAAATAACTGAGTAGCAACCAAGGAACAATCGCCCACCGATATACGGCAGCCCGGACGATTGGTCGTTTGTGCCTCGTCAGTAGCGTGAAAAACCCGTGGCATTGCGTTGGTTTGCCCATATCTGGCCTTGTCCAAGGAAGATAACGTTAAAGGTTCCTCATAGTTCGGTGTGTAAGAGTGTTAGGGCTGTAGTTTGTAGCTTATACAATGAATCAAAGCAATAATGAAACTTCACTTATAAGATTTGTAGACTAAGGTATGCAGAATAATGTAAATCGTTAAGAACTTCGTGTAATTTATCCAGCTAATGTGAAACAAAACAAGGAAATGAATTTAAACAATGAATCACACCTACTTAATATTTATGTTAAGATTTATTGGGATGTTTGAATGAATTTTGTTTGCAGTGTCTTCCGGCTGCATGAAAGAAACCAGCTCGGAGCTGTTAGCGAGCGCGCAGCGCACGCGTAGGTGCGGAGTAGGTACCGGCACGTCAGCGGTCATGTGAGACGGCGTGTAGCCGCGAGAGACCGGCCGCTACTGTAGCGAGAAATATCACGCGCCTAGCGTGTACCAGAAACAACGATGAATTCGAAACTGCTAATCATCTAGAATAAGAGTTTTAAAAAAGCTGTTAGTTATATAAAATGTTGTTAAGTGCATTGTAGTCTGTCACACACGGAGGATAGGGCAGTAATTTGCGGTTTGTTTTTGTAACTACTCGGACGCTCCGCGTGTCGAGATGCTGGAGCCGGCAGCGCACATGGTGATAAGATACGTCATCGCGCGGAGCGCTCTTACTGGCTGAGGAACAATGATGGCCGCTGGCCAGTTCTTGGCGAGGAGAGGGGGCAGCGCTGAAGAGAGGAGGGGAGGCGACAGCTGATGTGTTGCCCCGCCAACAGCTGGTCCCGTAAACAAAGCGTACGGGGCGTATGCATTTCAAGTCCTGGCTTTTTCTGTTCCGATTACTTACGGTTAGCTGCAGCAAATACATAACTACGACATATAGTACAATACACTAGACGTCAACGTAACAAGTATTAAGAAAAACTCGGAGTAAAAACATTCCACATGTTCTGGTTTGCCTAATAGATGGCAATAGATGACATTGAAGAAAATTATTCGGAGTTAGCAGCCGCGGTACTGCCAGCACCAAGTGTAATGGTTGCATTTTAATCTATCCACGAAGTGCCATGTCCCCGCCCAGATTTCTGGGTACTCTTCCTACGTAACAGAACTTGTCCGCCCTTCGCGTGCCGCTGCTGTTGATTTAGTTTAGATTTCCCGTTTCGAGATGCGCCACACAGACGGTCGCTCCCAGCCCGTGACTCGCAACCGCATTCTCTGAAGCCTGCTTCTCTCTCTCCATTCAGATAACGCTTGTTCCAGCGTCGCACCTAATTGCTTATGCCTCTTGTTACCCCACGCCACGAATGGTGATTTGTTTTCAGAAGTACTAAATACAAAAATAGTACAACGTATTATTTTAAGTTGCTGAAAGTTACACTTCGTTGGGAGCGAACTCGAACAAGAAGATTCAGATCATTTATTTTTTCTTCTGAGACCAAAAATGTTGCGTTCAGTGTTGGAAACACAGATGAAAAAAAGGTTTTATTTATTTCCATTCTTTTCACAAGTAAATCAAAGATATATTTGTGGTACGTATTTCGCTCGATAACGAATGCTATCTAATGTTTAATACACGCCGCCTGACTGCGTTATACGATACTCTCTGGTGCTGTGTGGAGGCGGATTTGAGATCGCAGTCGCCTGTCTCTCTGACGTGGCAGTCTTGTCCGTTCGCAGATATTTTATTTTACCTTGTTTCATTCCAATGTGCTATGGCTTTCCGTCCTCGCTCACAAGAACAGATATCAATGTACGAGTGTTCTGTTTTGTCTCATGAAAATGCGTGATTCGCGCCGAACCAGGGATGTGAAAAGACATGTTCGGTTGGCGCCTAGTGTTCGGAAGACGTGAACTGCGAAAGGAGTTACGGAGGACGCAGTGTATCCGTTGGCCGGCAGATGGCAGTATGCGTCTTGCAGTGCTCGACAATGATAAAGCAGCAAGATGCAAGAATGGAATAAATAGTTCAAAAACGGAATAGTACATGTACTGCACACCATTCTGTCACACAACCATGAACGACGTTGTATAAAGTAATGGTAATAGGAATTCAGATAGCTTTTTGTACACATTTATAAATGTAGAACGGAGGAGAAATGTGAAGAGAAAAATACATTTTTTTGTATATCTTCCCGTTCTGGAAAAGGAACTATATTTTAATATTCTCTTTACTTGTGCCAAAGAGAATATGAAACGTACTTTAACACTCCTACATATGGCTACGAAATGTGTTTTTCATAAAACGATCTCCGTTTACCGCTTCTGGATCGTCATCTAAACACTATCATATCGCTTAAAGGACATCATAGTCGCCGTTGACTGTATAAAATATTTATTGTTACTATTGCAATTTCGGCCTTATGGCCATTTTCATGTAACACTGCAAAATTAACATTCTGTCAGAGTATAAACTATCTGCCATGAGTACAAGTTAATCAAACTTTCATATCGATTCTCCAAGAGCAGTTTCAGATGCCGGATTTCCTTCTGTATTTTAAAAGTAAGAATCGATACCATAGCAGTCCATCGTTTTGCTGTTTTGAAGCACATTTGATTTTATCGAATGAATAAGCACTGAACTCGAATGCGGTTAGCACACTTGTCACGTCATGTCAGGCGTCTTTACCGGTACTCGATGGCAAACCTCGCTCAAGCAGCACTGTTTAAATTCTTCCAGTTTTTCACATACGTTACACTTACATAATTTTGTGACTTCCAAACAGGTCGCGACTTATCTTCCGATACTTCTCGAACGAAAGCACGGATTACACGGGATCGTGAAATCATGTTCGCTTTCGCATAATGACACTGTATTCACTCTGAAGACATGTAATCGCACATTCAGATCGCAGTAACGTAGAATTTATCTTTCCGTTATTTCTCCGTCTGCTGCAGCATACAGAGCTTTGTCGCTGCCGCTGCTGGCGCTCCGAACTGTCGGCAGTTTAATTCTCTCTCGGGTAATGGCTCTCTTCTGGTGTAAATGAAAACGGGAGAAAATGATAATAAATGTGCAGACAGCAGTGAGACTTCACATTTAGCACGGTAATAAGCGAGTAAGCTTGTGAATAATAAATTACGTCGGTGGGCCACACGTCAACTGTGATTAAGCTTTGTATAAAGCCAGATTTGGACTTGTCTCTTCACAGACAAACTCGCAAAAGTCATCCTTTTTTCCAAATGAAATTACGTATCGTATTCTTTACTGGAAAACGATACTAGTTTCCGCTAACCGCTTGTGGCGTCGTGTTTGCGTAACACTTGCCTATATTCATTATGTATCCACTCTCTCCACGTATAAAAAAAGTTCAATAACTGTCGCTATAGTAACGGCGGAGATATAAAAAATGTCACCTTCTGGCTTAATAATTATCACGTGTGCATTCACACACGTCATGTGACGGTCGACCATCGGTTTCTTCACGTGCAGTGATAACGACTTACTGTCGTGCAACATCGGCTAAAACTCGTACGCAGACGTGGCAAGCGAATCGCAAAAGTCGTTGTCCATCCCAACAGAAAGTAGGTACCGCATACGTCACTGAAAAATGATATAAGCGACAGTATTTCCCATAATCGACCACTCTCCGAAGCTAAATGTTGCGTCGACTCATGGTAATTAAATTTCTCCTCAGTTCACAGGTTCTCAGTTCTTCAGAAAAACGTAAACTAACAATTTACAAAATGCCGCGAAAACAGGTGTGGGCCGAACATTCCGTTAGAACTCGGGACGGCGTGTCTCGCAGCGACATTTTTGTCACACATGCTCTCGACATTCTTATCGCGCTGAATTTGAGTAACAAATTAAGATTCAAACGAATTCCTCCACCGGCTCTTTCTGGACCAGCTGACTACAGCCGTGCTGCGAAAGAAGGTTTCCATGTCTGCGACGCTGCTTCACTCGTGCTTCAAATGTAAACAAGTCTTGGAAAGAAACTTCCTGGCAGATTAAAACCGTGTGCCCGACCGAGACTCGAACTCGGGACCTTTGCCTTTCGCGGGCACATGCTCTACCATCTGAGCTACCGAAGCACGACTCACGCCCGGTCACACAGGTTTACTTCTGCCAGTATCTCGTCTCCTACCTTCCATGTCTTGGAAATCCTCTGATTTCTCTCAACGCTAAGGCAAAAACAAAACGTAAGTTACTGCTGTACATTCTGATCTCTACAGCCTGTCTTTAGACAAAACTGACGTCTCTTAGTTTTACGTGAATACATGTTAAGTAACTAATTTTGCCTAAAACGCTACAGCGAATATTTAAATTTATTACTGCTTTTTAGCGTTACTCGAGCTAGGCATATTTAAATATTGCGATACCTCCACTGTTGTCACATGTGCTTCTGGGCGTCGGCAAGCAAATGTATCATTAACGGTGCTGAAAGCTCATCCCTGTTAAACTAGTATCGAGCTACTTAATAAAGTTTAAATGTGTTCTAAACGATAGAGCTTGCTCTGTTATTGGCCTTACTAAGAAAATACATTTAGCACTCGAAAAGATCCGTCGTGTTAGGAAGTTAATGAACTTAAAGAGCGTACTTTTCGTCTGGCTCTAGCTTTAATACACTTGAAAAACACTCAAAGACGGACATGTAGCCGTTCTTTTAGAACACTGTGGTGTACATATTCCTTTTCTATAGCCTTATTCATGTTTCTTGAAGCTGTTGCTTGTCACATTTTCCTTATTATGGCAGCTTCCATTGCAAAATGGCGCTATGGTTTTTTACATGTTCTCGCCACATATTAGAAGAGAGTTGCAACTGTCGTGGCGACAATGGAAGAGGGCAAGTTGTTATTGTTTTTTTTATGTCGCATTGTCAGGTGCGCCGTCTGCTCTCCAGAACTCGCCAGTTCAGATGCTCCTCGGTCTGCTTGACCCCGTGCCGTGAACTAACCAGGCCTGTGACCGTTGGTGCTGCCCTTCTCTGTACACGCTCAGTACGCTCCCGTCTGGTACGGGTCCCACACACACGTGAGCAGTAACTCTGGCATCGGACGCAGGAGTGAGTGGGGAGCAGACTCCCCCCACCCTGCCAGTGACCGCCAGTCCCCCACCTGCCTCACCCCCGACTCAGCCTGTGTGGTCACTCCGTCTCGTATCCCTGCAAAATGCTACAGCTGACTCATTGCAATTGTAAATAATTTATACGTAGTCATATGGCATTTGGGATGTGCGTGATTTCACATTCCCGTACATTTAGACCGCGTTTCCACTCCACACCACTTTGCTATCTAATCAAGAGCTTAGTGAGAGTCACTGATGCATCTTTCCGACAGTAATTCGTCAACTAAGCATCACGGCTGTCGTCTGTTGCTGATGGACAGTGGTGACGTCATAATATCGACCACTCGCCACTCACACACGATTCTGCAGTGACACATATGCTCCCTCTGTAATCGAGTGAGCCGGCCGGTGTGGCCGTGCGGTTCTAGGCGCTACAATCTGGAACCGCGTGACCGCTACGGTCGTAGGTTCGAATCCTGCCTCGGGCATGGATGTGTGTGATGTCCTTAGGTTGTGTTAGGTTTAAGTAGTTCTAAGTTCTAGGGGACTGATGACTCAGCAGTTTAGTCTCATAGTGCTCAGAGCCATTTGAACCGACAGGTGTTCTTGATATACACCGACAGGGACAGCTGAAAATGTGTGCCCCGACCGGAACTTGAAGCCAGGATCTCGTGCTTACATGGCAGACGCTCTACCCATCTGAGCCACCGGGGGCACAGAGGATAGCACGACTGCAGGGACTTGTCCCTTTGCACGTTTCCCGTGAGAAGCTTCTAGAGAAGCTGCACGGACGTCAGTGGTATCTGTTCTTTCGAGAACAGGTACCTATCTTCATATAGTTAAAGGCTACCCGGCCCTTTACCTTCTTCTGTGCGAATGTGCACAGTTTGCTAGAACTCTTACAGGACTCGTCAGCTTAGTCTGGCGCGCGTAATGAGTGAATGGGCAAATATCTGTTTGGAACATTACGAATATAAGTTGTGGACAGTGGCGCTGTCGTCAGTCCTCGGTGGCTCAGGTGGAGAGAGCATCTGCCATATACGCGGGAGATCCTGGGTTCGAGTCCCTGTCGGGGCACACGTTTTCAGCTGCCACCATCGCTGTATATCAACAGTACCTGTCGGCAGCTGAGGGTTTGGATTAATTATCATTTTATTTTTTGGCACTGTTTCCGACTCGACCAGCGGATCGCGTGTGCTCTGTCTGTGACACGCTAATACTTCTGTAGCGTCTTCCATCTGGGAATTCTGCCGTAGTCTGCTTAACATTCCCGCCACATATTAAAATAATACCGCAATTTTTTAATGACCATGTAAAACAAAAAGTTGTCGTTTTTATTTCCTCTTGTAAAGTGTGCTTTCCGTCGCGTTTAAATATCCGACATCGCAAAGTCCCGTTTCTTAACACTTTCTACCAAAGATTAAGTGTATTCGGCCATCGGTCGGTCGCGTCACGTCTGTCGTATACACGGCGCGAGGAAACAATTTGACCAAAAGGTTAGGACAGAAATACAGCGTCAGATGAAGGGAATAGAGTACAGGAAATAGTGCTCGCAGTAGAGTGTTTACGGCGCTATGGCAGCATGAAAACCGTGGTAAGTTTCAACTTTTTCTATGAGATACGTTAATTACGTGGTGGCTCACTTGTCATTTACTTTGACCCTTCTAAGACGTGGAACACGATCATGTGATTCTTTTCATTTCTAAAGAAGTGCGATGTTGTAAGTCAGCTAAGAAAATACATGGGGATGTGATGCTTTAAGTCAATCTTTTCCTCATGGTGAAGACTGGTTGATGCAAAGACTGTGTGTACATATACATTTCCTGTGAATTACCTTTTATTTTGAGTAAAAACGTCCACATGTCAGATTTCGATTACGTTCCTTTAGCGCCGAAAATGCGCAATTGCGAACCTTAGTTGCTACACTCCCATGTTTCGTACTGTCTCTCCATCCTACGCTTCAGTGTCAAACTCTTTCCCACACTCTGTGTATCCTCGGTGGACGGCAAACCTCGCTCAAACAGCATTGTTTAAATTATTCAATTTTTACGTACGATACGCAGATATTACTGAATGACTCCCAACCAGCTCGTACGCCTATGTTCCGCCACGTCACTGGGAAGCCAGCACGCGATGTACAAAATGACGAAATCAGCATCATATTATCATAATGGCAGGTACTGATAGTGAACACATTTTAGACATTAATCAAATTCAGATGGTAGTAATGCAGAAGCCGAGTTGATTTTTCGTTAATTCTGCGCTTCCTACAGCCCAACAGAGCTTTGTCGCTGTCTCAGCGTCTTATTGTCGCTGCTAGCACCGCGGAAAGTTGGCAGTTTTAACTCTCCCGCGAGTAATGGCGGTTGCATGAAGTAAATGATAACGGTAAAAAAAAAGTACATTCAAAAGTTCGTCCGCGTGGGACCTAATGTTTAAAATATCGCTGCACTGCCGCATGAGCGATTCGCGGTTCTTTTGATGCCTTAAGAACAGAGTTATGTTGGGAGGGATGGAAAAACCTGCCGAATTCTCTCTGTATTTTCGTCACTTCTCCTTGGATTGCTTACATGGTGGTTGAAATGCACACCTGCTCTTTACTTGGAGTTCCAGCGCCATTCGCTTATGGATAGACGAGAAGCTGGTGGTTTCCCGTGTCGAGTCCCGAAGTATCTCTCGTTTTTGGTGCCTGACTTGTGTTGCAATAAACCGAGGCGCCAACCATTCTGCGATTCGTTTGTGGTGGTCCTACACAACCCTGCAGCAAAAAAGAAAGACTTTTTTCCAGGTACGTTGTTCTCGTCATCCGAAGAGGCAGAACATTTATTCATTACCTCACGTAGAATTGCGTCAGACTAACTTTAGGTTTTTTCCGCAAGTGAATTACAAGTCTAATTATGTCACTTTGATGTTGTGCTATAGCTTTTGAGACATCCTGTACACTATACTAGCAGACTGTACTAGGAATTGGCGCAAAAGGTATATGTATCTTATCTTACATTCGCCCATCCAGGGCGAATACATCTGTTACGGTAGAATTACTTCGTATTTCCTCATTAATACACTAAATTTTTGTAAGGAATCATATCTGGTTCAAAAATGTTCAAATGTGTGTGTGAAATCTTATGGGACTTAACTGCTAAGGTCATCAGTCCCTAAGCTTACACACTACTTAACCTAAATTATCCTAAGGACCAACACACACACACCCATGCCCGAGGGAGGACTCGAACCTCCGCCGGGACCAGCCGTACAGCCCATGACTGCAGCGCCTTAGACCGCTCGGCTAAACCTGCGCGGTTCTTATCTGGTACTTCGATCATATTTTGAAGGCGAATTCTATGGAACGACTCTTGTTTCGTACAGACAGGTGCTTCGATATAAAAAATGAAACATCCAGCTACGATAAAAGCTTTCTAGCTTTTACATGTACTGTTCTGGAGACAATATTTAGTGGCTTTAAGATTACTCAGTTTTGGTATCTAATGAAATTACGTTAGGTTCTGGTCATGACAGAATGACAGCACATAAGTGTTCGACACATTATGGTCAGCACTTCCTTCACACACGCCATCACGTCACGTATATTACGTTACCTTGACCAGTAGGTGTATATGGACGCTATAAAGATGATTATGATGATTATTATCATTATTTGAGGTGAGGGGCGCTTGACATCATGGTCATCAGCACCCTGACGAAAAGTCAGCATGGGAATCTCGTGGGTGGGGACGAAGGCTGCCCCACATGTGGAGCAGTTTATAATGTATTAAAGTTTGCCTCATTTCCCCACCAACTGAGGAGTGAGGCCTGACAGTTGACAAAATTTCACCACCTTTGTAACACAGGAATCAGTACCTGCAAGGACGGTGGGCAAATCTCCATCGAGACTGAGGGCTGCCCTAATATCAGTATATAGGACACACATAGCCACAATATGCTGAACTGAAAGTGGCATGCCACAAACTTCACAGAGTGGTGGATCCTCCTGCTGTAGGAGGAAGCCATGTGTTAAAGAACTATGTCTGATGCACAGTCTGCTACTCAGAACCTCCTTATAGTGGTGAGGCTGACCTGGTCCGCCGTGCTTTTGTGTTCAGTTTTAGCGACCTCAGTTTGTTTTCTGTCACCTGCAACCATGCACTCTCCCACTGACACATGATGCGTCTGTCAGAAAATGAGATGATGTGCAATGGGATGGGACATTGGTGGACAGCACCATCCTGACATGCTTCGTTGGCGGCTTTGTCGACCATGTCGTTGCTCTGTATCCAATGTGACCAGGTACCCAGCGAAAGGTCACCTCCTTGCCACGGTGTTGGGGCTGCTGTAAGGAATCGGGGATGAGCTGAATCAGCTGGTCTACTGGATACATTTGGTGAAGTGCTTGCAGTGCTCTAAGCGAGTCTGAACAGACAAGAAACCTTGTATGATGATATCTGTGAACTCTCTCCAATGACATCAGAATGCCATACAATTCTGTATCGTAATTTGTAAATTGTTCTGGAAGATGTACTTATAAACCATATCAGGGAAAACAGAACAACTGAGGATATTCTCGTGCTGGGATCCGTTTGTGTAAACAACAATCAAACCGTGGTATGAACTTAAAATGGACGAGAACACAGTTGTAAAACATAATCTGGTGTACAAGTTTTCTTGTACTGTGTCAAGCTTAAAATCACATTAGGCCTCTGAAGACACTAAGGCAGCAATGTGTTCGATCCCTGGCTCTGCAGTTTGATGCCTGATAGATCCAGATCCTTGAGAAAGTATGTAGCACATATCCCGAATGACTTGGTCGCATGGGGCCGATTCCTGAATAGCCATACAAAGGAGGGCTGGGCCACTAAACTGTCAGTGACTGAGGTGATGCGGAGATTTTCATCGCTTGTCGAGCCAAAAGGATACGTCGCCAAATCCAGAGTGGTGGTTCACTAGCCTCTGCACACAGACTTGGGACTGGGCTGGTCCAAAACGCTTCAGTCGATAACCGAATGGCCCTATGGTGGACACCATTTAACATCTTGAGGTAGAAAGGACAGTTTGATCTGTAGACCACGCTGCTTTGTTCATAGCTCCTTCAGGTGTGGGAGCCAAGTCAATTTGGAGTCAAATAATAAACCCAAAAAGCGCATAGTTCCTTGAAAACGTAAAATATTGTCCCCCATTGTGAGCACTGGTTGGTTAAATTTTCGACGAGCACTGTTAAAATTGACAGATGCAGACTTCTCAGGTGAGAATCGAAAACCAGTTGTCCTGACTCAGGTTTCCAGCCTCCGAATGGCCAACTGTAGCTGCCTCGCCGTGATTTTAAGATCCAAGGAAGAGAAGCAAACAAAGATCATTTGACAGGGCTTCTGACTGTAGAGGCAATGTCATTGATAGCGATGGCAAACAATGTGACACTGAGAGCACTCCCTTGGCAGACCCCATTCTCTTGAACATAGCAGTCAGACAAGGCGTAACTAATGGGCTATCGAAAACGCCTGTTCTCAAGAAAAGATTGGATAAGAAGTGGCACGTGTCCACGTAGTCCCCATTCATGAAGTTGGTGAAGAATGTTGTACCTCCAAGTTGTATCATATGCTTTTCGGGTTAAAAAAACATAAAAACCAAATGGTTCCAGCATGAGGACTCCTGTGTCGCAGTCTCCGGTAGAATTAAGTTGTTAAGGGTGGGACAGTATCGCCTGAAACCGCACTCGGAGTGCCTCAGGTGAGTTGGGAATCGAGCAGTCACACAAGGCAGTAGTTGACCATGCGTTCAAGAGTCTTACTCATACAACTGATAAAGGATACACTCTGGTAACTGTTAGGGGCACAACTCTCCTTGCCTGGCTTCCATAATTGAATTAATATAGCCTTATTCCAAGTCGTGGGGTACTGTCCATCAAACTAGATCTGATTAAAACAAGAAAGGAGCTGTTCTTTCGATTCAGGGCCCAGATGACGAAGCATGGCATAACGGATCTCATCAGGTCTGGAGCAGTGTCTCTGACTACAGACAAAGTGAATTCCAGTTCCCACATGGAGAATGGAAGGTTGTAGACTTCCTCATTATGCGAGAAGAAATTGAGCGTCCTCATCTCTGCAGTCCTATGGAACACCTGAAAAACAGGGGCTTGTCTGGATGACAAAGTGTTCAGCTAAAACCTGAGCCATGTCTTCTGACGTGTTCACAAAGACCCCATTACTTAACAAGGCTGTAAGGGGACGTGTACTGCCCCCACCTGAAATCCATCTTATTGATACCCAGACTTGCACAGTGAAGGTGGACCAATTAATGGAAGTCACGAATTCTCTCCAGGAAGCGTTTTTCCATTCATTTTACATTCTCCTCGGATGTGCTCTCGCAGATCTGAATACATGAAGGTTTTCTGGACAGTGTTTGAAGTTCTACAGAGCTGTTCATCTGGCCCTGATTGTCAGTCAACAGTTGTCAATCGACCAAGGTACAGGCCGCCGTCTGAGGTGGTTACTAGATTGGGGGATGGGCTCTGCAGCAGCTCCTTGGATCTCACGAGTGATATGGACCATTGTCTCTTGTGCACAATCCTTTTGTTCAAAAATAGTCTTTCGACTATACTGCAACCAATTCTCCCTTTGTATCATCCATCTACATGGTCCCCTGTCAGCCAGCGTCCTAGTTAGCAGACGGATCCGCACTGGGTAGTGGTCACTAGAAAGTAAATCTGGAGCCACTTCCCACAGAACTGAATCTGCAAGAGCTCCAGAATAAAAGCAAAGGTCAATGGCTGAAAAAGTCCCTATAGCTGTGGAAGCATGTGTCATATGACCCGTGTTGAGAAGGCAGATGTTCTCAGAATGGACAAGTCGCCCGATCATACGACCTCTGCAGCAAGTGGTAGCCAAGCCCCACAGCACATTGTGTGCACTGAAGTCCCCCACAAGGAGGTATGGGCATGGGACTGCCCGGAAGAGTTCTGCCAGCGCATCTGCATCCAAAACATCATTAGGCAGAAGGTGCAAAGAACACACTGTGATGTTAAAGCGTGCAAGAACTTTTACGGCAATTGCTTGCTTTGCCTGTCTCCTGTAGTATCATCCTTGCTGTATGGGTGATAACGCTGTAACGTGGGTGTCTTGGTGACTTTAAGATGGGTTTCTTGTAAGTAGATGTCCTGGAGTAGGAACTGTAATTCTTCCAAATGTGAGCGATATATATTACAATTCCATTGCAATACATGTGGGGGCCATTTTTTAGCAATGGTTGGTCTTTTCTTTCTCACTCCGAAGCAGTGATTTACTGGGGAGATCAGGAGGAATGTTAGCCAGTTCCTGGCTCTCCAGTTCCTCCAATTGGATATCCACCAGAGCATAGTCCCAATCAGAGAGGGAGAGAGATCGCCTATCTGAAGGTTTAACTACCGCTTTCTTGGAACTACTTTTCGAAGGAAGTTTTTCTTTACTGATGGGAGGATGTCGTTGCCTGGGTTGCGGGGATGGCTTAGTTGGCTTGTAATGGTGGTTAATGGTATGTGGCTTAGGTGGTAAGCCCATTGCTGACAGTTTCCAAACGACTTCAGCTTCGAGTGGAGCGTTTCCCTCACAGGTACACCGACAAGTGCATGTGCTCATACTTGAAGCTGTGGTCTGAGTGTGTGGAGTCATCACACTTAGCGACAGCGTATTAAGGGCAGATGCAAAAGAAGTAGCGAAAACGGGAGGTTGCGTAGCTTTGAAAGCTTTTATAGCTGCACCATAGGGTATGTGTTTCTTTACTTTCAACTCCTGAATTTTCCTTTCCTTGTTGTAATCCCCAAACTTTCTGGTCTACACTGGGTGATGCCTAGAGCAGTTTACACATTTCGAAGGAAGTTTACAAGAATTGCCTGATTCGTGAGGTGAGCCTCCACAATGGCCACACATAGCCCTGCCATTACATCCAATAGTGGTATGGCCAAATCTTTGACATCTGTAGCATTGCATTAGGTTAGGAACAAATTTTCGAACCTTAATACGGATATTGCCTGCAAGGAAATGTTCAGGTAGTTCTGGAGTACTAAACGTTAGAGTAAGTGTCGCCGATTGTTCCAATTTGCCATTGACTCTCCTCATTTAGTTCTACATTTCAGTGACGTCCATATTTTTCCATTCTTCACGTAACTCTGCAGGGTCCATCTTCATTATATTAGAGCAGGTAACGCCAACGTTACTAAAGTTAGGGGATTTATGCAACTCAGACCCGATTGGGTAGTCACCTATGGCCTTACATCCAAGGAGGTTAGATATTTGGCTTGAATTAGCAGTTTCAACTAAAAGTGCAAGGTAACCTGCCTACCGATTGTACTGATAAAATTCAACTGGGTAGGATGTTTACAGTCGCTTATCGTGTCCTAATGCTTCTGCAGGTTATCGTCTGTAGTACTGGTATACAAAAGTCGTGTGCTCCACTAAATTACAGGCCCCTGCAAGTACTGCTGGGGTATTAGTAATCTTTAGTGTGTGGGTTTAACTTACCTGTAAAAACTTGAAAGCAACGGAGAACGCAATTTTTATAACCACTACAGAAGGCAGCTATGCAGGGCTTAATAGGATGTATAGAGCTTTGGTTATACTTATGCAACTGAGGTAGTGACTAATTTGTTGGAGTTTGCCTGTCATCTCTAAGTGATATTCTATCACTTACTATTTTCCATTTTCTAGAGAGGTTTTACGTATTCTTTAAGCTGTTAATGATAAACTGAGGAAATAATGAGTAGAGGATCTCGATTAGTTGATATTTATTGACTACCTGTAGCATTTGAACAATTAGCCATGTATCTATTGGAACTAATTACTGCCCATCCTCAGCAATAGCAACATGTTATACATCATGGCAAATGGTCCCTCTTATAAACACGACTTAACTTTCACCACGTGATTATGGAAAGGGAGAGGGTAGCGAAGACCTGGCTTCAGTGGACTTTTATGCAGGCACACACTTATACCTAAAGCCGTGCCTTCTATTGCTATTAAATTTAATTACTATAGGCCACGCAGAAACAAGTTCAGCAAAAGACACTACGAGTGGACTCCGCCAGGGTGGAAGCGTATCTGCCCAATTATTTCAAACTTTATTAAAACGTGCGTCGTAGAAGTGGTAGCAAGTGGTTCACTTGACCCTGACTCGCAGTTTTGGTTTAATCCTGCATTCCGAAACAATTCCATGTTACTGACCTGGGAGTGCAAGAACATTCACTATCGTGTGGCGGGAAAATTTTGCAAGTCTCCATCCCAACAGAATAAATGTCAATAAAATCTCAGCCATCTGCGGTATAATAGTTTACCCTGAACATTTGTTCGTATACTTCATTTTGTTTAAATCAAAGTAGTTATGGGGCCACAAGAAGCACTGACTATCAAATGGCGGGAAAAATTATGTAAATCCCCATTTCATCAATAGGCATTAAAATCGGAACTTTTCAGAGGTACAAGGTGATATGGTTCTACTCAATTCTGGATTTATCGTTAAGTAGGAGTGGGAGAGGGAAGGCTAGTCCAAGTTCCGGGGAATCGAGCAATAAAGGCTCCGACAGAGATAGCGAGTGGTGCGCCTTAGAATAGACAACTCCAAGATACAGCATACAAGGTCACGGTTGGGTGCGGAACACCGGAAACCAATGTCGGCCCTGCAGTTATCATAAATACAGACGATTCTTGTCTTTCCAAACCTTAAGTCGGAAGAATGTACATAAAAGGATATACCAAAGTTATGGTCACTAGGCAATCAAACCAACAACCAGGGCACAAAGCTCAATAATGATAGGTTCATTCTCAGACCTGTTACGATCAAACATACATATACACACACACACACACACACACACACACACACACACACACACACACACACACACACAGGATTTAAACAGCACGTATGAACATAAAACTAGGAAAATGTAATCAACCAGGAAACAAGCACAGAATACTACATACGATGGCCATAAGTTACCAGGTAAACCTGTTGCGGGTAAGACTATTAAATGTCCAGAATTATTTTACCTTTTAAATATTAACAGACATAAATAAAGGACTACAACAAGATAATCGTTGAAGCAACAAGTAGCAGGTGTTACTGACGTCATTAATACTTAGTCGCCATACCTGCTACGACCCAGCATACACATACATAAAAAGGGCTTAAACAGAAACGTATTAAAAAAACTACAACTATGTAATCAACCAAGTCACAAGCGCAGAGTACAACTGCTAGTGGCTGTAAATCATTTGGTAGTAACAGTATTTTCGTACACTGATTGAACACTAAACGGCACTCCGTCAAAAGGCTCTTCTTGTAGCATGCCGTTAAAAAAAAAATTGTCATTCAACGGTGCACGTCAATAACAACAGAAAATATCAATGGCGCTCTGTCGAAAGGTAGTAATCTTGCCGAGTTATTAAAAATCACAGAGCAACGACGTATTTGCTTAAAACAGTAATTTCAACTATACGCTCATTGAACACTCAACAGCGTTCTGTCAAAAGGCTCTCCTTGTTGCTTGCCGTTAAACAAATTTATTTACTAAGATGGTATCTGTTCTTTCGCACATGTCCGGCCACTTGACCATCTTCTTCTTCATCTGCGCAAATGCCCAAACAGTACCCGAACTCTTACGGGAATCGGCAATGCGCCGCGAGTAATGAGTATATTCGTAGTGCGGCACAACAGGTTGAGAATGTGGGTTTCGCGGGAGGCGTGCCAGAGATAAATCCCTTCAGTCGAGCTATCCTCTGTGTTCTCGGTGGCTCAGATGGATAGAGCGTCTGTCATCTAAGCAGGAGATCCCGGGTTCGAGTCCCGGTCGGGCACACATTTTCATCTGTCCCCGTTGACGTATGTCAACGCCTGTAAGCAGCTAAGGGTGTTCATTTGATTATAGTTAAACAAATTGCCATTCAACAGTGGACGTTAACAACATCAGCAAAATTCGGGGAACACTACCAGAAAGCCACGACATGAATGCGTAAGATGCGAACTTGCAGATCAAGTTGACAATATACCATTTAATGGTGAACACACATACGTGACCACATGCAGATTCAAACTGTCAAGGAGGTAATCTCGCCGGTATAGCCTTGCTAGCAGCAAAATAAATAGCGAACAACCGGCACATTATAGCAACCATGAGTGTAGTCTGCGTGGGGCAGCGTCGAATACCAGTGGCCACAGTTCCACAGATGAACGGCAGCAGTTTAAACCACAACGTCGTCTTTGAGATGTGGGGTGGGGGGAGGGGGCACAATACATAAGGAGAGAGAAATCTTACCACAAGAAGCCAGGAACTCGATAATACAAACGGCAGAACATCATGCCTCCAGGCACATCACCTCATCGCCATTCTGGATGAGTCGCAACACAAACTGCGATGACAACTGGTTTCCCACCTCCAAACAGCTTACTGTACGATACAGTCCCACTCGCGAAATGCGGCCGTCCACGTGGGCCACCTACCACCAACTGCCCGTACGCTAGTATGTCCTCTCTCTCCGAAAGCTGCCAGTAATCGCACGCTAAGCACCGTGACCCCCTCTGGCGATGCGCCAGAGGAAAGAGTGCGCAGCTCAACCTCTTCGTTTTAAGATAAAGTTAGAGGGGGGGGGGGGGGGGAGTGAATAGCAAAAGATGGCAGCATGGCAACTTAGGCTTTAGTTTGACTAACACGCACCCGAATGAACCAATGGTTTGCAATGTTTTAAACCAGGAACTTGACCGGACCTGGCACGGGCCATTAAGATGGGGGGCTAACTTACCGACACTAGGTGCTCCCCTGGTCACATGGGCGTTAAAGTTACATACAAAAACCTGATCCCCTACCTTTATTTGGACCGGCACCCTACCATGGCTATAGCGCTAAGCTTGCCAGAGGTGTGCTTGCTTAATACTGTGCCTAGCGTTCTCCCAATTGCACTTAATTTGATGCGGATCCAAATTTGGTGGTAAGAGGTCCTTGGTATTCCACAGATTGGCTAGCGGAGTATTACTTGGGTAAGCAAGCATGAGGGAGGTCGGGGGTCGCGCCGGAAGCCTCATGCTGGGCAGTGGTAAAAGCAAGATTGAACTATGGCAGTGACAAATTCCACTTGCTCTGCACATTGGCATGATAAATTATTAAGGCTGCCTTTAGGTTCTGGCTGCGGATAGTAAGATGTGGTGGTAACATGTTTGATGGCATTATTAAAGTAGACCCTGAAAAACCTTTTTTGAAATAAAGCTGGGTGCATTGTTGCTGACCAGGAGCCAGGTGAAGTGGCTAAAGGCATCCACAACGACCAAAATATAGCGGTTCTCGTTCTTGGTCCTGGGTAAGGATCCCATGTGATCAATGAAGACCTTATCCATGGGGGTAACCTCTCGGTCGGATTGCAATAATCCCTGACAAATGTTATTTTCCGGTTTCCCTATTTTACAGGCCTCACATGCCTAACTAATCAACGGACATCCTTATAAATCGCGGGCCAAGTGAAATGCTGGCTCGTTTTGCGATCGTTTTGGCCACCCCTAAATATCCGCCTACGAGTGAAGTATGAAAATACTTAAAGGCGGGCTCACCAAGGCTCTGGGGCAAGCAAATCCTATCCTGATTGGACCTGCCAAACCGACGACATATGACTCCTCTCTGTAAGGTATAACCATGGACCTCCTCCCCATTCAACAGGGCCCACCTAATGAGCCCCAAGATGGGATCCTGTGACTGTTGTTCTTTGGGGTCAACAAATTGTTCAGGGACCTCGGACAGGACAGTTCCAACGAGGATAGCGTCCTGGCAGGTGTCCTTTTTAAGATCTTCCCCTTTCTCCTCAAACATGCGACTCAGCACATTGGCGACCTGGTTCTCGGCCCCTTTAATATGGCGAACCTTAAAAGGGAAAGATGATATGCACACTGCCCATCTAGCAATAGGCCCTGTTTTTTTGAGTCTGACTGATGCTCAGCTTAATGCCTGGTTATCCATCTCGAGATCGAACTCCCTATGCTCGAGATAGAATTTAAACTTCTCAAGGACGAACAAAACAGTGAGAGTTTCACATTCGTACATGGAGTACTTCAGTTTGGCTTCGGACAGACACCTAGAGGCGAAGGCCACAGGGTGACTATCCTCCTCAATTTGCTGCAGGAGGACGGCAGCAATGCCGATGCTTGATACGTCGGTCTGGATAATGATTTGGTGACTGAATCAGGGATGGCCAAGACCGGGGGGGTTGGTGAGGGCAATTTTCAGGTCGTCAAAGGCGGCTTGTTGCCTCTCTCCCAAAACAAAGCTCACCCCTTTCTTGTGTAAGTTGTTAAGTAGGGCAGCTAGCTGAGCAAAATTCGGCACAAACTTCCTGAAATAATTGGCCATGCCGATGAAACTTGCGACGCCCTTCTTACTGGTGGGCGGATGAAAATTTCTAAGACTGGTGGTCCGCTCCTGATCAATGCAGATTCCGTCATGAGAAACCACATGCCCAAGGAAGGAAATTTGTTTTCTGGCCAAGGCGATCTTGGACGGTTTAACGGTCAGACCAGCACGCCACAATCTCTCCAGAACGGATTCCAAATGATTTAAGTGTTCGTCAAAGGTATTACTGTAGATGACTATGTAATCCAAATAATTATAATGGAATTCAGACTTGATATCACCAAATACACTGTCCAAAAGGCGAAATGAAACAGCGGCTACTAGCGGGATCCTAGAAGATCCCAGACAGGGTCCCCACACTGAGCGGATACAACAAACGCAAAATGGTAGCTTCCGGCACCCCCAGCACCTCAGATGCAGCTGGAGACGCACTACCAACCAGAGAAAATGTTGAATTTTGTCAATACTGTCAATGACGAGCTGGGTGACATCTCACAGCAAATGCATGACCAGGTTCGGCAACCTTGGCAAACTCTACCATCACCTCTCCCTCTGGTACGCCAGCACCTTGCTGTTGGGGACTGCCTGGATGGAGTGTTGGTTATGCATAACTTCTAATTCTTCCTCTACCCCAATAGTACTGGCTTTGGCTTGTATCTGAGTATTTCTGATAGTGATAGCTAACTCGTCTATGTCTTCCTTGGACCTTTTATTCGTTTGCATGGAGCTAAGATCACCTGATCTGGCCCACCAGTGACAAAGTTGGGTCTGAATTCTTGCCCTTTGTTTCGAAGTGACTAGAGTACTCTCGAGAAAATTCAAGTTTTTCTCGAGCTGGTCAACAGCCTGCTCAGTCAAAAGTATAACTTGGTCAACCTTCCCCAGGATGACAGTAGAAATGACAACTGGCTCATGTAATGTAGCCCGCAACCTATATACTAACTCGGTTACGGTCCCCTGGGTTGACTGTTGACGAATGGTGAGCTCATAATGCAGATGGTCAATTTTTAAGTATGACAACCCTGCACAGCTCCTGGTGGCCATGCTCGTTTGAAACCCGAAACGTTATGCTCGTAACCCGGAAAAAGCCACGCTCTGCTACCATTGACATGGTCCTACTCAAGTCTGGATCAGTCGTTAAGTGGGAGTGGGAGGGCTAGGTCAAGTTCCGAGGAATCGAGCAATACAGGCTCCGACAGAGATAGCGAGTGGTGCGTCTCAGAATAGACAACTCGCTATATATAAAAAACCAGAACTATGTTATCTTGCTGACAGCGCTAATAATCAGTCGCCAGACCTGCTGCGACCCAACATATACGTACAAAAAAATGGTTCAAATGGCTCTGAGCACTATGGGACTCAACTGCTGAGGTCATTAGTCCCCTAGAACTTAGAACTAGTTAAACCTAACTAACCTAAGGACATCACAAACATCCATGCCCGAGGCAGGATTCGAACCTGCGACCGTAGCGGTCTTGCGGTTCTAGACTGCAGCGCCTTTAACCGCACGGCCACTTCGGCCGGCGCATATACGTACATAAAAAGGGCTTAAATAGCAACACACACACACACACACACACACACACACACACACATATATATATATATATATATATATATATATATATATATATATATATATATATATATATATATATATAACTAAAACTATGCAATCAACCAAGTCACAAGCGCAGAGTACAACTGCTTGCGGCTGTAAAACATTTGGTAATAGCAGTATTTTGAACTGTACGCTCATTGAACACTCAACGTTGCTCTGTCGAAAGGCTCCTCTAGTTGCTTGCCATTAAACAAACTGCACGTTAATAACAGCAGGAGAATTTGGGGAACACTACAAGAAAGCCACGACACGAATCTGCAAGATGCGAATTTGCAGATCAAGTTGACAATATATCATTTAACGGTGAACACACACACGCGAGCACAGGCAGATTCAATCTGTCAAATGGTGAGTGTCGCCTCACCAATCTCGCCGATGCAACCTTGCAAGCAGCAAAATAAATAGCGAACAACCGGCACACACTAGCAACCAAGAGTCTAGTCTGCGTGAGGCAGCTTCGAGTACCAACGGCCACAGTTTCACAGGCCAACGACCACAGTTGAAACCACCACGTCCTCTTTAAGGGGAGGGGGGGGGGGGGGTACATACATATGGAAAGAGCAATCTTACCACAAGAAGCTGGGAATGGGACAATACAAACGGCAGAATGTCATGCTTCCAGTCACATCACCTCAACGCCCTTCTGGATGAGTCGCAACACAAACTGAGACGAGGCGTGGCTTCCCACCTCAAAACAGCTCACTGTACGATACAGTCCCACTCGCGAAATGCAGCCGTCCGCGCGGGCCGCCTACCACCAACTGCCCGTACGCTGGTACGTCCTCTCTCTCCGAAAGCCGCCAGCGATCGCACGCTGAGCACCGTGACCCCCTCTGGCGATGCGCCAGAAGAAAGAGAGCGTGGCTCACAGGAGTTTAACCCGAGTATTTTCTGTAATACACTTCATTATAAGCAAATTAAATGAAGCTGAGTAACACTGAAGTAGGTTTGGATGACAATAGAGAGTGAGCACACCCTCCCTTTCTTTGGCTTTTGACAGATCATTTGTTAAGAGAAAGCTGTAAAGAAAGAGGCTTAATAAATTTAGATGTAATATGTTATTAGCATATTTAAGTATTTAATTTGTCGGTTACACAGAGCCATGGAAGTCCTCCCTGGCTATTTTTTTATTTTAACACATAACAATAATTAAAAATTTGCGGCATTTCTAGATTGAAACTATATATGTATGTATGTGGTGTAGTAGCTAAAAGATTGGTGTGTGTTTCTCAGATGCATATCCTCATAGTTATTTGTAAAGTTAAATTAGGGTACAGCAGGAAAGTAGACCATTTTATTTCTTCTGCTTTTCTGAAACTTAACCATTTCTTTGTCTAGATAAGCTGGCGACCGTAAATCCATTAAACAAACCTCTTATTGAACTTGGTACAGAAAGATCCTGGATTTAGTATTACTCTATTTTTTCTGCATTTCTTTCTAACAGCTAGAAAACTATTTGGAAAAGTTACTAGTAGTCTGATTCCTGTACTCATTAGTCACACATCACTGTCAAATCCTGTGAAAGGGAAAACATTATACTGTATGCACAATTCCCCATATAATAGTGTTACACATGTCTTTTACATTAGCAGCACTATTTGTTCAGTTGAAGTACGGGGTGATTTTTTTTTCCACTATGTACAAACTCTAGGGATTGATCGATGAGGAGATACAGAACAAAAAATGTGTAATGAACTTATGTCCAGAAATGCATTGTTTCCATGCAAGAGACCATTTATTCAATCATACGTTGTTATAGAGGCTGCGGTCTGATGCACACTGTACTGTGCAGCCACAGTTACAGTGTATGTAGAAAATGGTTTCCGTTAGCCTCAACACATGAGTGTAAGCGCCGTAGCATGTTCTGTCTCACTCCTCCCCATGGGGCAGGCTGCATCTGAACAGTGCCAAAGGCAGCATGAATATGCTGCTCCTGTGTCTCTACATCTTGAATGGGCTCTGCATACACGATACTTTTCAGATGGCCCCAAAACTAGAAATCGCACAGGTTAAGATCCGGTGGATGAGTAGGTCATGCAACTGGACCCTCCGATCTGATCCACCGACCAGGTAAGACACGATTGAGATGCATCCGGACATTTATGGCGAAGTGGGCTGCAGTACCACCATGTAGCAGCAACGTAACCCTTCGAATCATCATTGTCACTTCTTCCAGCAGGGGAGTAAAAGTCACCCGCAAGAAACGCCGATAGTTCGGGCCTGTTAGACGAAGTGGAAGGAAGACTGGTCCAAAAATATGGTCGCTAGTCCCGGCCCACACATTCTGGCTGCACCGATGCTGATGATTCACCATCACCATAACTGGCGGTTCTGAATACATCCCACAGATGACTATTGAAGACACCACTCCACGTAAAGATGGCCTCCATCTGTGAATAGGATGGATGACACAAATCCCAGAATCGTGGTTGCCTGGTGAAGACACGAGTAACAAAACTTGCTCCGGGTGTTAACAGTCTGCCGCTAGTATGCCCTGCACACGCTGTAAAAGATAAGGGCAGTAAGAATTGTCAGGGAGAATGTTCCACACCGTCATCTGGCTTACCTTGTACTGGCGGGCCAACTGCCAGGAAGTGACATGGCGATCGTCTTCCTCAGTATTAGTCATATTTTCTTCCAAGTCTGGTATCCGAACATTTCAGATACAACCTTCATGATTTCCTGCTTCCTGAAACGATCCTGTCTAAGACAAATGGCGAAACACGGTTGCAAACAGTGTAGCTATGGTTGCCATCAGCGGCGACAGGTCTCCTGATACAACCTTGCTGCCCATTGCCCATTGCCATTTGCCTTTCCGTAAGTAAACAACATGTCGCCAAGATCTCCATTCGAATACGGAACCATTGTGTACACATCCACTACAAGGTGAGCAAGCAAGAAAAGCGCATCAGACACAACATTATCAACTGCTAGGGCGTGAGATATCAAGAACAGTAGCACCCTCTAGGAGAAAACCTGGCTGCACAGTACAGCACGTATTAGACTGCAGTTTCTGTAGCACAGTATGGTTGAATAAATGGTCTCTAGCCGAAAACCCTGCATTTCTGCACATAAGGTAATTAGATCTTTTTTGTTCCGTATCCTCTCATCGATCAATCCGTAGAGTTTGTACTTGAAAGAAAAATTCACCCTGTATCGTGCTATATGTGGCGCCCATGAGAGTAAAAATCCTTTCACAGGTGTAACATTATCGGTATAGTATTAATGTAACAGCACTTGGTAGTGTTGTACTTGGCACCTGGTGAAAGTCCTTTTACAATACTAAAGCGTCCAGAGGTAGCCTAGTATTGTTTTACATATCAAAGATAGGTAAGATTTTTTGGAAAAAGGACAAAAGTTTCAGTGGCACGAATTTGTTATAGAGCAGTAAAAAACAGCAATATAAGTGGTTTAGACAATTATTGGAAATGGACAAATAAAAGTATATGCATTATAGGGAAGTAGAACAGTAGGATAAAAGAGAAGACACACTTGCAGACAGTAATATTGATCAAAAGACAGAGTAATCAGTTTTGTTATTAACAAAATGGTTAGAGAATATGGACCATAGTGATGAAACTCTTACGTGGTTCAGCACATCACAAATTAAGAAGGAAAAAGGAGAGTCAAAGGAGGAAGACAAAGTAGCAGAAAATCGCACTGAGCAAAATAGGCAACTATCGATAGATTTGTATGCATTGTGACACAGTATGTATATACAACAAACAGCGCAAAAAAAATACTGAAGTTCTAAATGAGCACATGCAAACACAGTCTAAAATCACTAAGATTATGAACGAAAAACTGGACAAACAAACCGAAATTAGTCAGGAACAGGCCAAAGTTACCAAAAAACTGAGAGAACAAATGGAAAATAATAACCATTAGTTATAAAAGTAAACAACAGGTTTCCTAACTGAGGAACTCAGTAGTATAAAGAAAGATGTAAAAAATTTAAATGAAACTGTTAGTAGAATTCAGGCAGAAATTGTTGACATTAACGAGAGGTTTGAAACTGAAATAGAGAAAATACAAGAGCAGGTAGAACCCATGGTGGAATCGAAGATTGAGGAAAAGGTTTGCCAATAAAGAAAGTAATGATGAAGGTAAGTGAGAATAACTGTTCAAGAGGCTGAGAAAATTCTAGAGAAAAACGCAGAACATTGCAAAGAGAAGTGTCGTAGAAATACTTCCAGTATGCAGGAGAAAGTTAGTGGTATAGAAAGAAAGCTCAAATGTAACAGTACTTGTGTTGTAGATAGAACACCATATAACAAGGTACCCTTATCGAAAAATAGTGGATTATCCCATGTGGACTTTATAAAGAACTGCGAAAGGTTATTTCCTGAAAACCTTACAGATCAGGAAAAAGCAAACGTGATTAATGGTTTAGCAGGAGATGCTAAACGATGGGGTGTTAACGTAAGCACTAAAGCAATGACCTTCAGTGAAGGTCTACCATCAAGGCGAACTACCATGAAAGAATTTTGCTAATTATGGTACAGGAACCGTAGCAGTGGTTCCGAAATTTCTGAAAGAAATTGTGAGAAGATTTGAGCAGGTACATACCTTTTCTTCATTATTAGAGAAAGTAATTAACAAAGACCACTGGCGAGAAAATCACAATCTCCATCAGAATGACAACACTAGGAACAGTCGAAACAACATCAGTGTGGAGCAGAATGATAATCTGTATCAGGCTAATACTGTTCCTACTGTAAATCAGTCAAACCTAAAGGCCATAAATTCAACTAAATACCCAGGAATTACAATTATGAACAAATTAAATTGGAAAGAACACATGGAAAATGTTGTAGGGAAGACTAACCAGAGACTGCGTTTTATAGGCAGGTCACTTAGAAAATGTAACAGATCTACTAAAGAAACTGCCTACACTATGCTTGTCCGTCTTCTTTTAGAATACTGCTGCGCAGTGTGGGATCCTAACCATATAGGACTGATGGAGTAAAACGAGAAAGTTCAAAGAACGGCAGCACGTTTTGTACTATCGCAAAATAGGGGAGAGAGTGTGTCTGACATGAGACAGGATCTGGGTTGGACATTACTGAAATAAACGCATTTCTCGTTGCGGCTGCATATTATCACGAAATTTGAATCACCTATTTTCTCCATCGAATGCGAAAATATTTTGTTGACGCCGACCTACATAGGGAGAAACGATCACCATACTAAACTAAGGGAATTCAGAGCTCGCACGGAAAGATATAGGCATTCGCTTTTTCCACGCGCTTTACGGGATTGGAATAATAGAGAATTATTGTAAAGGTGGTTCGATGAACCCTCTCCCAGACACAGTCGGCTAGGGACAGGCCCGTTTCGTGCGCTGAGGAGCATCTGCGGCGAGCAGCCGTAGGAAGGGTAGCTTGTATAGCAGTCAGTGCAGACTGGGAGTGACGTCACAAAGCCGGTCACTGGAACGATACTGCTATCAGCTGATGCTTTAAGTAAGCTGGTAGGCGCTGATGCACTCGCTATAACAAGTTAAGAGGAAATGGACAGACAACTTGCAGTAAATGAAAAGCAAGACTGCGTTACTACGATCGAATATTTGGCTAGGGATTGCAACGAAGTGAAGGAGAAAACGCCGCGCAGAGTTCGCAAGCTGCCAATGCAAATGAATCCAAGAGCACCGCGCAAAGGACGCGCCTGGCTGACGTTAGGGTAAACGAAGATGTCGTGAGTGTACGTGAAATGGACGATAAAAATTTAGACGTCGGAGAAGAGTCATTCCGTGACAACGAATCTGCGAAAATTGTTTCTGTCATTTGCAAGCCTGACTTAAACGATAATTATTTTGCGCCACTGATAGTAATTCACAAAGATTACAACGTATATGAAGTGCAAGCTAATGCTATCAGGGGAGATGTAGAAGACAGTTTGCATGAAGACAAACTAAAACGTACAGTACATAATTTGACTGTTAATAAAGATAAAGAAGAGGAAATAGTTACTATCGAATGAATTCAAAAGTGCACGAGCTATGAGACAAGCAATGACCTAGAATTTTCAAATAAATTAAGAAGGGCTTTCATGTTATAACCAGACAGTGATATTGAAGATTTCGGCTTAGAAGGAAGATATCATTCGATCAAATGATTCAGAATGGGAAGAAAAGAAGCTTACTGAAAACCTCTGTCTTACACAAACAATAATGCCAGAAAATGAGTACATTTCGTGCGATAAGTTGCCGAAACGAGATATGAAACATGAAGAAGAACTCGTTCCAGAAGAAAGAAAAACACTAGAAGACGAGCCATGCGAAGAAGGAATAATGCCAATACAGGAAACGAAAGACGTAACGGAGCCAAAGAAGAAGGAACCACTGTGCGAAATGATTAGTAACAAACAACTGAAGATTGTGAAAGAATTTGCGATAAGGAAGAAAAAAGAACCATTTGACACTGAATTTAAAGAAATGAACGCCATTTCATGGAAATATGCAATGTTAGATTAGATGAGAAAAGGTTATGGAGGTAAAAGTAACTAAACAAACCCTTAATTCTGATAGAGGTTTATGGATACTAAATTAGAGCGTTACTGGACATTGGCTCTCAATTTAGTGCTTCATCTCAGTCCTTTTACGTGTACATAACAGATAAACCAGTCGTAATGTCTGTACAAAGAATGAAAATTGGGGGCGCGACTGGAAGAAAAAGTAAGCCGATAAAGATGAAGGGTTTAATAGAATTTGTAATACAAGGACGTGTTTTTACACACGATTTCCTGGTGATCTCAGAACTTTGCATCGAAGTAATAATGAGCATAGATTGGCTGCAGAAGCAACAAGTAGTAATTACCTATGCAAATGAAATAGTTAACATTACGAATGCAGAAGTTGCCGTAAATATAGACTTTGAAGAAGCAAACGAAAGCAACGAACCAGAATTTCAGTCTATGATGATGAATATAGATACAGACATTGAAGTATTATCAGAATTATTTCAAGGTTACCACATACGAAGCATCAAGAGCTTAGACCAAATGTTCGAAGAATTTCGGAAAGTTGTCACTGACGTACCATATTTAGATCCAATGCAGAAAAATGAGTTTCTACATATACGAGAACAAAATTATCTCATGTTTTCAGACGCTCCTGATGGAGTGAAAAATTTCGAATATCATGTGAAACTACTGCTACATAAACAATTTTTTGTTTACTCATATCCGTTAACGGCAGGGAAAAAACAGGCCGTTCAAGCCGAAATTGACAGGATGCTTGGATGGAAAGTCAGAGCGTAGCAACAAAGAATATAATAATCCACTGATTACTGAAGAGTGGTAATTGGTACCAGAACTTTGAATAAGACAATTGAGAGAGAAATAGATCCTCTTGAATCATTGGACGAAATGTTACAAACATATTACGATATTAAATATTTATAATGCCTGAACATAATGGCCTGTTGCTGGCAGTCAGATTTGATGCTGAGTCGAGGAAGCATACAGCTTTCCTTTTCAGCGGAAAATGTTATCACCACAAGGTAGTACCGTTTTACTTAAATACATCAGTTTCTGTGCTCATACGTACGTTAAACTGGATGTCAGGAACACAGTTAAGCAGCAGGTTTACAGTTTATGTAGACGATTTATTAATAGCTACACAACAATGCAAAGGATATATTGTGGACAACTCGAACAGGTATTCATTGCGTCGCAGAATGGAGGAATGACGCTGAAATTTAAGAAATGTGAACTGGTGAGAAAATAAATTAAATTTTTAGAACGTGTTATTATAACAGAGGCAATATAGAAGGCCCCTGAGACACTAAAAGCTATTGAATGGTGTCCTCCTCCAAAGAACAGGAAACAGTTGAAAGATTTTTTAGGTTTGTGGAGATTCTATAGAAAATTCGTAAAGAGGCAAACTTTTAACATTCAAGCTTTAAACAACTTGTTACGAAAGAACAGTTCATTAGTTTGGACCTCTGAATGCCAAAGAGATTTCGAAGAAATGAAAAGCGAATTGCTTACAAACAATATTTTGCACTAGCCTGATCATTACCATAACATATGAGTGAGAATAGTAGCAACACTGTGGGGCAGGAGTAGAAACCTTTCAGGAAGTCGAATATGAATGGTAAAGGAATTGCTTTAGCAAGCAACGTTTTTGAAGGATTGAAGACTACTGAACCAGAGGTTATCTCGTTGAGCTTTATATCTACAGCAATATGACTATGAGATACTTTTCGTGAAAGGTTGCAGATTCACTTTCGAGACTACCTGAAGGTAAAGGCAAAACTAATCTGGAAAACAATGACGAAACAATATTTCAGTTATTATATCTGAAACACCTAGCTTGTAGCGAATCTCAATCAGCCACGGGTACAAATTAAATGTATTAGGACTTATTCAGTGGGAGAGGCAGCTAGGCGTACACTCCGGTACGGAAGCACTGCGACAGTGTTTGTCGATGATACTCGCCAGCGCCGGCGAAGCGGCGCCAGGCGACAAAAAACCTTATGTGACCAGCTGGACGCTGCAGCCGAGTGCATAACAGGGATCAAAGTAGCTTTCTTACATCACATGATGATGGAAACATACCAAGTACATGGTAAGCCTCCAAGGAGGAGGTATAGAACATTCTAGAAGCTCTCCGTGACGCACGAAGGTAGTATAAACATGGGGTCAGAAGGACCCTATAGGCAGTCGAGATCTGCTGAGTATAACATCGCAAGCTCTGTGTCATTCTACGCCATAAGTGGGAACTTAGTACGATTCGCTAGCCTCGGCTCCGCAACAACCAGGGAGATAGATTCCAGAGTAAGAGATTCAACTGACAGAAAGTAGTGCAAGATAGTGCCAGTAGGGATTGTCAGTGTTCAAACTGTAAGGGCTCTTACGAATTCTGCCCTGCAGCAATAATCACTCCCCAACGACTACCATATCCTGCACCTTAGCATTAGCTTGCTCCTTCTAGCTGTCGGAGTTGCAGAAGCTGCCCGCGCCTACTTCTACTCTTCGAGAAGATCGATTGAGGTAAGTCCCCTGAATCCGTGTCAATGTCACTCCCTCTCGGGACACGACAAGCTGGTAGTAAAAGAACAGCTACTGTAATCTGGTACTCAGGGAGAGGCAGGATAAGGTTACAATTGTGGAAGGATCCGTAATCGGCTACCGATGGTTGCACGGCAAAACATACACTTTATTTAAGGAAATAATTTTCAACAATCATTTTAAAGGAATTGACTGTAACACAAACTACATTGGCGGCTGAAGGCCTTATCAAGAAAGAAATCAACATTTTTTGTCAGCTGAAAGCCACAATCCATACCACAAACAATTAATGGCTGATGATCTGAATTACAAGTCAGGAAGGGAAGTACACGTTGAAAATATTAAAATAAATTTCCAAACAATCATTCAGTTATTGACTGCTGACGGCTGAAAGCCTTATTAAGAAAGAATTCAAAATTATTTGTGAGCTGAAGGCCACAAGCAATACCACAAACAATGAACCGCTGAAGACCTGATTTACAAGAGAGGCAGAAATTACACGTTGAAGATTCTAAAACATGTTTTTAAAACAATCATTTTAAAAAAAATTGACTGGGCTGAAGGCCTTATTAAGAAAAAATTCAAAATTATTTGTCGGCTGAAGGCCTGAAGCAATACCACAAACAATTAATGGCTAATGGCCTGAATTACAACTCAGGAAGAGGACTACACGCTGAAAATATTAAAACAAATTTTTAAACAATTAACACAATTTGACCAAATAAGAAGGGAGTGATCCACAGACATTGCTCCAAGGATCGACCTGAGGAAAGTCCCTACAGCTGTGTAAGCGGTGAGACAGGCAGGCAAGAGTAATGCTCAACTAACAGGATGGTAACTCAAACTAGAGACGGTTTAAACGCCGATCAACCCTCTTACCAAATCCACCTAACGTCAGATAACCAGTACAACGAAGGAGTAATTCAGGCCAGGGCGAAGTGGCCGACAGCACTGCTTCTTCAGAATCCGGTGTTTAAAACACCTAACGGCGGAAGGAACCGCTACAACCAAGGTAGACAAGAGAAACAATTATCCACACCCCAATCAAGGAAGCTGTCAAATTACACGCCATGCCGGACAGTATCGGCAAGACGAGGAAAAGTACACCGCCGCAAAATACGCTAACTCCAGGGCAGGTAACTGGGGCGTTAGCGGCCAGTAGGCAGTAAAATACCGCTGGTAGCACTTGACCAATAATAACCCAAATTCAAAACTAATAACAAGCAGTAGAAGACGGTTAATAGCTTCTGCCAACATGACACACTCCATTTGCTGCTGTTTGTCTCACCGACCCTGGGAGCAGCAACACGCAAACAACAGCGAGATCTCAAACAGTGGAGGTTTCACTACTGGATAAAGTTCACTCAGCTTGGGTGGACAGCGAGATCGTCACCCTCGCGACTACAGACCCTCGATCCGACAGTGGCTGCACGCCGCCAGAGGTGCCGGCGCCCCTCGCACTGTGCGGACCTCCTCGCTGCTTCGTCCCAAGCCAACTACTCAGTACGCAGGCAGAGTTAAAATAACTGCCCATTCAAAACCACACAAGATATCTACATCTACATCTACATCTACATCCATACTCCGCAAGCCACCTGACGGTGTGTGGCGGAGGGTACCCTGAGTACCTCTATCAGTTCTCCCTTCTATTCCAGTCTCGTATTGTTCGTGGAAAGAAGGATTGTCGGTATGCTTCTGTGTGGGCTCTAATCTCTCTGATTTTATCCTCATGGTCTCTTCGCGAGATATACGTAGGATGGAGCAATATACTGCTTCGCTCTTCGGCGAGGGTATGTTCTCGAAACTTTAACAAAAGCCCGTACCGAGCTACTGAGCGTCTCTCCTGCAGTCTTCCACTGGAGTTTATCTATCATCTTCGCAACGCTTTCGCGATTACTAAATGATCCTGTAACGAAGCGCGCTGCTCTCCGTTGGATCTTCTCTCTCTCTTCTACCAACCCTATCTGGTACGGATCCCACACTGCTGACCAGTATTCAAGCAGTGGGCGAACAAGCGTACTGTAACCTACTTCCTTTGTTTTCGGATTGCATTTCCTTTGGATTCTTCCAATGAATCTCAGTCTGGCATCTGCTTTACCGACGATCAACTTTATATGATCATTCCAATTTAAATCTCTCCTAATGCGTACTCCCAGATAATTTATGGAATTAACTGCTTCCAGTTGCCGACCTGCTATTTTGTAGCTAAATGATAAGGGATCTATCTTTCTATGTATTCGCAGCACATTACACTTTTCTACATTGAGATTGAATTACCATTCCCTGCACCATGCGTCAATTCGCTGCAGATCCTCCTGCATTTCAGTACAATTTTCCATTGTTACAACCTCTCGATACACCACAGCATCATCTGCAAAAAGCCTCAGTGAACTTCCGATGTCATCCACAAGGTCATTTATGTATATTGTGAATAGCAACGGTCCTATGACACTCCTCTGTGGCACACCTGAAATCACTCTTACTTCGGAAGACTTCTCTCCATTGAAAATGACATGCTGCGGTCTGTTATCTAGGAACTCTTCAATCCAATCACACAATTGGTCTGATAGTCCATATGCTCTTACTTTGTTCATTAAACGACTGTGGGGAACTGTATCGAACGCCTTGCGGAAGTCCAGAAACACGGCATCTACCTGTGAACCCGTGTCTATTGCCCTCTGAGTCTCGTGGACGAATAGCGCGAGCTGGGTTTCACACGACCGTCTTTTTCGAAACCCATGCTGATTCCTACAGAGTAGATTTCTAGTCTCCAGAAAAGTCATTATACGGATCCGCTGAAACAATTCCACAAACAACTAAAACAATACTAAAACCAGTCACTGCAGAGCCACAAAGACGAATCACAAGTCGAGGCAAACACCGAGAAGCCAGAAACGGTCGGCAGCCCAAATACGCGTCGTCCGCTAATGCGACCGACCGAACGACCAACCAACGGTCGTCGCCGCTGCAGTCAGGCAAGGGAAAGGTCCCAGTACGAATCGTCGACCGACAGTTTATTCCATGAGGTCACTTTCGGCAGACTGACACACACATACAAGTGAAGGTTGCACTACTCGAATATAACGATCCATTCAACTTGCTGAATCCGAACCTCGAAGTGGTCGTGCACTCTCGCGACCACATCATTCGGGCGGGCAGTGGACGTATGTCACCACTGCTCGGGTGAGTACTGGCTGTGCGAACCAAACTGCTGCTCCGTCCCAACTGAACTCCGACACACAACGACCAGGAAATACTAAAGGTCGCTCCAAAGATAGTATCAGAGAACTCGCAATCGATAAGCGCTGCTGCTGCCACTCATGGAGAGACAAAACGAGCAAACGTAGTGGCGCCAGTGAACACACTAAGAAATCGAGAGGTCACAATCCCAATACACGACGTCAACCTGTCAGTGACACAAATCCGAGCCGAAGCGCGGCTCAGCTACTATATATAAAAATATCAGACGGTTTCAAAACGAAGACTAAGTGTGGAAGTCAGTGAAGGGTAAAGTTGACAGTGTTGATTGTCAACAAATACAAAAATTTTACAAAATCTTTAAGGATGTAATGTATATCAGCAAAGGAAATAGTAGTGAAGAATGACAAATTTGTTGGCCATCACAATTCGAAGTGGAGGTAATTGATTACATCCATTTAGCATATGGACATTCTGAAGTGAAAAGTGCCATGAGAAATGCATTAGTCTCATTTTTTTACTACACTTGCTATTTTCTCAAGCCACTTTTTCTCCATGACAACTATTACGACCCATATCACTTACACCTTGTGCTGGGCTTACTAGCGACAGTTTTGTCACTGGCTTCCTCACCAGGCGACCACGATTCCGGGATTTGTGTCATCCATCCCATTCACAGATGAGACCACCTTATGCAGAGTAGTATCTTCAACTTTCATAACTGTAATCTGTGGGACAGTATGCAGAACCCCACGGTATGGCGGCAGCGAATCATCAGCATCGGTGCAGGCGGAATGTGTGGGTCGGAATAATTGGCGACCGTATTTTGGGGCCAGTCTTCCCTCCACGTCGCATGATCGACCGGAACTGTCGGCGTTTGTTGTGGGTGACTTTGCCTTCCTTGTTGGAAAAAGTGCCATTGATGATTCGTAGGGTTATGTCGCTGCTCCATGATGATGGTCCAGCCCACTTCGCCGTTAACATCCAGACGCATCTCAATCGTGTCTTCCCTGGTCGATGGGTCAGCGAGGGCATCCAGTTGCATGGCCTGCTCGTTCATTGGATCTCAACCTGTGCGATTTCTAGTTGTGGGGCCATCTCAAAAGTATTGCGTATGCAGAGCCCATTCCAGATGTGGGGACACTGGAGCAGCGTATTCATGCTGCCTTTGCCACTGTTCGGATGTAGCTTGAACGATGTGAACATGTGAGACAGAACACGCTACGGCGTGTGCACGAACGTGTCGAGGCACATGGAACCGATGGCCATCACATACCGTAACTTTGGCTCCATGGTATACTGCGTATTAGACCGCAGTCTCCATTACAATGTATGATTGAATAAATGGTCTGCAGCATGGAAACCGTGCTTTTCTGAACATAGGTTCATTACACCTTTTTGTTCCGCATCCTCTGATCGATCAATCCCTAGAGTGTGTACAAGGCAGAAAAAAATGTACTGCAAGAGACGAAATAGTTCTGATAATGGAAGAGGCATGTGTAACACTATTATATAGGGAATTGAGCATATAGTATAATGTTATGCCTTTCACAGGATTTGACCATGTGGTAATCAGACTATCAGTTCCTTTTTCCAAGAGTTTTCTAGCTGTTAGAATGAAACGCAGTAAAAATGGGTTAATACTGAATCTAGAATCTTTTTGCATCAAGTTCATTAAGTGCTTTGTCTAACAGATTTACGGTCGTCATCCTATCTAGGTAAAGGAATGGTTAAGTTTCAGAAAAGCAAGAAAAATACAGTGGTCTACCGTCCTGCTGTTGCCCTATATAACTTCACAAATAAATATAACATTGAGGATATGGTTCTGAGAAAGACACAGAAACTCTTTAGCTACTACATCCATATACATACATCTACATCTACATTTATACTCTGCAAGCCACCCAACGGTGTGTGGCGGAGGGCACTTTACGTGCCACTGTCACTACCTCCCTTTTCTGTTCCAGTCGCATATGGTTCGCGGGAAGAACGACTGTCTGAAAGCCTCCGTGCGCGCTCGAATCTCTCTAATTTTACATTCGTGATCTCCTCGGGAGGTATAAGTAGGCGGAAGCAATATATTCGATACCTCATCCAGAAACGCACCCTCTCGAAACCTGGCGAGCAAGCTACACCGCGATGCAGAGCGCCTCTCTTGCAGAGTCTGCCACTTGAGTTTGCTAAACATCTCCGTAACGCTAACACGGTTACCAAATAACCCTGTGGCGAAACGCGCCGCTCTTCTTTGGATCTTCTCTATCTCCTCCATCAACGCGATCTGGTACGGATCCCACACTGATGAGCAATACTCAAGTATAGGTCGAACGAGTGTTTTGTAAGCCACATACTTATATTGCTTCGATCTAGAAAGGTCACAAACTTTTAATCATTACTATTTGCTAAAAAAAAAAATTAAAAATGTTGGCTGGCGGAGGGCGACACATGTATTTTTTTATAACCAACAAATTAAATAGTTAAATATTCTAATAGCATAATACACACATTTAAATTTATTAAGACACTTTGTTTATATCTTTGTCAAAAGCCAAATGTAAGAAGGGTGTGATCACTCCATATTGTTATTCAATATTTATTTGCAACCCTACTTCAGTGTTATTCAGCCACATAAGCAATTTTGTTTTCACAATACTTTGTAATGCATAACACTTTGTATTTCATGTCTGTATTTTACTCAAAACTTATTTACTCACTTTCACTTTTAAAAATTAGCCACAACAGTTGTTTTCAGACATTTATTCAAAGGTCAAAATTAGTTCTTGTAGATACTGAATAAATCACTTCAAATGTTCTTATAACAGCTTTACTCAGAATAATCAGACACTAGGAAAGACGCTATATAGGTGAATCATTAGTAATAAAGGACAGGGTGCTCCAAATATTATGTTTTAACACATTAATTAATCAAAAAATGTTAATTTCTATGGTTCACGCTTCTACAATTCTAATCATACTGTTCTTAACTCATTGGCTGAAGCCATTGAGTGAGGCGGTATACAGGGTGGCAGCCAGTCAAAGAATATTTTAGGGATCTGGTTTAAAAATTTTTATTTCAAAGGAACCAATCAAATCTTTACAAGTTTTCTTCCAGGGCAACTTCCGCTGTGCCTAGGTGACACAAGTTCCCTGCCTTTCATAACCAAAGCTGCTGACAAGAGACGCCTTGAGCTCTTTGCTGAAACCAATAGCCACTGGTTTCAGCCAATGGCGTGCGTGGGGTACAGGTCACGTGTGTGGACTCTGGAGGGCTCTACAGTGCAGAACACAGTAGCTTCTCTCTTCTGTGATCCAGACCTCGAGCAGAACAGACATCTTTCTCGTACGGCAGGGTCTCTGGCTCTGCATTCCGTGACTGGCCATTAACACAAGGTAACAAAAATCGCCTCCTCTACCATTGGCCACTTATTTTGTTGTTCGTCCTCCTAGACTGGCCTACACGTGGTAACTTCCTCCCTAGGAGCGCCACTTGTATACCGTATGTATTCTCCTTATTTTCATCTACTTTTTTGTAACATTATTTAACGGCACTCCTGGATGCCCACTTACAAGTCCTGACCACTCGATCTCTTGTACATCGTCGTCCGTAGCCATTAGTAATGGTGGCTACACTGACCATGATACGGCGTACAAGTTTCTTATAGTAAGGGCTAATTAATTTTTCTTGGCGTCGTTTTAACACACATTACCCAACCCAACAACTTGTACCGAAGCTGTAATAACACAGGAGTCGTCATCCGAGACAACTACGCAACAACTTCCAGCAAGGCATCGCCTGCTCCGTCCGAGGGTTGCCTCTTCCACTGCCGCCTACAGACTGCGTCCTCTCGTTCCCGCTGGCGCTTCAGGTGGTGCGACAAAACCCAAGCTAGTAGTACAGTACAAAAGCACTCCATCTTTTACATAACACCCAACCTACACATCGTCCCTAAACGTGTGTTAGTTTACACAAATGACAACTTGCACAAACATATAAAATTACACACACAAACATTTTCATTTTATTACTCCATGACAAAATAGTATTTAATAAATTAAACATTTCACATTTTTCTTTACACAAGTTTCAAATATTCATTTGAAAAGCACTCTAACATCACATATATCATACCAAATAGCCTTTGCATATCACAGTTATATTACGACAATTTTAGATGCAAAAAAAGGTATAAATTCAGATGAATGAATGGATAATGTTATAGCATACCTGCAGGAGTTCCACGTGGTTCCGTCATGGGCCCTGTGTTGTACTCTGTACACGTGTCAAAGCTGCCGGTAACTCCTCGTGCCTCTGCAGCTGTACACACCGACGACACTGTCTCCTACACCATGATCAGACGACTGCATGTGGTCCACCAGTGGCTGCAGGGAGCTTGTACAATCCTTGAAGCATGCACGGCTCGATGGTGAATAGGATTTAACGGCGCCAAAATTCAAAGATTGATACTCACAAAACGCCGCAAATCAGAGGTAGAACCAGTCCAGTTTTTCGGTACCCCAGTATGACGTACATCCACTGCAAGATACTTGGGGGGTCTTATTGCACAGTAAACTAACTTGACAGTGGCTGATCAGCGACGTCAACACCAGGACACTGTAGTGGTTAGGAGCCCTCTACTCACTACTCAACCAGAACTCTGTGTAGTCCACTCCACATTTGCAGGCTCCTCATACGTCCAGTGATGGACTGTGCATCAGCCAAATGGGGAAATGAGGCTCTGACTCATATCAAGATACTTCATATTACGCAAAACAAAGCACTCATACGGATTTTCCACGCTCCCGCTTACTTTGCGGCCAAATATCTGAACCAAGCCGCAGGAGAGCAGGACGTTATGCACCTGATTAAGATGCCTGCTACGAACCTGTACGAGAAGACTCGCAGGTCTGGTAACTGATTCACTCAGCAACTCCAGAGAAGACACGACGATCAAAACTTTTTTTTTTGTATTATGATTTTAGGGCTCAAAACACCTAGGGTCATATGCGCCCCAGCTTAGTGAAGAGCAAAACTAGGTACTTAAATCAGCAGTAATGGGAGCAAAACACAAGAAGAAGGGAAACTAAAAACGGAAGGAAATCTTATAAAAGTCCTATTGAAGAGGTGTTGTTTTCCCCGTAAAGAGCTTTAAATAACCGATGTCATCTCACTAACACCTATAAACTAACGGACGCGATCGGCTGAGCGCGCGTCAGCCGCTAAAAGGCAATATATATTACGCGATAGCTGTAAGCGGGCGCGTATCGAATTAAAATAGGGGCACTGAAGACAAAGGTGTCTCGTCGTCCACGACTGAGAACAGTGGGGACAAAACCGCGGGAGGATCGGTACTTAAAAGGTGTCGATGGCTAAAACGACAGTGCCCAGTCCGGAGTCTAGTTAAAACTACCTCCTCCCGACGACGAGGCCGGGAGTAAGAGGTCCAAGCGCTGAGAAGAGGTTTAATATCCCGTAATTTATTTTACTGAAGTGCAGACCAATGTGTGTGCCATAAAAGAACAACACGGCGACGGAAAACGCTCTGTAGATCGTCAAAGGGAACCATGCGAACAGTGGGCCGAGGAAGACAGACAGCAGTCGCTATATTGGCTGCCTCGTTTCTGTGTATACCACCATGCCCTGGGATCCAGAGGAATGCCACAGAAATGCCCCCCAGGTGGAGCATGTGGAGGCAGTCCTGAATCCGGTTGACAAAGGGCGGATGCGATAAAGAGCTTGGAGGTTGAGAAGAGAGCAGAGCGAATCTCAGCATATAATATACTGCATCCACTGATGGAGACGGATTTATTGGACAGCCTTGAGAACAGCGTAAAGTTCTACAATAAAAAACCGATCACTGGTCGGGAAGGCGAAACCTAATAGGGGTGTCGTCAGTAATATTGGCACTCCCACTACCAAAGGTGGTCTTGGAGCCGTCAGTGTAAATAAATGTGGCATCCTCCATTTGTGTGCATAGAGCACCAAATGACAGACGACAAATTATGTATGTGCATATTATTATCTGTAACTGAGAAAATGCTTTTTGTAAACTTTTGACATTATTTTGATACTCAGAGCTTCCACTTGATCTTGTAGACTGAACGTTAAGCAGTTGCCTTTTGGATATCTGATGTGCTATCACACTGGCTTCGGACCTAAAATTTTGGTCACTTGGAACTGTTTGCAGATTGCAGTCTAATTATCTGCAGTCTCTATCTACCTGGAAAAGGGGACATCTGAGAACGACATGATCACCATAACCTTCCTCTCCACATTCACAGATTCGTGTGTTACCACATCCGACATGGTGCAGATGTTTGGGATATGGACAGTGCCCTCGACCTCGTGCACCATACCTCGTCGTTCAGTTTGAATCTGTTCCTGGTGCTTAACAATATGCGTTAAACACTCCTTGTAGTTCGAATAAGACTGCTATTCATCTAACTTCCAGGCTCATGAATGTCTTTCATCAGTAATATGCATTCCTCTGATCTCATACACAAGATCATATTGCTCACACCCTCACCAAAACAGCACTGCCCTGTAACATACCACGATACCCATCAGACATATCCCGATTATCACCAACAAACCCTCTACAGGTGTAGTGCGAAAGGCACAGTGAGCTGCAGAAGTATGCTCCACTGGATTCGTAGCAGTATGGTTTTGTTGCTCCCTAGTCTAAGACAATATGTCAATACGATGAAGTCCATAATGGTGTCGAAGTTAGCTTCGTGTTATAACCACACCACATGAAATGGTAATTTATAGACAGCACAGGCAATATTATGCATAATTTGCCCGCTTTCTGAGTAACAGAGCTGGCCGGTGTTGCCAAGCGGTTCTAGGCGCTTCAGTTTGGAACCGCGCGACCGCTACGGTCGCAGGTTCGAATCCTCCCTCTGGCATGGATGTGTGTGATGCCCTTAGGTTAGTTAGGTTTAAGTAGTCCTAAGTTCTAGGGGACTGATGACCTCAGATGTTGAGTCCCATAGTGCTCAGAGCCATTTTTTTAGTAACAGATTTTTAGTGTTCTTGACAGTTTCTTTCCTCGACTTGAAGAAACCGTAAATATCTACTAGCAGTGCTGTATTTTGCAGGTATACCGTCAAGCCTCAGGGAAGGATTTCTACTAAGAGAAAGCCTTCCCTTCAGAAGTATGTATGTGGTTTTATGAACAACTATAGTTAATTTGTTGCTCTTCCACCGACGCTGCATCTGAGCAAGCACATCGCTCGCCACTATCCCGACAAATGAGAAGTCAGCTACCACAGATCATTTATCCATTTTAAGGCACAAGATGAATGAAGATTTTGCTGATCAAATACGAGCTGTGTCAGGTGGCACATATGCGTAAGGGTGGTATACCACACGCAATGACGTGTTAATTGAGGTAGCTACAGCCAGAACAACTGACGTCTTCATACGTGGAATAAATCTGCAGATATGCAATGAAGTAAAGGTGGCCTCACCTACTTCACTACATGAGGCAGTAAGACTGGCACTTTTTTGCAAGGTCGAAAAGCAAAAAGGTGTGCATCGTTTTTGTAAATGACACGAATTCCAAACGCTGAAATGCAAGCACTGCCTGCCCAAAAGATCAGAGACAGAATCTTCATTAGCTGAATTCTCCACGTGATAACAGACAAAATGTGAGTACATGTTGGGGAAATGGTAAGGGATCACGCCCCACCACCCATCCTCCACGTAAGGTGGGCAATGTATCCAGCCCAAGACAGAAGTGAAATAAGGTGGCTAACATAATTTTAGAGGCCAATATCAGAGGAAGAGCTGCCAAAGTGTCAGTAGATGCAGGGGCTCAAATTAGAGCATTATTTGTTTCTCTTAATGATAAGAGTGCACTTAAATCGTTGTGCTGTAACATTAGTGAATTAAGAGAAGTAATACTGCCCACAGGTATATGTTTTGTAAAGCTGCAGAAGCATGGTAAGAATTATGGTTTTGTTAGGCAAGTTGGGAGAAGACGCAGAAGGGATTTGATTGCCATTCTAAAAGGGATTTCCAACACCGGTACTGGGTGGTGGTAGATTTAGGGACGCATATTGTTCCATTTGGCGAGGAAACTATTTCGGTGGAACTCACAACCCTCAATCTCTAGGAATTTGTGGAATGAGGCCTCTTCCACAACCTCCAACAGAACCACATACATGGGCATTTGAAACTTGCACAACTGGTAACGGTCAGCGGTGGCACAGGACAAACTTCACAATCCAAATGCTGTCTATATTGGACTTTGTCGTTGTACACTCGGTATAAATAACGTTCTCTACAGGTCGTTGATTCATGTGAGAAGACGTGTATATAAAATAGAAACACTGGTAAAGAAGTTTTGTGCTCCAGTATTTATTGATGATTTTCGGTAAGGAGATACAGAGATTAACCGTGGAACAATACTTGCTAGTGCTCAGGAAGTTGTAGAGGAAGAATTTCAGTCTGAAAATAAGTTAAAGTGTAAGAGCAAGAAGCAGCTAACAGAAGGAGAAATTTCACAGTAACGACATTACTTAAAAATCAGGCCTATGAGAAGTTACCACATTTGCCAGTGTCAGTGAAATCTTTTGTACTCGGTATTAAAGGAATATGCTTGGTTGTTCGAGGAACAGCAGTATATGTCAGTCACGGACGTTGTACAACACGAAATTCAAACTCAAGACATTAGGCCAATTGCTTAGAAACTGGACAGGGTCGGAACTGGACAGATTCCTATTTTATCTACAATCCATTGTTCAGGATGTTACACAACAACCACTGGCTGCAGGGATAGATCAATCCTCAGCAAACCCCTGCTTGGTCCCTTTCGTTGTGGTACCCAAAAAAGCAATCAGTAGAGAGAAAGCCTATTGCCTATGCGATAACGTACAAGCAGTAAACAAAGTAACTACCACTGATACCTACCCTCTTCCCCATATCGACGAAACATTGGAGAGATTGGGAAACTGTAGGTATTTTACTACCTTTTACATGTATTCTAGTTACCACCAAATTCCGATTGTACCAGGTTACCTAAAAAACCGCATTTGTGGTTCCATGACGGTTGTATGAGTTTTTACACATGCCGTTCAGCCTTTGGGATGCGCCTGTCACTTTCCAAAGATTTGCTGACTTGTTACTAAGATGATTGAAGCCTACAACGTCTTTAGTGTATTTGGATGATATCGTATTTTCAAGCAGTACTGAGGAACATTTGGTGAGATTGAGGTACGTTTTACCAAGGTTACAGCATACACATTTGAATTTAAAGTTGTTTTTTCTGCACAGTCAAAGGTTAAGTACCTGTGACATATTATCAGTTCAGGTGAGGTTAAGACAGATCCACAGCTAACCAAAGCAGTTGAGACTCTTCCAGGCCCACTAACGTTAAGGAGATGCAACTTTTCTTGGTCTCACTAATTATTATCGTCTTTGGTAAGGGATTATGCTATGACAGCCAAACGATTAACTAAGTTCTTAAAGAAAGATGCAGTGCTTGAGAGGACAGAAGGATTTGAATTGGCTGTTTGGAAACCTAAACATGATTCGACAGGTTCACATTATAAATATACTGATTCTGAAAAGCCTTTTATCCTTTGAACAGACACCTCGAATATGCTACCAGTGTTGTTCTTTATCAGGAATAAGTGCTAGCACTTAAATTCGGACTCAATTATTTCGGATGTTATTTCTACAGAAGAAAATTCACTGTGGTCTCTGATTATACTGCTCTTTTGTAGAGGCTCATTTTAAAGGACCCCAGTAGTCATTTGACTCGTTGGGCATTAAAACTATCAAAATAGAATTATGACATATGCCACAAACCAGGCTGTTCCCACCTGAATGCTGATGCACTGAGCCATAAGGTCAAAATGATTCAGATTGACAATGTTTTAATAGAAGCATTTAGAGATGTACAATGTCACTGGTACAATTCTCTTCTACATTTTATCACTGTTGATTATATTCTATGCCACATAAATCCCCAGAGCAACAGAGTCATAATTGGAGAAAGAGTTGCAAGCATGTATAATAGCTCAGAATAATGACACTTCACAGGCATGTCATAAAGGACAAAAAGCCATGAATGCCAGAATAGACACACTGCATTGATAGGAAGACAGACAGACTGATATTTAGAAGTACATACAAAACGACTTTGCCTTGTGGTCAGAGGTCAGTCCCACCATGAACTTAAATTGCATTGCAAACACTTCTAGACGCTACAAACCCGTTTCAGAATGTTGCCTTAGACATTGTCACACCGTTCCCACTGACCACACGAAATAATAAATATATCCTAACTATCACTGATCTTTTCCTAGATATCTAATTCTAGAACAAGTTGCAGATATGACTACAGGAACAGCAACAAGTGCCTTTGTCAATAGTTAAGTTTTATCATTCGGAAGTCCTGATGATATTTTGACTGAACAGAGGACTAATTTCATGTACACAGTGGTTTTACAAGTGTACAAATTACTATGAACCAAAAAAATAGAGAAACTCCTTTTCATTCAAAAGCTAATAGCCACATCCAATGTATTCATCAGTTTGGATTTTGTCTTACTACATAAGCCACTCAGCGACTGGGACAGGTAGGTCGTCTATGTAACTTCCGTATAAAATTGTCATATACATGAATCAACTAGGTATACATCCTATGAGGAAGTATATGGACGGCATATGAGCTCCCCATTTGAACATGGTGAACTCCCATCTGCCGTGGATCTGACAGAAGTTGCCACCTCAAGGCTATCTGGAAACAGATAAAGCAAAATTAATATAAGCTACCCAGAAACAAGATGAACGAAGGAACAAAGGGGCTGTGCTTCCTCAGTGTAAACCTGAGGACCTTCTTTTGATTCGTAACCCCATGATTAAGAAATGGAAGACTAAGAAATTCATGCCTCGATATGAAACCCCTTATTCTATCACACGAGTGACTTCTGTTAATGCAGATATTAATTGTCTGACCATACAGTGGAAGTACATTCTGACTGGTTACAGCTGTACCATGGTTAAGCTCTGCCATCGTCTGCAGTGTCAATTAGTCCAGCTCAAAATAATTTATGACAGGGTACATATACTATATTCAGAAATGCAGGAAAAAAGCACAAGTTGCTGTCAACATATCCTCAGTATGACTTGAGAAATAAGCACTCTTATGCCTTGAGGTCATGGGATTGAGGTATTGTTTGTTTGAACGAGATTCATTCTGTGTGGGAGTGATTTCACTATGGGTAGAAATGTATTTTATTAATGTGGTTGTGAGTAATAGTCCTGTCGTTCAGTCAGTCATTTTGCCTGTCTAGTGGAAACGAATTGTGGTGGACTGTAGAACCAGTCTCCAGTTGAGGCTTGTTTGTCGTCTTTCGTTTGCAGTTTTTTTATGCAAGAAGCTGCAAGAATTGCTTTCTAAAATAGGAGTGTGCCTTGCTGTATTATAAGTTACTGTATATTAACAGAAAAGTAACGAGAGCAGTGATAATGTAAATGATTAAAGTGTGACTAGAAGTAATTGCTTATATAGTGGACAAGAGTTTAGAGAGATCAATTGTTTTATAATAATAATGTAGCAGTGAAAGAGAATGTGAGGGGTTACTATTTAGCATCATCAGGAGGTTACTATGTTACTCAGTAAAGCTTTAGACGTTCCTTCAAGTGAGAAACGCACTGTGGTGATACATGAAATAACTGTTAGTTTTTCGTTATGTGCACTAAAGATTTTACATAATGTGAAATGAACTCTTTACAAATGCATTTACACTATTGCAAACAAGGTTTAATCGGTACTACCTTGTTATAAGATGAGAATTACAGTTTTGAGGTAGAAGAATGTTTTACTTAACCAGCTCATAAGCAGCGCTGAAGTGAAATAGATAACTGGAGATGTTAAGTAACAAAGTGCCTTTCCAGTAGCTGCTATTAATCGAATGGTTTCTTTACAGCAATACTTATTTTTCTTTTGCCGAGTTTCGTCTGAAAAACACATACACCAAATTTTCACTAATTATCAGATGTCCATCCCCATGAACCATGGACCTTGCAGTTGGTGGGGAAGCTTGCGTGCCTCAGCAATACAGGTGGTCATACCGTAGGTGCAACCACAAAGGAGGGCTATCTGTTGAGAGGCCAGACAAACGTGTGGTTCCTGAAGAGGGGCAGCAGCCTTTTCAGTAGTTGCAGGGGCAACAGTCTGGATGATTGACTGACCTGGCCTTGCAACATTAACCAAAACGGCCTTGCTGTGCTGGTACTGCAAACGGCTGAAAGCAAGGGGAAACTAGGGCCATAATTTTTCCCGAGGGCATGCAGCTTCACTGTATGGATAAATGATGATGGCGTCCTCTTGGGTAAAATATTCCGGAGGTAAAATAGTCCCCCATTCGGATCTCTGGGCGGGGACTACTCAAAAGGACGTCGTTATCAGGAAAAAGAAAACTGGCGTTCTACGGATCAGAGCGTGGAATGTCAGATCCCTTAACCGCGCAGGTAGATTAGAAAATTTGAAAAGGGAAATGGATAGGTTAAAGTTAGATATAGTGGGAATTAGTGACGTTCAGTGGCAGGAGGAACAAGACTTTTGGTCAGGTGAATACAGGGATATAAATACAAAATCAATTAGGGGTAATGCAGGAGTAGGTTTAATAATGAATAAAAAAATAGGAGTGTGGGTAAGCTACTACAAACAGCATAGTGAACGCATTATTGTGGCCAAGATAGACACGAAGCCAACACCTACTACAGTAGTACAAGTTTATATGCCAACTAGCTCTGCAGATGATGAAGAAATTGAAGAAATGTATGATGAGATAAAAGAAATTATTCAGGCAGAGAAGGGAGACGAAAATTTAATAGTCATGGGAGACTGGAATTCGAGAGTAGAAAAAGGGAGAGAAGGAAACATAGTAGGTGAATATGGATTGGGGCTAAGAAATGAAAGAGGAAGCGGCCTGGTGGAGTTTTGCACAGAGCATAAGTTAATCATAGCTAACACTTGGTTCAATAATCATGAAAGAAGGTTGTATACATGGAAGAATTCTGGAGATACTAGAAGGTATCAGATAGATTATATTATGGTAAGACAGAGATTTAGGAACCAGGTTTTAAATTGTAAGACATTTCCAGGGGCAGATGTGGACTCTGACCACAATCTATTGGTTATGAACTGTAGATTAAAACTGAAGAAACTGCAAAAGGGTGGGAATTTAAGGAGGTGGAACCTGGATAAACTGACTAAACCAGAGGTTGTACAGAGTTTCAGGGAGAGCATAAGGGAACAATTGACAGGAATGGGGGAAAGAAGTACAGTAGAAGAAGAATGTGTAGCTCTGAGGGATGAAGTAGTGAAGGCAGCAGAGGATCAAGTAGGTAAAAAGACGAGGGCTGGTAGAAATCCTTGGGTAACAGAAGAAATATTGAACTTAATGGATGAAAGGAGAATATATAAAAATGCAGTAAATGAAGCAGGCAAAAAGGAATACAGATGTCTCAAAAATGAACTCGACAGGAACTGCAAAATGGCTAACCATGGATGGCTAGAAAACAAATGTAAGGATGTAGAGGCTTATCTCTCTAGGGGTAAGATAGATCCTGCCTACAGGAAAATTAAAGAGACCTTTGGAGAAAAGAGAACAACTTGTATGAATATCATTAGCTCAAATGGAAAATCAGTTCTAAGCAAAGAAGGGAAAGCAAAAAGGTGGAAGGAGTATATAGAGGGTCTATACAAGGGCGATGTACTTGAGGGCAATATTAGGGAAATGGAAGAGGATGTAGATGAAGATGAAATGGGAGATACGATACTGGGTGAAGAGTTTGACAGAGCACTGAAAGACCTGAGTCGAAACAAGGCCCCGGGAGTAGACAACATTCCAGTAGAACTACTGATGGCCCTGGGAGAGCCAATCCTGACAAAACTCTACCATCTGGTGAGCAAGATGTATGAGACAGGCGAAATACCCTCAGACTTCAAGAAGAATATAATAATTCCAATCCCAAAGAAAGCAGGTGTTGACAGATGAGAAAATTACCGAACTATCAGTTTAATAAGTCACAGGTGCAAAATACTAACGCGAATTCTTTACAGACGAATGAAAAACTGGTAGAAGCCGACCTCGGGGCAGATCAGTTTGGATTCCGTAGAAATATTGGAACACGTGAGGCAATACTGTCCTTACGACTTTTGTTAGAAGAAAGATTAAGGAAAGGCAAACCTACGTTTCTAGCATTTGTAGACTTAGAGAACGCTTTTGACAATGTTGACTGGAATACTCTCTTTCAAATTCTAAAGGTGTTAGGGGTAAAATACAGGGATCGAAAGGCTATTTGCACTTTGTACAGAAACCAGATGGTAGTTATAAGAGTCGAGGGACATGAAAGGGAAACTGTTGTTGGGAAGGGATTAAGACAGGGTTGTAGCCTCTCCCCAATGTTATTCTATCTGTATATTGAGCAAGCAGTAAAGGAAACAAAAGAAAAATTCGGAGTAGGTATTAAAATCCATGGAGAAGAAATAAAAACTTTGAGGTTCGCCGATGACATTGTAATTCTATCAGAGACAGCAAAGGACTTGGAAGAGCTGTTGAACGGAATGGACAGTGTCTTGAAAGGAGGATATAAGATGAACATCAACGAAAGCAAAACAAAGATAATGGAATGTGGTCGAATTAAGTCAGGTGATGCGTAGGGAATTAGATTAGGTAATGAGACATTTAAAGTAGTAAAGGAGTTTTGCTATTTGGGGAGCAAAATAACTGATGATGGTCGAAGTAGAGAAGATATAAAATGTAGACTGGGAATGTCAAGGAAAGCGTTTCTGAAGAAGAGAAATTTGTTAACATCGAGTATAGATTTAAGTGTCAGGAAGTCGTTCCTGAAAGTATTTGTATGGAGTGTAGCCATGTATGAAAGTGAAACATGGACGATAAATAGTTTTGACAAGAAGAGAATAGAAGCTTTCGAAATGTGGTGCTACAGAAGAATGCTGAAGATTAGATGGGTAGAATCGGGGAGAAGAGGAGTATGTGGCACAACTTGACAAAAAGGAGAGACCGGTTAGTAGGACATGTTCTGAGGCATCAAGGGATCACAAATTTAGCATTGGAGGGCAGCTTGGAGGGTAAAAATCGTAGAGGGAGACCAAGAGATGAATACACTAAGCAGATTCAGAAGGATGTGGGTGTCAGTAAGTCCTGGGAGATGAAGAAGCTTGCACAGGATAGGGTAGCATGGAGAGCTGCATCAAACCAGTCTCAGGACTGAAGACAACAACAACAACAATCAGATGTCATGCTACTCCCACTTCACTATCAACATTTCTTTTACAATTCATAGTTCTCTTGTCCACAATAGGCAAGCAAACTTGTTAATCAAATACATAAAGAGACAAGAGGTAAGTGCATTCATTTATATAACAGCTAAGATCCAAATTTGTAACAACCAGAGGACCTCTATATCAAGTGTTTGGAGTTAACACTCAAGAGTAATTCATGCAATGAGTAACCTACACAGATCATGTACTTGACACACTCGCCTAAAATCTGCGAACCACAGATATTTGAAATTACCCAAGACTCTCGTAGTAAACACTAGTGGGAAGTTATAACGTATAAAACAATGTTATCTGGGAGTTGTGTTAGCCTTTTATAAACAAAGAATAACTCACACTGCAACATTTTACTAGTAGTCAGGCCAACACATGCATATAGTGTAGCATACGTTACTGTTTGGTTGCACCTTTGCACGTCAGATGATCTATATTCTTTGTATGTAAATAATAACAAAACAAAAATAAGTCCTGGTCTTCGTAATTCGTGGTGGAATGTATCGTACTTCATGAGGATTGATCTGATCTGATGAAACAATCGATTTATGGTTACGAATTTTGCCATATGCCATAATAGGAAATGTATAATGCCTTTAAAAACTACACTTTCTTCGATTCTCCACCTAATTCACAATAGATTTCAGATGTGAAATCCTGAACATCACAGGTAAGGCCATTGTCAGAAGATACCACTACATGTCGAGCCCATAGATCCAACATGACAAAAATATGGGGTATCAATGGTAGATCAGGAGAACGGAAGTATAGATAAGTTGAATTATATACTACTTCTGTATCACAAATGACTTAACTTCATTACTGAACAATGATACTTGAAAAGCATTAAAGACACAGAAGGCATCAAATGTAGTTTCCCAGCAATGGTTTGTGAAACGTAATGTTTAATTATGCCCAGTTCTATATTAAGTTAAGAGACAATCAATTTTCAAACAACAGTAGCACCTTCACTGTCGTATGGATGAATAAGAATTACTTACAGTTCTGCAAAGAAGGGTAGATGCATTGATTATTGTAATTACACGGTGATGGGCTAACTGCTCTTGTCTCTGCGACAGTTAGTCTGAAAGCATGCCATTCGTAAATGTTCATTTGCATTTCACTTTAAATATTTCCATGAGTACTTCTTTTTATACTTTGTGTTACTTTTCCTGTATTTTGTTTACTGTATTTCGTGTGAGACAGAAATTATGTGATGATAGTCACTCTCCCCTGAGACTAGCGAAAACCAGTAACCTAGTTTGTTGTACTAGTATGTGATACATCACCTTCCTTTAAGCTTCAACACAGTATTTCATTTGAAATACTATGATCAGTCAGTGTGCATCATTCTTATACAATAATTATTTTATTTCTTTCTTTTATGGGTAATCCAGTGATTGTGATTTAATATCCTCCTATGAAAACTTACTTATAACGTGCACTACAGTGACACATGTTATGTCTCCATCCACTTTTGGTATCATGAACTACACTACTTGTACTCTGGCCAAGTAATATAGTACTATTTCTTAATTGCAGTTGCACTTCTACTGCATCTACCACTATTCAAATGTGTAGGTGTAATTAGAACGAGTTTTTCCCACAAGACCTGGTGATAGTTACCTGTATTACAAATGGTTAATGTCCAAGCGGAAATAATTTTGCTACAATCCCACAGATATGAATGAATATACCTAATGGATCCATGGTTGTACCATTTTTCCGTTAGACAATCCTATGGTTCTGGCACGTGATAATGAAGATTATGCTAGCCTCTTTTAACCTGGCTATCTGCTAAAAATGCATGTAGAGTCATTGGTTCTCATTCTCAATAAACAAGGAGGAATAGGGACAACTTCTCAATGACATGGTTTCCTACACTATTGCTAATTCGCAACGAACAGTCATCCCGTACTGCTAGAGAAATTCTGTAGTCACATATCATTGTAGTTAGTTTCTTAACCCTTCCATGTTATCCCTGTCCCTACTACCATGTCCCTGAATCTGTTCTGTTCTTCTTTTTCTGCTAAGAAGGGACAAGTCTGAGCTCATCTTGACCATGTCACCCTCATAGTACCAGTTCTGTTTCACTATTCCAGCCAATACTGCAGAGTTATCACTGCTGCCCTGTTGCAGTGTCCGCTTTGGCTCTTCTCCAGAGGCTTACTGCATGGTATTTGCTGTCTCTCAATTGGTTAGTTAAGCAAGGAGCCAGTGTTATTTTCTAAAGGAATGATTCAGCACATCAGTTGTCAAACAGTAAGTGTTTGAGCAGTGACAGGAATACCGCTAAGCACTTCATCTTGGCCCCCCATAAGTCTACCTATGATTTATTCACATCATCTTGGCTCATCTATCTTGGCAATGGAAATATCGTCACTCCATTCATGTGTGTTTCATAAATTAGATGTATTCCCTGTTAATTATGGATTTACAACTCCATAAGAGAACTATCTGGAACCTAGATCATTCTTTTAAGGTATTCATATTGTATGTGTCAATTGGACAAAGGTGATTCCAACAAGTTTAGAACTGCTTCCAGTGTGCATCCTAATCTGAAAGATAATAGTACTGCTATCTCTTACTCTGTCTTTATTTACAACCACTTACATTTAACATGAGAATGTAAGATCATTAAACAATGATATAGAGTGAAAAATGTGATACGCCTTGTTCAATGTACAGGGCTCCTGTTTATTCCATATCATGAACCACTCAACAATTTGCGTGTGAAAGGAACCAATGGGCCTCGCTAGATAGGCAGTTAGTGCCTTTCAACATCTACCCCACGCAAATGAGACAGAAGGATGTTGCTTGGGCTTCTGGTTCCTCCCGGGGCGTCCTCCTAACACGGTGCAATTAGCGATCACAGAGACACTGGTCTGGTCATACCACTTACTTCTGATTCGTCTCTGTAATATGGTCTGTTCTACCATCATTCAGCTTGCTGTCACACAAAAAATACGTGCCCCACTTGCACACTGAGCACTACAGTACCTCAATTAGGGTTATAGTGGCTCCACTCACACACAACACAAACACCTATGAAACACAATTTTCACTCTTAGGCACTTAAAGTGTATTCCCTGAGTGGGTAACTATCTCTAATTCCTACACTACCATGTTATTTTGACTCATAATGTTTCACCTACCACTGACACAGCCTTGAATACTACGTGTACACAGGCAGTAATGTTCCATGTTGTTTCCAGTTTGAACACTGATCTGCTCTTGAGTATCTATTCGTTTAGTACCATTTTATAATAATACTGGAGTTTCCATTTGATGCTTATGAACACTTGTCCTGCATTACTCGTCACCATTGAGCAAAATAGGACCTCAGACATTATTTACATCCTTCATTGAATAAAATGTGGCATTCAGCAGTACATAATCACATTTATCAAGCAGTTCCTGGCTGATGCACCTGACACCACACCAATTTCAGCCTCGCTCACTCGTTCAAGAAGATATATGAGTAATGAAGTTTTTTCCCAATGTGGCCGCCACCAATGTTATCAATTACACTAATACTCTAATTAAATACTCACCAACCCACAATTTTGTCGCTCCTGTAATGTGTTTTACGTGCCACTTAGGCTCTGCTAATTTGATGACGTGGATGCAAACTCATCTGATGACCACCATTCCGTTTGTGGAAAGATTTAGAATGCTTCATGCAATCTGTTCAACTGCTCTATGCTTCCCCATGTGTCACTAACCAAAAGAGCAGTGTATCTGGATATGTACACATTACTGATACAGGTTACTTTTGTGACCTTTTTATTTCCACTGATATGTACCACATTATGCATTCACATGTAGTACACTATATATAACTATACAGTTGGATGCATCCCAGTGCCTTACACATCTACAAAGTTAATGTACCACTTGCCAGCACTGTGTCACTAAGAAAAACTTTAAATGCTTTGTCTCTTTTAACTCATTTACTCACCTCACATATCTATAGGCGTTTCTGCTCATTTCACATTCCTTTACCACCTTCAGCTTTGACATACTTTTGTAGCATCGGAATAAAATTTTATGGTTTCATGACACAAATCTGGTATGGTAGCAGCACACTCACTTCGATTCCTACCACTCGTAAGTACATCACACCTTCATAGGCTGATGAGACGATGAAAAACGTCTGATTCATCTATCAACAACCTCCTGCCCTTCCTTCTTCTTCTTCCCTTTATGATTGAATGTCAGTTGCAGTAATTCTAGTGCATGTCACCTCTTTTCCTGTTAATGTATTTCTGTTTTTCACTTCATACTGTCATGTTCTGCCATCTGTTTTTATCACCTAATTTAATTAGGACTATTGTGAACACCTGTTTTCAGTTCATTACATAAGCTACCCTGTGTGGTGCCCAACACGCCAGTTTGCTTGAGACATCATGAGCATGGACAGTTGATCATGATTCCCTTCCTAGTTCACTTCCCATCCTTATTGCACCATCTGTTATATTTTAATACATTATAATTATAAGTATAACCAATACTCTGCACTTTAATTTCGTTACAGACAATTGAAGCTGGTTTGGCCATTTTCCTGAAAGCTGAGTCCTCTATTCTTTCCCATAGCTCACCAAGGAAGTTATCACTACTGGGTAGGTTTACTGGCTCATATTTTGACATCCTTCTCCTAAATCTAACATCTCCATATTCATGCCAGTTTACATAATGGACACTTCCAAAATGTGGTTTCATTCTCATTAGATATTCAGAAAAGTGGGGATAGAAACTCACTTTTAGTTTCCCAACAAAGTATAGAATTAGCACAACTACAATAAATCATACACATTAGCCAACTGTTGATCTACTTTTGCAATATTCCAGGCTATAACGTCTTCTGTTCGTTCTAAAAGCATGCCAAAAACAACCAGCTGTGACTTCAGTCCTCTCAAAATTCAGGCCTACTCAACATAAATCATCACTATTTTTTCGAAAGAATAATAAACTTTTAAACTTGTGCAAAGTTTCAAGACAACTAGCACCTGTGAACACGCTATAAATACTGCTGGTCAATCATCTTGAGAGAGAAGCCATCAAACCTTGGCACCCTTTTGCAATTGCCTCTACATGAGTGCTAACTCTTGCAGCATGCAAACAGAAATGACCAGACAATGTGTACCACCATCTCTGTCTTTTCACACTGATTTAATTCTCCTTCACAGACACCGTTCATCCTGTGAACAACCAATCAAAGTACCACTCCGCCATGTTATGCGAGTTTGGTTTAATGTGAGTGCAGCTGTGCTGAAAACAAATTTGGTACCCCTGATCAGACTGATGCTGATCACTGTGATAAAGCTCCCCAGCGAGCTTCGTTCTTTGCTATGCAGTATCGTGAAATCCTACTATGCTGGCATGCGCAGTTCAATCACATTGAAGACAATGTTTTGGCTACCAACTGACAAATCCATAATACAGCCACTATGCTAATACTGCAATATAAAGAACTTAAGAACGCGATCCAGCGCGATTTAATTACTATACACAGGGAACTGTGCAAACTGGCTGCTACTTTGGAAGTACCCAAAGCCTTACAGATCTTGTTGTATAACACCCACGCAACAGTTGCATGTTAACACCCTCCACACTACCATTCAGCCAAGACTGCAACAGAGACTCAGCCCTAGCTTAGTGCCAGCTGAAACCTTCCAGCAAACCGTAACTAATAATTCATTTCATGCATCAGTACACATGCAAATGATTTACTCCATGTAGGAATCAGCCTTGCTGTATTATTGCACTGTTGCTGTTGTACAACTGTCATGATCTACAGATGTGTTAAATGTGCAGGTATCCCTGCCCGTAACTTGCACCAGTTTAAATTTGAGTGTTATCACCATCTCTTTCTCTGTCGCCAGTGTAGCTGCTTATGAACGCAATGTTTGGCAAATGGACATCCTGTTTGTTTGCAAGGGTTATCCATCAGACTGTCATGTAGTTCGAGTTTCAACTGAGCATTCACACTAATTATTACAAGCGTCCTACCTTATTACCCTGCACTAGTGTCATGAATTGTGAAATTGCATTGCTTTTAGAGGAAACTACGGATTTCCCTTGCTCTTTCACTGTTGTTGCAATGAACAAATCTTTATTTACGCCCAATGGGAACAAATTACCGTATTTGGTACCACAGTCAACTATAGTAGCAGTTCTCTGCTATGACCATGCATTTACACTTCAGACTTATCGAGTTTCTCTAATGGCAGACTTTTATTCAACGTTCTTATTATGATGTATCACACCCACCATTAGGGTATCTGCTCATTTAACTTACACACACAACAGCTTTGAGCTTTTTCTGCTAATTTACCTGAAACACCTTTTGTTCTGGCACCCAACCGACAGCCTGCCTACACTACCAAAAAAAATCAGACTCGCCTTCTGCAAACCATTGACGAACACTAGCTTCAGAAAATTGCTGTTTACAATTGACAACAGCACTGCACACATCACTGAGTGGAGTAAGCTGGAATACCTACACAGAGTGGTTGCCCCAGTGTCATCTCTCTTCCAGTCACTGCAGTTGTCCTCAGAATGGTTATATGAATCATATGTAATCAAGGATATTGTGAACTATTCAGATCACCAAAACCAGTGGTGCTCGAGCAGCAGCTGTTGAGTACTTTTATACTCAGTTGATTTTAGATCCTGGCACAATTCAGTCACAGCTCTCGTTTACGACTTAGCATTAGGAGATGAGATGCTAATGTGCATTAGTTTGTTTCCACTGTATAATTTTTTCATTTTACGTATTTTGTAACACGGGAGACCATTACACTACACTTAGTTAAGGACCAAACCAACCATGTAGGATTTAACAGTCAATATCAATTAAGTACATGAAATAAGATTTAATAAAACTGTGATAGGGTTACAGTTGTCTTAATCAGATTAGTTTATTATGGATACATAATCAGTTTGTAATGTATCCCTCAACAACTTTGTAATTTTAACTTTTATACTACAAACTGCAGAGATTATAGGAAAGGTAATCAATTTTATCAATATTATTGAGCGAAACCTCCTTTTGTGTTGAAATAGCCAGCCAGCCTTTGCTGATGCACCCCTTTGATGCAGTGTTACTTTCTTTCATGATCTGCGAGGCTAGAACTTCACAACTGGTAACAACATTTGGTGGCCCAAATGCTGTCATTCCAGACCACAATACCCCATCACTGCCCACAGGCATCACCATTGCAGCACCCTAGCCACTGCCTAGCTGATGCATCTTGACAACCCTCATGCTGTCCCTGCTGGCTCAGTACATGGTCACCACACCTGTTGCCTCTGCACTAACACACCACTGTACCAGTGCATCATCTCAATTGGCTGCATATATTTTTACAACAACCAAAACTGGCCAATTCGAACTCTAAATTATTGTACTAGTATCTGTAACCTCTTAAATGCTTTTGAGTTTTCTATTCCTGTCCCCTTTTTTATTACATTCTTTGTTTCCCCTGTTAGAACGTTGCATCCCTTAGCAAGAGCCACCCATCCAAAGGAGCATTTTGAAACATTAAACTACTACTTTTGTAATTTTGAAATAATTAGCTTGATGCTATGGTGGGGGAGTGAAGTGTGCATGGTAGACTGACAGACTGAGTGGGAAACACTTCTACATCTACATCTACATGGATACTCTGCAAATCACATTTAAGTGCCTGGCAGAGGGTTCATCTATCAACCTTCACAATTCTCTATTATCCCAATCTCTTATAGCACGCAGGAAGAATGAACACCTATATCTTTCCGTACAAGCTCTGATTTCCCTTATTTTATCTTTGTGATCGTTCCTCCCTATGTAAGTCGGTGTCAACAAAATATTTTAGCATTCACAGGAGAAAGTTGGTGATTGGAATTTCGTGAGACGATTCCATCGCAACGAAAAACGCCGTTCTTTTAATGATCTCATATCCTGTATCATTTCCGTGACACTCTCTCCCATATTTCGCGATAATACAAAACGTGTTGCCTTTCTGTGAACTTTTTCGATGTACTCAGTCAGTCCTATCTGGTAAGAATGCCACACCACGCAACAGTATTCTAAAAGAGGACGGACAAGTGTAGTGTAGGCAGTCTCCTTAGTAGGTCTGTTACATTTTGTAAGTGTCCTGCCAATGAAACGCAGCCTTCGATTAGCCTTCCCCACAACATTTTCTGTGTGTTCCTTCCAATTTAAATTGTTCATAATGGTAATTCCCAGGTATTTAGTTGAATTTACGGGTTTTAGATTAGTCTGATTTATCATGCAACTGAAGTTTAACGCCTTCTTTTCAGCATTCACGTGGATGCCCTCACACTTTTAGTTATACAGGGTGTTACAAAAAGGTACGGTCAAACTTTTGTAACACCCTTTATAAGGTCAACTGCCACTTTATGCACCATTTCGATATTTCTTCTAAGTCGTTTTGCAGTTTATTTTGATCTTCTGATGACTTTATTAGTCGATAAACGACAGCGTCATCTGCAATCAGACGACGACGGCTGCTCAGATTGTCTCCCAAATAGTTTCTATAGATAAGGAACAGTAAAGGGCCTATAACACTACCTTGGGGAACGCCTGAAATCACTTCTGTTTGACTTGATGACTTTCCATCAATTACTACGAACCTGTCTGACAGGAAATCACAAATCCAGTTGCATAAATGAGACGACCCCCCATGAACCATGGACCTTGCCGTTGGTGGGGAGGCTTGCGTGCCTCAGCGATACAGATAGCCGTACCGTAGGTGCAACCACAACGGAGGGGTATCTGTTGAGAGGCCAGACAAACATGTGGTTCCTGAAGAGGGGCAGCAGCCTTTTCAGTAGTTGCAGGGGCAACAGTCTGGATGATTGACTGATCTGGCCTTGTAACAATAACCAAAACGGCCTTGCTGTGCTGGTACTGCGAACGGCTGAAAGCAAGGGGAAACTACAGCCGTAATTTTTCCCGAGGGCATGCAGCTTTACTGTATGATTACATGATGATGGCGTCCTCTTGGGTAAAATATTCCGGAGGTAAAATAGTCCCCCATTCGGATCTCCGGGCGGGGACTACTCAAGAGGATGTCGTTATCAGGAGAAAGAAAACTGGCGTTCTACGGATCGGAGCGTGGAATGTCAGATCCCTTAATCGGGCAGGTAGGTTAGAAAATTTAAAAAGGGAAATGGATAGGTTGAAGTTAGATATAGTGGGAATTAGTGAAGTTCGGTGGCAGGAGGAACAAGACTTCTGGTCAGGTGACTACAGGGTTATAAACACAAAATCAAATAGGGGTAATGCAGGAGTAGGTTTAATAATGAATAGGAAAATAGGAATGCGGGTAAGCTACTACAAACAGCATAGTGAACGCATTATTGTGGCCAAGATAGATACGAAGCCCACACCTACTACAGTAGTACAAGTTTATATGCCAACTAGCTCTGCAGATGACGAAGAAATTGAAGAAATGTATGATGAAATAAAAGAAATTATTCAGATTGTGAAGGGAGACGAAAATTTAATAGTCATGGGTGACTGGAATTCGCGTGTAGGAAAAGGGAGAGAAGGAAACATAGTAGGTGAATATGGATTGGGGGACAGAAATGAAAGAGGAAGCCGCCTGGTAGAATTTTGCACAGAGCACAACATAATCATAGCTAACACTTGGTTTAAGAATCATGAAAGAAGGTTGTATACATGGAAGAACCCTGGAGATACTAAAAGGTATCAGATAGATTATATAATGGTAAGACAGAGATTTAGGAACCAGGTTTTAAATTGTAAGACATTTCCAGGGGCAGATGTGGACTCTGACCACAATCTATTGGTTATGACCTGTAGATTAAAACTGAAGAAACTGCAAAAAGGTGGGAATTTAAGGAGATGGGACCTGGATAAACTAAAAGAACCAGAGGTTGTACAGAGATTCAGGGAGAGCATAAGGGAGCAATTGACAGGAATGGGGGAAATAAATACAGTAGAAGAAGAATGGGTAGCTTTGAGGGATGAAGTAGTGAAGGCAGCAGAGGATCAAGTAGGTAAAAAGACGAGTGCTAGTAGAAATCCTTGGGTAACACAAGAAATATTGAATTTAATTGATGAAAGGAGAAAATATAAAAATGCAGTAAGTGAAACAGGCAAAAAGGAATACAAACGTCTCAAAAATGAGATCGACAGGAAGTGCAAAAGGGCTAAGCAGGGATGGCTAGAGGACAAATGTAAGGATGTAGAGGCCTATCTCACTGGGGGTAAGATAGATACCGCCTACAGGAAAATTAAAGAGACCTTTGGAGATAAGAGAACCACTTGTATGAATATCAAGAGCTCAGATGGAAACCCAGTTCTAAGCAAAGAAGGGAAAGCAGAAAGGTGGAAGGAGTATATAGAGGGTCTATACAAGGGCGATGTACTTGAGGACAATATTATGGAAATGGAAGAGGATGTAGATGAAGATGAAATGGGAGATATGATACTGCGTGAAGAGTTTGACAGAGCACTGAAAGACCTGAGTCGAAACAAGGCCCCCGGAGTAGACAATATTCCATTGGAACTACTGACGGCCTTGGGAGAGCCAGTCCTGACAAAACTCTACCATCTGGTGAGCAAGATGTATGAAACAGGCGAAATACCCTCAGACTTCAAGAAGAATATAATAATTCCAATCCCAAAGAAAGCAGGTGTTGACAGATGTGAAAATTACCGAACTATCAGCTTAATAAGTCACAGCTGCAAAATACTAATACGAATTCTTTACAGACGAATGGAAAAACTAGTAGAAGCCAACCTCGGGGAAGATCAGTTTGGATTCCGTAGAAACACTGGAACACGTGAGGCAATACTGACCTTACGACTTATCTTAGAAGAAAGATTAAGGAAAGGCAAACCTACGTTTCTAGCATTTGTAGACTTAGAGAAAGCTTTTGACAATGTTGACTGGAATACTCTCTTTCAAATTCTAAAGGTGGCAGGGGTAAAATACAGGGAGCGAAAGGCTATTTACAATTTGTACAGAAACCAGATGGCAGTTATAAGAGTCGAGGGACATGAAAGGGAAGCAGTGGTTGGGAAGGGAGTAAGACAGGGTTGTAGCCTCTCCCCGATGTTGTTCAATCTGTATATTGAGCAAGCAGTAAAGGAAACAAAAGAAAAATTTGGAGTAGGTATTAAAATTCATGGAGAAGAAGTAAAAACTTTGAGGTTCGCCGATGACATTGTAATTCTGTCAGAGGCAGCAAAGGACTTGGAAGAGCAGTTGAATGGAATGGACAGTGTCTTGAAAGGAGGATATAAGATGAACATCAACAAAAGCAAAACAAGGATAATGGAATGTAGTCTAATTAAGTCGGGTGATGCTGAGGGAATTAGATTAGGAAATGAGGCACTTAAAGTAGTAAAGGAGTTTTGCTATTTGGGGAGCAAAATAACTGATGATGGTCGAAGTAGAGAGGATATAAAATGTAGGCTGGCAATGGCAAGGAAAGCGTTTCTGAAGAAGAGAAATTTGCTAACATCCAGTATTGATTTAAGTGTCAGGAAGTCATTTCTGAAAGTATTCGTATGGAGTGTAGCCATGTATGGAAGTGAAACATGGACGATAAATAGTTTGGACAAGAAGAGAATAGAAGCTTTCGAAATGTGGTGCTACAGAAGAATGCTGAAGATTAGATGGATAGATCACATAACTAATGAGGAAGTATTGAATAGGATTGGGGAGAAGAGAAGTTTGTGGCACAACTTGACCAGAAGAAGGGATCGGTTCGTAGGACATGTTCTGAGGCATCAAGGGATCACCAATTTAGTATTGGAGGGCAGCGTGGAGGGTAAAAATCGTAGAGGGAGACCAAGAGATGAATACACTAAGCAGATTCAGAAGGATGTAGGTTGCAGTAGGTACTGGGAGATGAAAAAGCTTGCACAGGATAGAGTAGCATGGAGAGCTGCATCAAACCAGTCTCTGGACTGAAGACCACAACAACACAACTGAGACGATATTCCAGAAGCACGCAATGGGGCACTTGTGTGGTAGTGTCAAAAGCCTTCCCGAAACCTAGAAATACGGAATCGATCTGAAATCCCTTGTCAATAGCACCCAGCACTTCATGTGAATAAAGAGCTAGTTGTGTTTCACAGGAACAATGTTTACTAAACCCATGTTGACTGTGTGTCAATAAACCATATTATTCGAGGTAATTCATTATGTTCGAACACAATATGTTCTAAAATCCTGCTGCATATCGACGTTAACGACATGGGCCTGTAATGTAGTGTATTACTCCTACTATCTTTCTTGAATATTGGTGTGACCTGTGCAACTTTCCAGTCTTTGGGTACGGATCATTCGTCCAGCGAACGGTTGTATGTGAATGTAAAGTATGGAGCTAATGCATCAGCATATTCCGAAACGAACCTAATTGGTATACGGTTGGACCAGAAGACTTGCTTTTATTAAGTGATTTAAGTTGCTTCACGACTCCGAGGATATTTACTCCTCCGTTACTCATGTTGGCAGCTGTTCTCGATTCGAATTCTGGAATATTTACTTCGTCTTCTTTTGTGAAGGCATTTCTGAAGGCTGTGTTTAGTCATTCTGCTTTGGCAGCACTGTCTTCGATAGTATCTCCATTCTATCGCGCAGAGAAGGCAGTGATTGTTTCTTGCCACTAAGACACTTAACATACGACCAGAATCGCTTTGGATTTTCTGCCAGGTTTTGAGACAAAGTTTCGTTGTGGAAACTGTTATAAGCATCTTGCATTGAAGTCCGCACTAAATTTCGAGCTTCTGTAAAAGATCGCCAATCTTGGGGATTTTGTGTCTGTTTAAATTTGGCATGTGTGTTTTGTTGTTTCTGCAACAGTGTTCTAACCCGTTTTGTGTACCAAGGAGGATTAGCTCCATCGTTTGTTAATTTATTTGGTATAAATCTGTCAGTTTCTGCCGATACTATTTCTTGGAATTTAAGCCACATCTGGTTTACACTTGCATTATTAATTTGGAACGAGTGGAGATTGCCTCTCAGGAAGGCGCCAAGTGAATTTTTATCTGCTTTTTTGAATAGGTATATGTTTCGCTTATTTCTCGAGGATTTGGGGATTACAGTATTCAATCTTGCTACGACAGCCCTGTGTTCACTAATCCCTGAATCTGTTTTGATGCTCGTTATTAACTCAGGATTATTTGTTGCTAAGAGGTCAAGTGTGTTTTCACAACCTTTTACTATTCGTGTGGTCTCATGAACTAATTGATCGAGATAATTTTCAGAGAATGCGTTTAGCACAATTTCGGATGACATTTTATGGGTGCCTCCAGAATTAAACATGTATTTTCGCCAACATATCGAGGGTAAATTAAAGTCACCACTAACTATTATCGTATGATCCAGGTACATGTTTGAAATCAAACTCAAGTTTTCTTTGAGCCTTTCAGCAACTGTATCATCTGAATTGGGATGTCGGTAAAAAGATCCAATTATTATTTTATTCCGGTTGCCAACAATGACCTCTACCCATACTGACTCACAGGAAGTATCTACTTCAATTTCGCGACAAATTAAACAACTTCTGATAGCAACAAACACGCCTCCGCCAACCATGTTTAGCCTATCCTTTCGAAACACAGTTAGGTTCTTCGCAAAAATTTCGGCTGAGCTTATATCCAGCTTTAGCCAGCTTTCAGTGCCTATACAATTTGAGTATCAGTGCTTTCTATTAGCGCTTGAAGCTCTGGTACTTTCCCAACACACCTACGACAATTTACAACTGTTATACCAATGGTTTCTGTATCTACATTCCTCCTGTGTTCAGCCTGCACCCTTTGTGACTGAAGCCCTTCTTGTGTTTTCCTGAGACCCTCTAACCTAAAAAACTGCCCAGTCCACGCCACACAGCCCCTGCTACCCGTGTAGCCGCCTCCTGCATATAGTGGACACCTGACCTATTCAACAGAACCTGAAACCCAACCACCCTTTGGCGCAAGTCGAGAAATCTGCAGCCTACACGGTCGCATAACCGTCTGAGCCTCTGATTCAGACCCTCCACTCGGCTCTGTACCAGAGGTCCTGTCGACTATGCTGCAGGAATGGTCAGTTCTGCTTTCATCTTGCAAGCAAGACTGGCAGCCTTTACCACTTCTGTTAGCCGCTCGAAACCAGAGAGAATCTCTTCTGATTCAAAGTGACACACATCATTGGTACCGACGTGAGCCACCACCTGCAGTTGGCTGCCCCCTGTGCTCTTCATGGCAACCAGGAGGACCATTTCCACATCTGGAATGACTCCACCCGGTATGCACACGGAGGGCACATTGGATTTCTTACCCTCCCTTGTCGGCCAAGTCCCTATGGGGTCCCATAATGCGCCTAACGTTGGAGCTCCCAACTATCAATAATCCCACCCTCTGCGACTGCCCGAATCTTGCAGGCTGAGTGGTTTCCTCTGAAATAGGACAGGCGACAGCATCTGGCTCATCGACAGTGTCAGCCACAGACAGCAGCTGGAACCTGTTTGTCAGACAAACCAGGGAAGCCTTAAGTGTGGCTGTCTGGAAAGTCTTTCGCCGCCTGCTTCGCCCCAGAGCGACGTCCCACTCGACCACAGGTGAGGGGTCAGCCTCAGTGCGAGCAGTAGCTGGGTTGGCAGCCAGTGAGGGCTGATCGGAGGACTCGGACGTCCGTTGCATCCTCACAGCCCGCGCACACCAGTGGTGCCCATCCACTGCAGCCTCAAGCTGTGTAACCGAAGCAATCACAGCCTGAAGCTGAGAGGGAAGTGTCACCAACTCTGCTCGCATCCGCACACAACGATCAGTCACTGCCTATACTGAAGACCGTGGAAAACTAAACTATGCAGATAAACGGACTATCAGCATGTGCTGCACAACTCTACTGTAGAACCTGACGAAAACGCACGAACTGTGTCTAGTAGTACGCAGATATTCAAAAACCTAACTACTGAAGCACTCAGGTGAAAGTAAATAATTTGACCCTGATCAGGAACTTGTAATATGTCAGAAAATCGGTTTACTTTCTGACGCAAACGGAAAAGCGAGAACTGTGGCTATTAGATGTTGAACTTACACGCAGAAACTCAGGAAACTAAACTATTAAAGCACACAGATGATATAACACAATTCGCTCCTGGTTAGGAATTCTTAAATGACAAATGCGGTTACTTATCTGTTGCTGTCTCTGTCGCGGCCGGCTACTGCTGCTTTATGAAATATGTTTCACTGCAGAGCCGTGGCTAGGCAGTGGCTGGTTCTGTACCAGTTACCACTGTATATTCCTTGTTCACTTTCATACCATTCTGACAGCGAGGATGCTAATGGAGTGACACTTCCAAGAAGCATCACTAGTTAGGAAAAGCTTCTTGAAAACCATCCAGCAACCAATCAGATAGCTGTTAATGGTCACATGGAGCAATAGAGCATAGCTGGGATAATTTGGCTCACTCTTGGCAACCAGCTTTCAGTCTGATCAGAGGTGTCGTTCCATCCCATTCTGCAGCACTATGACCCTCAGTCTGTTAGTGGCCTTAGAGGTAAAGTTCTGATGTGAACACCAGTCATTTGTTTCAAAGCACCCTACATTGTTGGTTTTTTTAAACTGTATGCTTGATGTCATAGCGTAGATTTTCCTGGTGTATCAAATACTGATGATTTTCATGGGTTTGCAGCCGGGTTCCATCGTCCTGACGACAACGCGATATTTCGGCGCACCATCTGGCCGCCATCTTCAGGAGAGATTGAGTGCACAATCACGCCGGAACTGAAGAGACCTCAGGTTCGGCGGCTCCTTTATACCGCGGGAACTGGCCGTTGCGCGTGCGCGAACAACGGAAGAGCTGCCCTCTGTGAGGTGAAGAACTGCAGCAGCGCCAGCGGTGAAAACTGTCAAAAGCGAGGAATCGCAAAATTAAAATGCAGCTGGTCGGAAAACAGACCGTTGTTGTTTTATCTGTGATAAAATAGGATTCCATGTCTTGCTTAAAGGAAAACCTTTGTCTCTATTAATAATATCATCAAACAGACGTATTTCAATTGATTCTTTCAATACACAATCCCAGTAACGGGAAGCCAAGGCAATAATTTGCGTCTCTTTGAAGGACATATTGTGCCCTTCATTAAGACAGTGTTCGGCAACGGCTGATTTGTCCGGCTGGAGCAGACGTGTATGCCGTTAATGTCCCACACATCGATCTTGAACTGTATGAATAGTCTGTCCAATGTAGGCCTTGCCACAGTGCCAGGGAATCTTGTATACCCCAGGCTTCCTCAGTCCCAAATCATCTTTCACCGATCCAAGAAGGGATCTAGTTTTGGCAAAGGCATAAGCACGCTTTTAATATCATATTTCCTGAGGATTCTTGAAATTTTCGGAGACATGCTTCCCACAAAGGGTAAAAAAGCAACAGATTTGGAAGTGTCAACTGTTGGTTCTCGTGGGGGTCCAAATTGAAAAGCACGAGTAATCTGGTAATCAGAATAGCCATTCTGCCTGAAGACAACCTTGAGGTGATCCAACCCCTGTTTCAAGTTATCGGAATCCGAAACAGCATAAGCCCTCTTGACCAGTGTGCGTAAAACTCCCAAGCGTTGATGTTGTGGATGACAACTTGTGGCATGGAGGTAGCAGTCCGTATGCGTATGTAGGTTTTCGGTATACACTGTGGCCGAAAGTTCCATTTTCTTTCTTATGTACTAAGATATCCAAAAATGGTAATTTGCCATCATTTTCAATTTCCATCGTAAATTTGATTCGTGGATGAAGGCAGTTAAAATGATATACAAATCGTTGAAGAGATTCCATTCCATGTGGCCAAACAATGAAAATATCATCCACGTATCTCAAAAAACATGTTGGTTTAAGAGATGATGTCTTAAGTGCCATATGCTCAAAATCTTCCATAAAGAGTACCCAAGGTACATAAACCTGGGGCACCTCTTCGTCCGATTGTTACTAATCTGGGTGGCCCTACTTATAATTTGGCAAAATATCTTGCTTCTGTTCTGAGCCCACACGTTGGGAAGTGTGAACACCACATATCCAAGTCGTCCGATTTTATTCAATGCCTGACGTCTCTACGCCCTGGAACATCTGACCTAGTGAACTTTGATGTTGTTTCACTTTTCACTCAGGTACCTTTGGAGCAGTCTTTAGTGCTAATTTGTCAAGTCTTGGATGGCAAAACTAGTGAGCTGTGCCGCCATGTATTGACATCGACGTATTTTTTATTTAATGAAGCAATTTTTGAACAAACTGACGGTGTCGCTATGGGGAGTCCTCTTTCCCCTATTGCCGCCAATTTCTTTATGGAAGATTTTGAGCATATGGCACTTAAGACATTTTCTCTTAAACCAACATGTTTTTTCAGATATGTGGATGATATTTTCATCGTTTGGCCACATGGAATGGAATATCTTCATCGATTTTTATATCATTTTAACTGCCTTCATCCACGAATCAAATTTACGATGGAAATTGAAAATGATGGCAAATTACCATTTTTGGATGTCTTAGTAAATAAGGAAGAAAATGGAACTTTCGGCCACAGTGTATACCGAAAACCTACATACGCATACGGACTGCTACCTCCATGCCACAAGTTGTCATCCACACATCAACGCTTGGGAGTTTTACGCACACTGGTCAAGAGGGCTTATGCTGTTTCGGATTCCGATAACTTGAAACAGGAGTTGGATCACCTCAAGGTTGTCTTCAGGCAAAATGGCTATTCTGATTACCAGATTACTCGTGCTTTTCAATTTGGACCCCCACGAGAACCAACAGTTGACACTTCCAAATCTGTTGCTTTTTTACCCTTCGTGGGAAGCATGTCTCCGAAAATTTCAAGAATCTTCAGGAAATATGATATTAAAAGCGTGCTTATGCCTTTGCCAAAACTAGATCCCTTCTTGGATCGGTGAAAGATGATTTGGGACTGAGGAAGCCTGGGGTATACAAGATTCCCTGGCACTGCGGCAAGGCCTACATTGGACAGACTATTGGTACAGTTCAAGATCGGTGTGTGGAACATCAACGGCATACCCGTCTGCTACAGCCGGAAAAATCTGCCGTTGCCGACCACTGTCTTAATAAAGGGTACAACATGTCCTTCAAAGAGACGCAAATTATTGCCTTGGCTTCCCGTTACTGGGATTGTGTATTGAAAGAATCAATTGAAATACGTCTGTTTGATGACATTATTAATAGAGACAAAGGTTTTCCTTTAAGCAAGACATGGAATCCTATTTTATCACAGATAAAACAACAACGGTCTATTTTCCGACCAGCTGCATTTTAATTTTGCGATTCCTCGCTTTTGACAGTTTTCACCGCTGGCGCTGCTGCAGTTCTTCACCTCACAGAGGGCAGCTCTTCCGTTGTTCGCGCACGCGCAATGGCCAGTACCCGCAGTATAAAGGAGCCGCCGAATCTGATCTCTTCAGTTTCGACCGAGCGAGGTGGCGCAGTGGTAAGACACTGGACTCGCATTCGGGAGGACGACGGTTCAATCCCGCGTCCGGCCATCATGATTCAGGTTTTCCGTGATTTCCCTAAATCGCTCCAGGCAAATGCCGGGATGGTTCTTTTCAAAGGGCACGGCCGACTTCCTTCCCCATCCTTCCCTAATCCGATGAGACTGATGACCTCGCTGTCTGGTCTCCTTCGCCAAAACAACCAGCCAACCATCTTCAGTTCCGGCATGGTTGTGCACTCAATCTCACCTGAAGATGGCGGCCAGGTGGTCCGCCTAAATATCGTGTTGTCATCAGGACGATGGAACCCAGCTGCAAACCCATGAAAATCATCTGTATGCCTGATTTCCATGTACTCCTGGATCCACATCCTACAATTGACTAGTACTTGACAAATCTTGTACAATAGTTCATTGTCATGATTGGCATAGGTCATGATTTTATTAGGTGCAGTTAACTCATTAATTTATGGGTATCTACTGTGTTTATGTAGACTCAGTTCTCTGGGTGGTTTTCCACACAACCACACAATATGTTTATTTTCTGCTTACATCTCATGTACCAGATGAACGCTATATGACCCATCTTCAGCTAACACAGATATATATTTGGTCCAAATTGTGTACCTTTTTTAACATGTTACTGTCTTTCTTAGAAATTAGTAGTATATTTTCAGATTCAGCTGAATATATGGCTGTTGTCCAGAAACCCGGTTTTTCTTTCCTTTTATTGGAAAACAATATTTAATACAAATGTATGCGGATGTTGCCTATTATGAATAATCTACACAGCAGTTGATGTCTTATCACGAGAAAGGTGTAATAAAATGTAATCACATTACTAAAAGTGTCATTACTAAAGTATAGCAAAACAGAACACTGCAAATCACTTAATTATAACTGTCTCCATGATTTACACGTATGATGGGTCATACTAAACCACTTTCAACAATAACAAATAGGTAGTAAATCAAAAATTTAAACAATCGTTCTGAAATTAAAAATGAAGCATAAATACACATTTCCAAAAAAGTCATTTTTATTTACACAAAAATAATAAAAATATCCACAATGGAAACATCTTTGAACGTAACACAAGAAATACACTCCTGGAAATGGAAAAAAGAACACATTGACACTGGTGTGTCAGACCCACCATACTTGCTCCGGACACTGCGAGAGGGCTGTACAAGCAATGATCACACGCACGGCACAGGGGACACACCAGGAACCGCGGTGTTGGCCGTCGAATGGCGCTAGCCCCGCAGCATTTGCGCACTGCCGCCGTCAGGGTCAGCCACTTTGCCGTGGCATACGGAGCTCCATCGCAGTCTTTAACACTGGTAGCATGCCGCGACAGTGTGGACGTGAACCGTATGTGCAGTTGACGGACTTTGAGCGAGGGCGTATAGTGGGCGTGCGGGATGCCGGGTGCACGTACCGCCGAATTGCTCAACACGTGGGGCGTGAGGTCTCCACAGTACATCGATGTTGTCGCCAGTGGTCGGCGGAAGGTGCACGTGCCCGTCAACCTGGGACCGGACCGCAGCGACGCACGGATGCACGCCAAGACCGTAGGATCCTACGCAGTGCCGTAGGGGACCGCACCGCCACTTCCCAGCAAATTAGGGACACTGTTGCTCCTGGGGTATCAGCGAGGACCATTCGCAACCGTCTCCATGAAGCTGGGCTATGGTCCCGCAGACCGTTAGGCCGTCTTCCGCTCACGCCCCAATATCGTGCAGCCCGCCTCCAGTGGTGTCGCGACAGGCATGAATGGAGGGACGAATCGAGACGTGTCGTCTTCAGCGATGAGAGTCGCTTCTGCCTTGGTGCCAATGATGGTCGTATGCGTGTTTGGCGCCATGCAGGTGAGCGCCACAATCAGGACTGCATACGACCGAGGCACACAGGGCCAACACCTGGCATCATGGTGTGGGGAGTGATCTCCTACACTGGCCGTAGACCACTGGTGATCGTCGAGGGGACACTGAATAGTGCACGGTACATCCAAACCGTCATCGAACCCATCGTTCTACCATTTCTAGACCGGCAAGGGAACTTGCTGTTCCAACAGGACAATGCACGTCCGCATGTATCCCGTGCCACCCAACGTGCTCTAGAGGTGTAAGTCAACTACCCTGGCCAGCAGGATTTCCGGATCTGTCCCCCATTGAGCATGTTTGGGACTGGATGAAGCGTCGTCTCACGTGGTCTGCACGTCCAGCACGAACGCTGGTCCAACTGAGGCGCCAGGTGGAAATGGCTTGACAAGCCGTTCCACAGGACTACATCCAGCATCTCTACGATCGTCTCCATGGGAGAATAGCAGCCTGCATTGCTGCGAAAGGTGGATATACACTGTACTAGTGCCGACGTTGTGCATGCTCTGTTGCCTGTGTCTATGTGCCTGTGGTTTTGTCAGTGTGATCATGTGATGTATGACCCCAGGAATGTGTCAATAAAGTTTCCCCTTCCTGGGACAATGAATTCACGGTGTTATTTCAATTTCCAGGAGTGTATTTAGTACTCATATTCTGAGAGTTGTTCTTGTTATAGAAATAACCGGAATCAAATCATAACACCTAATATTTGTTTACACATTTTATTTCATGTAGAACTCTCACAGTATTAATTGCTGAACAAATAATTAAGAGCTTTGGTGCATAACACTTATCTACAGCGTCTCTGAATCATATACAGAGCTTTGTGAAACAAAAATTTCACAAAAATACGGCACTGGTGTAAATGGCAACAAAGCACAGTGCATATGTTAGATTACACATTTTCGCACCTGACCCATTTACCTGAAGATGCACTGATGAGCATAAATGTCATGAACACTGCCTCTGAGGAGAATGAATGCCACATGTTGTATGCGCATGATACAGTAAGCAGATTATAAGTATATAAGTAGACCAGAGATTAACAAGGTATTGTTTTAGAGGGGATGCGAGCATGTAAACAAGATGACTTAAGTGACTTTAGCAAAGGGCAAGTTACAATGTCATTGCAGATGGGAAATAGTGCCTCAAGAGTGGTGAAGCTCATTGGCTGAATCTATGCTACTATTGAGAACATCTGTGGAAAGTGGCTGAAAGGTGATAAAAACCATAACCTTATGAAAAGGTGTAATACATCTATACTTCACAAATCATGGAGGTCAGAGGCTTGCCTGTTCTGTAAGGCTGGAAATTTGGCAATATGTGGCATATGTAATGACGGAAAACGGCCATACACATTTTTGAACCCACAGTTCAATGTACATTGTTGAACATGAGAATTCACAACATATGGTCATTGTATGTTTCCATACTGATCCACCAAAATGTTCAATTGCAACTGCTGTGGGCAAGGGATCATTCAGGCTGGACTGAAGGTCAATGCAAATGTCAGACTGGATGACATTTCCTGTTACACCACATCAGTTGTCACATCCAGATATGCTATCATCTAGGTCAATGGCACCAGATGGAGGACCCATTATGCTATGGGGGCAGTCACTTGGGCTCCTTTGGGAAATCTAGTAGTAATTGAAGGCATCATAACAGTTGCAGACTACGTGACATTTGTTGCAACTGCATAGATTCTTTCAAGACTGATGTGTTCTCCATTGGTGAAAGCTTCTTTCAGCATGATAACTGTCCATGTCACATGTGCAGAATGACTCCACAGTGGTTTGAGTAGCATGGTAACTAACACCGATGCGTCGACCACACCATTTACCTGATCTGAATGTATGGAATACAATTGCATAGACATCTGGTGCAACATACGTTCAGAAACATGTAAACGACATGTCAAGTCCACATCATGTAGAACTGTCGATGTATTGTGTTCCAAAGGTGGACAAACATGCTATTAAGCAGGTTGCTATATCTGTTGTTACGTTTACTAATGCAGGATTAGTACTAACAAAACAATGTACACAATATTAATGACACATACAGGAAATCTCTTCAGGAAACATACCTGAGTAATTGTCACATTCACTGTTGCTGCCACTGTTTCTAAAATGCAGAGTTACAAGTACTACATGATGACTGTTTGGAATAATAAGCAGCAAGTCATAACATTGCTTTGGGCTTCTACTGAATATTGAATGCTACTTATGATTACTGACAAAGGTAAGGATTTATCACAATTGACAATCTTCATGTCTCAAGATCAATGGGGAAAAATCAGCAGCGTTAATGACAAAAAAAATTCGATTTATGTTCCTCGTTTATTTAGCAATACAATTTCTCGACATCTCAAGCTGCAGATTTGGATTTTTATATTGTCACATTACCTGTTACCACTCTGTACTACACATTATTGCACGTTTTTGTTTTACAGTTCTGCCACATTTTAATGTTATTTCACAGGTGTGACAACTTATTGTTCCTCTGCTAGATCCATTATTTTAAAGGCCTTGATGGCACCACCCAGGAAAACCTATTTGTATAAACTAACACTTACTTGTAGTTTCTTTCTGATGTGAAGTAATGCTTGTGTCTTGAGAGTACCCAATTCAGTGAAACTTGTCACATATGACATTTGGGAGGTCCCATTCCAATGTGTTCTACTGCATGTGTCCTGAGATCACCTGATCTAGCAAATGACTTGCCACAACTCACATTCGTTAGGTTTCTTTCCAGTGTGAATTAGTGAGTGTTTCTTCAGACTGCCTGCCCTGGTAAAAGATTTCCCACAAATATCGCATTTGTGAGGTTTCTTCCCAGTGTGAATTAATACATGTGTCTTGAGATTGCTTGATACAGTAAAACATCTCCCACAAATCTCACATTTGTGAGGTTTATTTCCAGAGTGAATTAGTGAGTGTGTCTTGAGACTGCCTGCAGTAGGAAAAGATTTCCCACAAATATCGCATTTGTGGGGTTTCTTCCCAGTGTGAATGAATAAATGTGTCTTGAGATTGCTTAACACATTAAAACACTTCCCACAAATCTCACATTTGTGAGGTTTCTCTCCAGAGTGAATTATGGAGTGTGTCTTGAGACTGCCTGCCGTAGAAAAAGATTTCCCACAAATATCGCATTTGTGAGGTTTCTTCCCAGTGTGAATTAATAAATGTGTCTTGAGACTGCTTGACACAGTAAAACACTTCCCACAAATTTCACATTTGTGAGGTTTCTTTCCAGAGTGAATTATGGAGTGTGTCTTGAGACTGGCTGCCGTAGCAAAAGATTTCCCACAGATATCGCATTTGCGGGGTTGCTTCCCAGTGTGAATTAACATGTGTGCCTTGAGATTGCTTAATGCAGCAAAACATTTCCCACATATGTCACATTTGTGAGGTTTCTTTCCTGTGTGAATTAATACATGTCTGTTGAGGTCGCTTGAGAAAGCAAACGATTTCCCACAAATATCACATTTGTGAGGTCTTTCCCCGGTGTGCGTGAATGCATGTTTCTTGAGATCGTCTGACCTAGCAAAAGATTTCATACAAATCTCACATTTATGAGGTTTCTTTCCAGTATGAATAAATTTGTGTTTGTTGAGATTCCCTGCCATAGTAAAAGATTTCCCACAAATATCGCATTTGTGGGGTTTCTTTCCGGTGTGAATTAATGATTGTGTTTTGAGATCCCTAGCATAAGATTTCCCAGAAGTCTCATGTTTGTGAGGTTTCCTCCCAGTGCGAATTAATATCCGTGTCTTGAGACGAACTGACTGGGCATACGATTTGTCACGTACGTCACATTTGTGCGGCCTTTTCCTGCTGTGTATGAATACATGTCTCTTGAGATCACCTGACCTAGTGAACAATTTGCCACAAATATCACATTTGTTGGTTCTTTTTGCAGTAGGTAGATCAGCCTGGGCACTGATATTAACAGCTGTAGATGAAGTTCCATAATCACTTGTTTTCTCTGCAAAATTTGCCGTTTGTGTGTTACCCATGTTGGAGGACTTCTTTGAAGCTTTCCTAGTTTCCTTATATGAAGGCTGCTCATTGTCTTCTGCAACAGAAACTACTGGATAACTATTCAAGAAGATGCTGCTTCCATGCTTATCACTATAGCCATATGTTTCATGGTTGCCAGCAGTTAAGACATAATACTCACTCATTTTCAAATGTTTTTTCAAACTAACATCACTGTGTAATACCTCACCACACCACTTACAAACATACAAAGGTGGTTGAGTGCCATCAATGTGCATAAACACATGCATTGTGAGTCTGTATTTTGAAGGAAAGCTTTGTTGGCAGAAATTACAAATATATACATGTAATTCCTTTTCCCTCGTAGCACAGTCATATTGGGTGGCAACTGAGCATTCCTTATCAATAGTCACATCATCTGTATTGGTACCAAACTCGTGTGTTGATTTCTCCATGTCTGTCACCAACTCATCCTGGACCAGTCTATGGTGACAAGTTTCTTCACGTGATGTGCCGCAGCTCCCACCAGTACTCTGAGTCAATCTGAAGAGTGAAGAGAGTATATAATATTCCAACAGAAGGAGAGATCCGTTGTTTAAAACTAAAATACCCAGAGGAAATTCAATATTGCTTGATCTGAGTCCCTGCCAATTTGATTTGAAATTTTTAGATGAGAATTAAAATTATTCACATTCACATTTTACCATCTTTTCAAAATACAGTGCTACACATTAATAGTCTACACCAATTAATTAAATGTATCAAAAGATGTATGTTACATGTCTTAATTCAAAATTCTTCAGTTCAAAGTATGTGAGATTTAATTAAAAAATTATTTGTGTTAATGTTCCTGTTCCATTATCTTAGCTCTGTAAGTGCCCTTTCATTGTTTTGCAAATACTTTCACCTTCAGAAATGATAAATTTATTTCACCTAGTAAACAGATTTTTTTGTTTGATTCCCAGTAAGTCAAAAACTAGAGCAAGCTTCAATATTTTAATTAGGTATCTAGTATGGATTTTAGTCAGGTGGATAATGAGTGTTAATGAACAAGAATCAATGTCACATCAGTCAAGAGAAAAAAATTGCATGCTGATGAATGAATGAATGAATGAATGACACTCTTCCAGATGGTTTTAATCCAAGACTATGTTTTTGGCACTGCAACTTGTATGAAGCCTTGCACAAATGGAAATACTGTCTGAAAAGATGGAAATGGTTGTAAATTGTCTATTATATTTACACTGAGCCTTTTTGAAAGTTTTTACATGTTCCTGGAATTGCAGAACACCACTGACTGAAGGAGACACATGAATGGCCACATCATCCATTAAACACTGCAGGCTGACACTCCATATTGAGTGGCAGCGGTAACAGCTGATGCATGAGCTACCCCTGTATTATCTGGATCCCATTATTCCACTACCATTTCAATCCTTTCCCACAGAGAGAACTGATGCCTTTCAGGTCCATCATGTTGGACATGAAGTATTATGAACTGCTGAAGGTGTGCATGGTCCAGTGCTTTCTTTTGTTCTGACTAACTTTTAACTTTTTTTGCAATGTGTAGCGTATATAGTTTTTTGCAATGGTATTTGGTAAATTTCGAGTGTTTTTAAACTCTTAACTGGGAACACACAATTGTTTTTTAATTTAACTGGTATCATGGTGTGTATCAGATTCTAGAAGTTGACAACCAAATCAGTAAGTATTTTAACTTTTTTTTAACTCCATTAGTTTCAACATGTATTGTCACACATATGAAAGTGAAGTAACTGAATATTAATAATGAAGAAAGAAATCAAAAAATATGCAACTAAGGTTGAGAGGGAAAGGCATGTTCCATCTCTATAATAAGAGGGGTGGGGGGAAAGAGGGGGAGTGAGGGAGGGGAAGAGAGGCAAGGGGAGGTGAGGGGGGGCAAGAGAGGCAAGGGGAGGTGAGGGGGGGCAAGAGAGGCAAGGGGAGGGGAGGGGGGGCAAGAGAGGCAAGGGGAGGTGAGGGGGGGCAAGAGAGGCAAGGGGAGGTGAGGGGGGGCAAGAGAGGCAAGGGGAGGGGAGGGGGGGCAAGAGAGGCAAGGGGAGGGGAGGGGGGGCAAGAGAGGCAAGGGGAGGGGAGGGGGGAGAGAGAGGCAAGGGGAGGGGAGGGGGGAGAGAGAGGCAAGGGGAGGGGAGGGGGGAGAGAGAGGCAAGGGGAGGGGAGGGGGGAGAGAGAGGCAAGGGGAGGGGAGGGGGGCGAGAGAGGCAAGGGGAGGGGAGGGGGGCGGGGGAGGGGAGGGGGGCGAGATAGGCAAGGGGAGGGGAGGGGGGCGATAGAGGCAAGGGGAGGGGAGGGGGGGCGAGAGAGGCAAGGGGAGGGGAGGGGGGCAAGAGAGGCAAGGGGAGGGGAGGGGCGGCGAGAGAGGCAAGGGGAGGGGAGGGGCGGCGAGAGAGGCAAGGGGAGGGGAGGGGCGGCGAGAGAGGCAAGGGGGGGGAGGGGGGGGTGAGAGAGGCAAGGGGAGGGGAGGGGGGGCGAGAGAGGCAAGGGGAGGGGGGGCGAGAGAGGCAAGGGGAGGGGAGGGGGGCGAGAGAGGCAAGGGGATGGGAGGGGGGCGAGAGAGGCCAGGGGAGGGGGGGCGTGAGAGGGGAGGGGACGGGGGGGAGTGAGAGGGGAGGGGAAGGGCGAGAGAGGCAAGGGGAGGGGAGGGGGCCAGAGAGGCAAGGGGAGGGGAGGGGGGAGAGAGGGAAGGGGAGGGGAGGGGGGGCGGTAGAGGGAAGGGGGGAGAGGGGGAAGGGGGGCGGTAGAGGGAAGGGGGGAGAGGGGGAAGGGGGGAGAGGGGGAAGGGGGGAGAGGGGGAAGGGGGGAGAGGGGGAAGGGGGGAGAGGGGGAAGGGGGGAGAGGGGGAAGGGGGGAGAGGGGGAAGGGGGGAGAGGGGGAAGGGGGGAGAGGGGGAAGGGGGGAGAGGGGGAAGGGGGGAGAGGGGGAAGGGGGGAGAGGGGGAAGGGGGGAGAGGGGGAAGGGGGGAGAGGGGGAAGGGGGGAGAGGGGGAAGGGGGGAGAGGGGGAAGGGGGGGAGAGGGGGAAGGGGGAGAGGGGGAAGGGGGGAGAGGGGGAAGGGGGGAGAGGGGGGAAGGGGGGAGAGGGGGAAGGGGGGAGAGGGGGAAGGGGGGAGAGGGGGAAGGGGGGAGAGGGGGAAGGGGGGAGAGGGGGAAGGGGGGAGAGGGGGAAGGGGGGAGAGGGGGAAGGGGGGAGAGGTGGAAGGGGGGAGAGGGGGAAGGGGGGAGAGAGGGAAGGGGGGAGAGAGGGAAGGGGGGAGAGAGGGAAGGGGGGAGAGAGGGAAGGGGGGAGAGAGGGAAGGGGGAGAGAGGGAAGGGGGGAGAGAGGGAAGGGGGGAGAGAGGGAAGGGGGGAGAGAGGGAAGGGGGGAGAGAGGGAAGGGGGGAGAGAGGGAAGGGGGGAGAGAGGGAAGGGGGGAGAGAGGGAAGGGGGGAGAGAGGGAAGGGGGGAGAGAGGGAAGGGGGGAGAGAGGGAAGGGGGGAGAGAGGGAAGGGGGGAGAGAGGGAAGGGGGGAGAGAGGGAAGGGGGGAGAGAGGGAAGGGGGGATAGAGGGAAGGGGGGAGAGAGGGAAGGGGGGAGAGAGGGAAGGGGGGAGAGAGGGAAGGGGGGAGAGAGGGAAGGGGGGAGAGAGGGAAGGGGGGAGAGAGGGAAGGGGGGAGAGAGGGAAGGGGGGAGAGAGGGAAGGGGGGAGAGAGGGAAGGGGGGAGAGAGGGAAGGGGGGAGAGAGGGAAGGGGGGAGAGAGGGAAGGGGGGAGAGAGGGAAGGGGGGAGAGAGGGAAGGGGGGAGAGAGGGAAGGGGGGAGAGGAGGGAGGGGGGAGAGAGGGAAGGGGGGAGAGAGGGAAGGGGGGAGAGAGGGAAGGGGGGAGAGAGGGAAGGGGGGAGAGAGGGAAGGGGGGAGAGAGGGAAGGGGGGAGAGAGGAAGGGGGGAGAGAGGGAAGGGGGGAGAGAGGGAAGGGGGGAGAGAGGGAAGGGGGGAGAGAGGGAAGGGGGGAGAGAGGGAAGGGGGGAGAGAGGGAAGGGGGGACGGTCGTAGCAATCTCACAGCCTTTGCATCTTGACAAGGACTGATGTAGACATCAACTGAAGGTATTAGAAATAAAAAAGAAATCACACTGCTAAACATTCGATTTTCTACATTCAGTTAATTTAATTTTGTGCCCATGGCACACCATAATGGGAATGCTGATACTGAAGATTTTGAAGCAACTTGCTGTTGTTGCTGTGGTATTCCACAAAATGTAATGGGAACACTGTTGGTAAATATGTGAATAGCAACTGGCTCTGCGACAATTGTCAGCCACGCGACCTAAATGTCGTAAGACCGAAAGGATAGACATATGGATGATGATCTATCCCTACATAATTACTCTGCAATTCACAGTTAAGGATCTGTCAGAGGGTCATCGAACCATCATTTTTTTATCTACTTCTCTACCATCCCACTCTCTCAGCGTGCAGAGAAAACGAACACTTACATCTTCCCATGTGAGCTCCGATTTCTCGTACTTTACTATGATAATTTCTCTCTGTATAGATGGGCACCAATAAAATATCACACTGACGACAAAATTCATGTATGAAATTTCACGAAAAAGTCTTGCCATAGCGAAAAACGCCTTTGTTTTAAATACCACCACCCCAGTTCACGTATCATATCAATAGCACGCTTTCCCTTATTTCGCAATAATACAAAACCCGCTGCCTTCTTTGAATTTCTTTGACGTCCCACAGCACACTAATACTCCACAAGAGGACAGACAAGCATAGTGTACACTGTTTCTTTAGTGGACTTGTTACGTTTTCTATGTGGTCTACCAAGAAATCAGTCTTTGGTTTGCTTCCTCCAGAGCATTATCTATATGAATGTTATGATTTTATTTAATTATAAGTGTAATTCCTATGTATTTGAGTTTGCAGCTTTTTGGTTTGTATGATCTATCATGTAAACACCGTTCAGCATTTTTATGTTAGTACTCATGTGGTTGACTTCATACTTTTTATTATTTATAGTCAATTGCCATTTTTCACACCATACAGATATCTTTATCACTTCACAATTCCTTTTGATCATCTGATGACTTTACAATAAGGTAAATGACAGCATCATCTGCAAAAAATCTAAGAGCTTCTCAGATTGTCTCCTAAATCGTGTATGTAGATTTGGAGGGCCTATAATACTTCCTTGGGAAATGCCAGATATTACTTTGATAACTATCTTTAACTTAGTACGAACTGTGACATTTCTGGTACAAAATCACGAATCGGTGCACAGAACTAGGATGATATTCTAGGGGCACACAATGTAATCTGAAGTCACTTGTGAGGAACTGAGCCAAAAGCCGTCTGAAAATCACAACAATATTCAATCAATGTAATGTCATCTGTCCATGTGAGTCATTACTTTGCGAGAATAAAGAGCTTGTTGTGTTTCACAGGAATTATGTTTTCCGAATATGTGTTGGCTATTTGTCAATAAATGATTTCTTCAATGTAACTCAATGTTCAAACAGACTGTTTTCCAAAATCCTACTGCAAAGTGACGTTAGTGGTATGGGTGTGCATTTCATCGGATTACTCCCATTTCCTTTCTTGGGTCCTGGTGTAATTCGTATAAATTTCCATTCTTTTGGTACCGATCTTTCTGCAGTTGAAGAGTTGTATATGACTGCTAAGTATAGGGCAATTTTTTTAGCGTATTCTGAAAGAAACCTGAATGGTGTACAAATTGGACCAGAGGCACTGCCTTTTTTAAGTGTTTTAAGCAGCTCCACTACATTTAGGATACCCACTCCTAAGTTACTCATGTAGGCAGTTATTCTTGATTAGAATTCTGGAATATTTATTTTGCTTTTCCTGTGAAGGAAAACTTTACCATTGCTATCGCACAATGAAGGTATCAATTCACCTTGTCAATTGTATACTTAACATACAACCAGAGTTTCTTCGGGTTTTCTACCACATTTCAAGGCAGAGTGGCGTCCTCGAAACTATTAAAAGCCACTCATTGAAATTTGCGACAAATTTCAAGCTTCTGTAAAACGTTGCCAATCTTGTGGTTATTTGCATCGTTAACATTTGGCATGTGTATTTCATTGCTTCGGCACCAGGTCTGACCTGTCTTGTGCCAGTACCACCTCTTATTAATTTGACATGTAACTCCCAGTAATTACTTATTTGACTTTAAACCGCATCTAGACTATGTTTAGAAGGAATGGAAACTGTCTCTTCAAAATGTGTCAAGCGAATTTTTATGTGCGTTTTCAAGGGCATGAATTTTTTCGGTTATTTTGGTGAGTTTCGATGTTACAGTATTCACTCTTGTGAACTCTTCATGGCTCAACAACATTGTGGTCACTAATCACTGTATCTGTTATGCTCCCTGTTTGGTCAGGGTTATTAAGATGTGAAGGATGTTTTCGCAACCATCTACAATGAGTGCGCTTCTGAACTCTTCGTTCAAAATAATTTTCAGAGACGCCATTAAGTACGGTTTCGGACGACGTTTTATGCCTAGCACTGACAAACATTTATTTTCGCCAATATATCGATGGTAGACTGAAGTCTTACCATTTATAATTGTAAGAGTGGCATACCTATTTGAAATGACACTCAAGTTTTCTTTTAACTGTTCAGCAACTGCTTCATCCAAGTCAGAGCGTCGGTAAAGGGAACTTCTTAACTTATTCCAGTTGGTAGGTATAAGCTCAACCTGTACTAATCATAATGTGTAGGCTTTCACAGTCAGTATCTTCACTGGTTAAGACTTCTGGGCTGAGAGGCCGAGGTCGATCTGCAAAACTACTACTTCCTGACGTTTCGTTGTCAACTGTAGGCAACAACTTTCGAGGTGAGTCAACAACTGGCTGCCAGGCCGTGGAGGTCCCAACATTGCCCGTCCATGACTTATTTCCATTATGATGAGTTTTACGAACTGCCCTCCGACTCCAGCTGTTGCTAATTTTTTGAACAGCAGGTGCTGCAGTCTGGCAGTACAAGCCCTTTATAGTGGTATCGGTATGTGGATGAGACTTTTGTGGTATGAAATCATGGTGAAGAGGAACTGCATGGTTTCTTGATCTATATGAATAGTATTAATCCAAAGACAATGTACTATGGAGAAAAAGAGAAATGGACAAATAAATTTTTTGGATCTATCAGCAATTAAATGGGCATATGGGTGGCTAGGGCAAAAAGTGTATAGAAAATAAACACACACAGACCATTACCTCCATAAGGATTCGAACCTTCAACCCAGGCAGCAGACAGATGTCATTAAAAAAAAGGGTGGGCGGAGCTAATAACATCTGTGAGCCAGTTTATTTGCAAGATGAAGTAGATCATTTGCGAATGGCTGTTAAGAAAAATGGAGACGCAGACAACGAGATAGATCGAGCACTTAATCCCAGAAGAAAAGTGTATGACAACATTCAGTAAGAACAACCATCAGCTGGAAAAGCTTTTCTTCCATTTGTTCGTAATATTACAGACCGTATTCGGAAAGTTCCGGCCAAGTTTCAAGTTGAATCAATCTTTAGACCCACAAAGAAGATTAGTGAGTGAAAACGTAGGCTTCCGCGGCCGTTGTCATAGGGTGTACAGCCTGAGGAAGGCGGCCTCAAACCCAGAACTTTTTTGACCAAAATTACGGTATTTATGATCGTTGAAACATGCATGACATCTCTTATCAACTCCTGAGGTGTGTAAAATTTCGCGTGGCTGTGGGAAGGTTTATATAGAAACAAGGATAAGAAGTGTCAATACCCACTAAACCGGAAACTAAATGAACTGTCTACTGGGATATACAGACAAAACAGCTGTAGCAGACCATGTTTTTAAAGACGGGGATAATGAAATAAAATTTAGTGAGGCAAGTGTGCTAGCCAGGTCATCGATTATTATGTACATATGTATAGGGAAGCTATAGAGATTCAGGAATAGGAAAAAGGAAGGCTTAAAGTTAGACAGGATATGGCGGTCGACTTTGCACTAACGATGTGACGATCAATACATTCATTCGAGAATAATGATGTTAGTCAGAGACAGTCTTACAGTCGGCACCACGTGACATATGTTGGTGCCCTCTATATGGCAGCCATTGTTGACTAACCTCTGAAGATGTTGCCCGCAGTTGGCAACGAATTGTCAGGAAGTAGTTTTACAGATAGACCACAGCCTCTCAGACTGGAACTTTTAATTGGTCACTACCCGTACTACTTCACAGGAACTATCTACTTAAATTTTACTACAAGATAAATTATGTTGAACAGCAATGACCACTACACTGCCAACTGTATGTCACCTGTTCTTTGTGAACATGGTTACATCTGTTGAAAAATTTCAGCTGAACTTATTTCAATACATATAACTATTTGAAATTCAGTGTATTCTGTTAGCGCTTTGAGTCCTGGTTCTTTTCTAATGCAGCTATGACAATTTATAACTACAATACTTATTGTGGTTGTATCTACCCTATTTCAGTGTTCTACTTGCAGCCTTTGAAACTGAAGCGCTTTCTGCACTTACCTGAGACCCTCTAACCTAAAAAAAAAGACCAGTCTCCTTTACACATCCCCCATACTTGTGGAACTGCTTCTGTTGTATAGTTGACTCCTGACCCATTTAGCAGAAACTGTAAATCCACCACCTTTGCGCGGTAATCGAGGAACCTGCAACCAACACAATTGCAGAACTGCCTGGAACTCTGATTCAGACCTTCACTCCACTCTGTACCAAAGAACCACTTTCAGTTCTGCCCATGATGCTACAGATGGTGAGCTCCACCCTCGTCTCACAAGCAAGACTGGCAGTCTTTACTACCTAGTCGCCTGAAACCAGAAGAACCTCTTCCAGTCCAATGTGGCACATATTGTCAGCACTAACGTGAGCAAACACCTACAGCTGGCTATGCCATGCTTTTCTTGGCATCCGGAAGCACCCATTTCTTATCTGTAAAGACTACTCCTAGTGCCCACACAGAATGCACATTGGATTACTTCCCCTCCTACGCAGTCGCATCTCTAAATGGTGCTATTACACACCTAACATCGGAGCTTCCAATTACCAGTGATACCGCCCTCTGAGAATGCCCAGTCTTGCACGCTGAGAGGCTTCTACATGGCAAGTGACTTCATTTGGCTCATGGATTTCATCATCCATAGACAGCAAACATATACACTGCTGGCCACCGTAAATGCAACACCCTGAAGGAAGCATCCGAATCAAGTGAAATTTACACCACGAGTTTGCAGCGATGAGATATGCAACTGATTAGAATTTCAGTGCAGACGCACATCACGCGCGCCTGTGGCGCCACCTCATAGCGCCATTTAAGGCTTTACGATTTCGACGAGTGTACGTTCGGCACGTGTGTTTACCTTGTGGTTGTTTCACAAGACGATCAGTTATGCCTCGTAGACAACAGCGAACATCTTTTGATCAAGTATCCGAGTTCGACAGAGGGAGGATAGCGGCTTACCGAGATTGTGGATTATCATACAGAGAAATCGCTAGTCGTGTTGGACGAAACGAGACAACTGTAATGCGGATATGTGACCGTTGGATGCAGGAGGGTACGACGGACCGACGTGGTCGATCGCATTCATTCACCTCGGTGCACCACTGCACGTGCTGATAGGCAAATTGTGCGCATGGCAGTGACGAATCGCTCAGTGACATCTCGAACCATAGCACAGCACATTGCGTCTGTAACGCATCATCCAGTGTCTAAGCGTACCATTTGACGCCGTTTACAGCAGAGTGGTCTGTCCGCAAGACGTCCATTGCTTCGTCTACCACTGACGCAGAACCACAGACGTCTCCGTCGCCAATGGTGTGATGACAGACGGATGTGGATGGCAGAATGGAATGACGTCTTTACTGACGAGGCACGCTTCTGTCTGCAGCACCACGATGATCGGATTCGATTGTGGAGACACCATGGAGAGAGGATGCTGGACAGCTGCATTATGCACTGCCACACTGGTCTTGCACCGGGTATTATGGTATGGGACGGTATTGGATATTACTCTCGCACGCCTCTAGTATGCATTGCCGGTACTTTAAATAGCCGGCGCTACATATCCGAGGTGCTGGAGCCAGTTGTCCTTCCTTACCTTCAGGGCTCGGCCACAGCCATATTTCAACAGGATAATGCGCGACCGCACGTGGCACGCATTTTCCAAAGGTTCTTCAATAACCAGATTGAATTGCTTCCCTGGCCGGCTCCCTCTCTGGATCTTTCGCCGATAGAAAACATGTGGTCCATGGTTGCTCAACGAGTGACCCAGATTACATCCCCAGCTGCCACACCAGATGATCTTTGGCAACGTGTGGAAGCTGCTTGGGCTGCTGTACCCCAGGAACACATCCAACGTCTCTTTGACTCAATGCCGAGACGTGTGGCAGCGGTGATCTCCAACAATGGTGGCTACTCTGGCTACTGATTCTGGCAGGAACCACATGTCACAGACGTCTGTAAACGTAATCATTTGATACTTGGTCAACATGTTATCTACAAAATAAATTTTGTTGTGCTACCTCTTGTCTTTCTTGGTGTTGCATTTACGGTGGCCAGCAGTGTATGTTCATCATATGAACAGAGTAGGCTCTCCGATCAGCCACACACAAATTCTTTCACTGCCACCCACATGCTGGAATGACTTCCCACTCAACCACAAGTGAGAAGTGAATCTCAGGGTGGGCAGTACCCAAGGTGACTGCAGCAGTGGACCAATCGGTGGATAGCACTGCCTGGAGCTGTGAGTGAAGAATCACCAACTTGGTTCACATCTAAACACAGTAATTACTATATCTGTCCATACCAGAGTAGTTGTGGTAAATACACAGGCATATACGAAATATAGGAGTTGGGAGTTGAAGGTAAGGAACACTGCCAAAATTTAAAATGAGTCGCTTGTTATGAAAACTTGTGTCAGCTCACAGTACTCTGATGTGTTTTCGCTGCTACTATACGAGCTACCACTGGTTGTTTGGTTTAAAGGTGGGAGAAGAGACCAAACTACGCGGTCATAGGTCCCATGATCCTAATAAAACAATGCCACAAGTGTGAGAATATAATGGACGAAATATACACACTAGCCGCTAAAATTGCTACACCACAAAGATGACGTGCTACAGACGCGCAATTTAACCGACAGGAAGAAGATGCTGTGATATGCGAATGATTAGCTTTCAGAGCATTCACACATGGTTGGCGCCAGTGGCGACACCTACAACGTGCTGACATGAGGAAAGTTTCCAAACGATTTCTCATACACAAACAGCAGTTGACTGGCGTTGCCTGGTGAAACGTCGTCGTGATGCTTCGTGTAAAGAGGAGAAATGCGTACCATCACTTTTCCGACTTTGATAAAGGCCGGATTATAGCCTATCGCGATTGGGGTTTATCGTATCGCGACATTGCTGCTCGCATTGGTCGAGATCCATTGACTGTTAGCAGAATATGAAATCGGTGGGTTCAGGAGGGTAATACAGAATGCCGTGCTGGATCCCAGCGGCCTCTTAACACAACCATCTGCATCAACAGTTCGACGACATTTGCAGCAGCATGGACTATCAGCTCGGAGACCATGGCTGCGGTTACCCTTGACGCTGCATCACAGACAGGAGCGCCTGCGATGGTGTACTCAACGACAAACCTGGGTGCACGAATGGCAAAACGTCATTTTTTCGGATTAATCCAGGTTTTGTTTACAGCATCATGATTGTCGCATCCGTGTTTGGCGACATCGCAGTGAACTCACATTGGAAGCATGTATTCATCATCGCCACATTGGCGTATCACCCAGTGTGATGGTATGGGGTGCCATTGGATACACGTCTCACTCATCTCTTGTTTGCATTGATGGCACTTTGAACAGTGGACGTTACATCTCAGATGTGTTACGACCCGTGGCTCTATCTTTCATTCAATCCCTGTGAAACTCTACATTTCAGCAGGATAATGCACGACTGCATGTTACAGGTCCTGTACAGACCTTTCCGGATACATAAAATGTTCGACTACTGCCCTGGCCAGCATATTCTGCAGATCTCTCACCAACTGAAAACGTCTGGTCAATGGTGGCCGAGCAACTGGCTTTTCACAATACGCCAGTATCTACTCTTGATGAACTGTGTTATCATGTTGAAGCTGCATGGGCAGCTGTACGTGTACACGCCATCCAAGCTCTGTTTGACTCAATGCCCAGGAGTATCAAGGCCGTTATTACAGCCAGAGGTGGTGGTTATGGGTACTGATTTCTCAGGATCTATGCACCCAAATTGCGTGAAAATGTAACCACATGTCAGTTCTAGTATAATATATTCGTCCAATGAATACCTGTTTATCATCTGCATTTCTTCTCGGTGTAGCAAATTTGATGGCCATTAGTGTATAACACAAAACGGAAAGAAAGGAAAAGCCACAAGAATCAAGGAAAGCCAGCGAACACTAAAAGGAACAAAAGAGGACAGGAAAACAACAGAGTGTCGTTAGAAGCAGAAGAGAGTAAAACAGGAAATCAGATTATAGTGGCTGGCCAACCACAAGAATAAAAAGGGAAAGCCAGCCACTTGAAACACATTAAAACCTCCACCCTAAAAGCACTAGAGTGGAGGACCCAGGGATAAAGGACATGGGCTAAAAACTACATAGAAGTACAAAATCCACTCTCATGGATAAAACTTAAAACGAAAGCTGCTGTGGAGGCATTGTCGGCCAACACTGAAGGCAGGGTGCTGGGAAAGTTAAAAGTCTGCTGCAGAGAGGCTAAAAGTGGGCAGTCCAGCGAGAGGTGGACGACTGTCATTTGGGAGCCACAGCGACACTGAGGTGGGTCCTCGTGATAGAGTAGGTAACCATGCGTTAGCCATTTATGGCCAATGCAGAGCTGGCAAAGGACAACTGATTCCCTGCGAGAGGCCTCCATGGAAGACTTCCACACATTGTTTCCTTAATGATACATAGTTTGTGTGTGCTGTTATGCCATTCCATCTCCCAAAGCTGGAAAACCCTGCGGTGTAAGACAGAACGCAGGTCAGCTACAGAGATGAGTATCTCCAGAAGCAGTTTCCACGTCGCCTGTTGACAATTTCATTGCCCCGGATTCCGACATGTCCTGATGTCCACACAAATACCAAGTAATGGCTGGACTGTTGCAGGGATTAGATTGACTCCTGAATGAACGATACCAGAGGATGGCGAGGGTAGCACAGGTCGATAGCTTGTAGGCTGCTCAATGAGTCAGTGGACAGCAGAAATGACTCGCCAGGGCATGAGTGGATGTACTCAAGAGCACGAGATATGGGCGCCAACTCTGTAGTGAAAACACTGCAGCCAACTGGCTAAGAGTGCTGCTCAATATGTCCTCCATGAACATATGCGAAGCCTAGGTGACCATCAGCCATTGAGCCGTCGGTGTAAACCACTTCAGAGCCCCAGAACACGTCAAGAATCGAGAGGAAGTGACAAACGGAGGGCGGTGGGGTAACAGAGTCATTATGGCCATGCAAAAGGTTCAGACGAAACTGCATCTGAGCCGTACACCATGGAGGTGTACGTGAACAGACCACAAGTAGAGGTGGTAAAGGGAAGGACTCCAGTTTGGAGAGAAGGGTCTGCATATAAACCACAATCGTTAGCCCCAATCTGGGCCACCGATGCAGGAGATGGACTGCCGTGAGCGGGAAATGGAGACGGTAATTCAGATGATCAGGGGAACTATGACTGTGTGCTGAGTAACTGGCAAGCAGTTACGCACGTCTGATCTGCAGTGGAGGGACACCAGCCTCCACCAGTACGATGGTCACCGGACTCATCCTAAAAGCTCATGTCGCTAATCGAACTCCACAGTGGTGCACGGGGTCGAGTAAATGTATTGCTGAAGGCGCTGCTGAGCCATAAACCACACTCCCATAGTCAATTCGGGATTGGACAAGGTCTCTGTAGAGCTGCAGCAGCATACAGCGATCTGCACCCCAATTGGTGTTGCTCAGGCAACGGAAGGTATTGAGGTGCTGCCAGCACTTCTGCTTAAGCTGACGAAAATGAAGGACCAAAGTCAATTGAGTATCGAAAACTAGTCCTAGGAATTGATATGTCTCCACTACTGAGTGGATCATCATTAAGGTAAGGTGCAGGTTCTGGATGAACGATACGACGTCGACAGAAGTGCATAACACGTGACTCTGTGGCTGAAAACTGGAGCCGAGGGCTAGAGCCCATGACTGTGGGTTGTGGACAGCTCCCTGGAGGCGCCACTCAGCAACAACAGTACTGGAGCAACAGTACGAAATGCAGAAGTCGTCTGCGAACAGAGAAGGTGAGACAGAGGTCCTGACAGCTGCTGCTAGACCGTTAATGATGTCGCCAAGTCGTGTCGTATGCTTTATGTAAGCCAAAAAAGATGGCAATTAGGTGTTGCCATTTTGAAAAGGCTGTTCAGATGGCAGACTCTATGGACACAAGATTATCAGTAGTCTTACAAAGAATGTTGGTGAGGCTGATGGGCCAATAGCTCTCCCGCCACTGCAATGGAAAGAAGCCATTGCACCAGACCCAGTTGAAGATGACGAGAAGATGTAGCCTGTAGTCAGATGAGAGATGTTTTATCTTCTGGCTGTGGATGCGATCAGGCCCAGAAGCAGTGTCAGGGCAACGTGCAAGGGCACTGATGAGCTCCCACTCTGTAAATGGGGCGTTATAGGATTCACTGCAGCGTGTACTAATAGAGAACGTTCCCTTGCAGCCGTCGTTTGAGTGTGCGAAAGGCTGGGGGGAGGGTAAATCTCTGACGCAGAGGCTGGAGCAAAGTGCTCAGAGTTTGCGTCGGTACATAACTCGCCATTTATGGTAACACCAGGGACAGCTGTTGGGGCCTGGTACCCGAAAAGACGTTTGATCTTTGCCCAGACTTGGGAAGGTGATGTGGCACTCAATGGTGGAGATTTATCTCTCCCAACACTCCTCCTTCCGTTGTTTGATATGGTAGGGGTAGCAAACACGGGCACAGAACCGTTTAAAGGCTATGAGGTGCTCCAGGGAAGGGTGCTGCTTATGCCGATGTAGAGCTCGCCGACGCTCCTTAATTGCTTCAGCGACTTCCGGTTTTTTCCTTCTTTTGGTTTTACAGCGCAAAACTGCTATGGTCATTAGTGCCGGTCTGTGACTTCGGAAACGGTAAAAAACGAAAATGGAAAGCAGCAGCAATGGGAACAAAACTCAAAAAATTGGAGAAACTAAAAGCAGAAGGAAAGCTTGAAAATCCACTACAGAAAGGGGTTGGTTGTCCCCAAAAAGAGCTTCAAATGACTGACGTCATCTCACTGGCACTAATAAACTCGAGAACGCGATCGGCCGAGCACGTGTCATCTGCTAAAATGGACGATATATCAGCCGTCAGCTGTAGACGGGCGCGTAACGGAGTAAAATAGGGGGTACACAATTAAAAGGTGTCTTACCGTCCACAGCTGAGAGCAGTGGGGACAGAGTGGGGGAGGATCGCCGCTTAAAAGATGTCGATGGCTAAAAAGACAGTGCCCTATCCAGAGTCTAGTTAAAATTACCTCCTCCCGACGACGCGTTCGGGAGAAGAGGTCCAAGCACAAGCAAGAGCTTTCACGTCCCGCAATTTATTATGGGGAAGTGTCGACCAATGTGCGTGCCATAAAAGAACAACACGACGACATAAAACGCTCCGTAGATCGGCGAAGGGAATCGATCGAATAGCTGGCCGAAGAAGAGAGACTCCAGCCTTGGCCGCTATATCGGCCGCCTCATTGCCACAGATAGCAACGTGTCCTGGGAGCCAGAGGAACGCCACCGAGACGCCCCCCAAATGGAGCAAGCGCAGGCAGTGCTGAATCCGGTGGACCAGAGGGTGGACAGGGTAGAGAGGTTGGAGACTGAGGAGAGAGCTGAGAGAATCTGAACAGATAACATACTGTATCCGCAGATGGCGGCGGATGTATTGGACAGCCTGGAGAACGGCATAAAGCTCTGCAGTATAAACCGAACACTGGTCAGGAAGCCGAAATCGATTTGGGGTGTCACCAACAATATAGGCACTCCTTACACCTAACGATGTTTTCGAGCCATCAGTGTAAATAAATGTGGCTTCCTTCATTTGTGCACATAGATCAGCAAATGCCCGACGATAAACAAGTGAAGGGGTAACATCCTTGGGAAATTGACAAAGGTCATGGAGCAGGCAGATCCGAGGACAGAGCCAAGGCGGTGCTGTGCCTCAAGTTGTCAAGAAGGTTAGCGACTTCCAGTGACCACCAAGGGCTGCCTTACACCTCGGGCCCCCTAGAGAGAGAGAGAGAGAGAGAGAGAGGGGGGGGGATCGCGTTTTCTGCAGCACAAACAAATGTGCTAGTCACCTGCTCAACCACCACATCGATGTTACCATGTGAGAGATTCAGCAGTGACAGCAGAGGTGAAAGTTTCCCAGTCCACCTTGTTCAAATCCCATCTGGGCAGGCATCCCTGGGCCTGACACTGGGGCAGTGACAGGAACATGGGGAAGTGGTCACTACCACACAGGTCGTCATGTGCTCTCCAGTGGATAGATGGGAGAAGTCCTGGGCTGCAAATTGATAAATCAATGGCCGAGTAACTACCATGAGCCGCACTGAAATGTGTGGCGGCACCAGTATTTAGGAGGCAGAGGTCGAATTGCGACAGAAAATTTCGACATCTCTGCCTCGGCCAGTAAGCATGGTACTACCCCACCAAAGGTTATGGGCATTTAAATCTCCCAGAAGTAGGAAAGATTTAGGGAGTTGATCAATCAGTGCAGCTAATACATTTAGGGGTAATGCACCATCTGGAGGAAGATATACATTGCAGACAGTTATTTCCTGCATCGTCACTGACAGCCACAGCTCTAAGAGGGGTTTGAAGGGGACAATGTTAACTACAGACCGAGTTTAGGACATAAAAGCAAACTCCACCTGACACGCTATTATAGTCGCTATGGTTCCTGTAATATCCCTTACAGCCACAGAGGGCAGGGGGTTCGCATTGCTGGGAACCAGATTTCCTGGAGGGCAACGCAGATGGCCAGTGTAAAGCTTAACAGTTTCCATAGCTCAGCCAGGCGGTGGAAAAAACGACGCAATTCCACTGGAGGCAGGGAACATTCAATGAGGTAGTTTACGCCTCAGGGTAACCTGCTGCCACCGGTTTATTGCCTGAGCAGTCTATATCCATTGTGTCTGAAGGTCTGGCAAGATCTAGGTCCTCAGCGGACGCCAAAATTTGCAGCCCATTCTCAGCCGCAGTGCTTGTAGGTAGCAGTGGTGTGGGTGCCACCGCAATTTCCTTTGTCTTAGGGGTTTTTCTTTTTGGATTTCTCTCGCTACTCCTTGGGTTTCCCTGGTTTGGAGGACTTCACTGGCTCAGTCTCTGGGACTGAGGACGAGCATGAAGCCCTACAACCAGCTGTTTTTGGGCTCTTCAGCCACGAACAGGTGTCTTCTTTCCCACTAGAAGAAACCTGGGAAGGGAGTCACCCAAGAGACCCCTTCCTAGCGAGAGAAGCCAAAGAAGACTTACACTTCTCTGGCTTCGAAGTGGGGACAAACATCCCCGATGGTTGGGGGGGGGGGGGGGGGTACTGCTCCTGAAGTTGGTGGTGCAGGAGCAACAGGGAGGGAAATGCCCCTGTGATCAAGAGGGCAAGTGTAGTCTTACAGCTCTGAGAGGTGACCCGGGTTGGTGGAGCTGATGGTGCCAGAACTGTTCTTGCGGTGGAATAAGACGATGTCATATGCACAGGATGCAGGTGTTCAAATTTTCTCTTAGCTTGAGTGTAGGTCAGTCTAGCCAGGGTCTTTTACTCCATGAATTTCCTTCCTTTCTGGAGAATCCTGCAGTAGGCAAGCAAGGCGAATGGTGCTCTCCGTAGTTGACACAGATGGGAGGTGGGGCACATGGAGTATTGGGATGTGATGGGTGTCCGCAATCTTGGCATGTGACATGGGAAGTACAGCGGGAAGACATGGCCGAACTTCCAGCACTTAAAGCATCACATCGGGGAGGGATATAGGGCTTCACAGCACACCAGGGAGGGGATTAATTTGGGGTCTTACTTCTGTGCACTGAATTGAGCTCGTGATCGCTTAGAGATGGCTGGTGTTTCACCGTCAGCAAGAGATGGACTACGCTTCATTGCATGTCATCTACCCTGATGTCACCAACTCCGACCAGGGGCCCACCCCACGGGCGCCACCCAGCCACAGAAAAGGACACCTGGCAGGATGGTCATTGCCGGGAGTCCCAATGCCCCAGGGGGACAGGCATTTACCCCTTGGCATACGTGGAGAGTTACTGGCGTAGGTACATGGCGGCACCACCACAACGGATTGGCTACCATGCTGCATATCAGGTGCAAAGAAGTCCATGGTCATCGTCGATGAAGAAATCGACACTGCGTACAGCATGGTGGAAAACGCACCCAGGAAGGTGTCCTCAACCAAGAGATGGAGAATGGGCAGGATTGCAATGCAACAACGAGACAGTGAGCTGAAGATCTCAATGCACGATGGAAATACTGCAACTTTTAAGGCACCCTTCCCCAATTGGCTCACTCTTCGGGAAAATTTTGAAGAATGGAGGTCAAACCCTACAGGGGACCATCACATAAAGGCTGAAATGTGTGAAATTCCTTTTAGTCACCTCTTACGACAGGCAGGAATACCTCGGGCCTATTCTAGCCCACGTACCCACAGGGGGGAGAGATACCACTGGATTGGGCAATTTAAGTACTGCAAGTAACACAAAACAAATGAGTGATGCAATGCAGACACTGGTTCTATGCACTACACAGTTAATAAAGCATATAAATGTGTGTGATAAAACATGAATGTGCACAAAATACTGGTTTGAAGCTAAATAATAATAATAATAATAATAATAAAATTGTAACTATAATAGTAGGCCATGTCGCGAAAATTTACTTACAGCAATTGATAAATAATTTGCTCACTTGTGACAAACAACAATGCATAAGGATGTCAGTCAAGTCATGCATCAAAAGTCCCTGTTGTGAGCCAGTTTAAGTATTAATGCTGATGACTAGAGAAAACTTGCAAATACGATTCTAACTAACACTATGTGCTTTCCTTGCAGGAAATGTGAAGACGTTGCAGCAGCAGTAATCTGGTGTCAACATAATGCTGATCAATCAAACCTACTGATTGAATACCAGTGAGTGTCATCATGTCAGTGTTAATGTAATAACGAATAGGGAAGTTCCAAGTGACAGTACTTGAAAATCATCAATTTAGTGATGAGAAAGTAATATTCTCCTTGGATGAATGACATTGACCATGCAGTGTGTCAAAGCAGATTTCAGCCTTGTTCCACAGAAAAGTTTGCTCTCCCTCAATGTTACCAGGTGATTCTCTGTAGCTAAAATATTTAACAACAGAGGGAGCACAGATCTACAGGAGCAGATTTTTAACATTCTAACGAAATTCAGTACAGGATGAGCTAGAGTGCTGGCAAAGATGGCAGTCACATATCCTCCAATTCTACGGCACATTGTGCAGTAACCTACTGTCGATAGCTTGCCAAACTTGACACTCATTGGAAACTACTATAGCTCGACCCCATGATGCATTCTGTGCATTGATGGAAGTGGAAATGTATGATTCAACATTACCAGATGTTGGCACTGCATTACGATCTTATTGAAGTTTGTTTATAAACACAGCTGTAAGTAAGAGTTTATAAAACCCCTCTATTTCAATGTAAATAAACAGTTACCACCATAACCAAGTGGACAAAACAGTCTCCTGCAGTGAAGAAGGTGGTAACCAGAAGAACAAGATGAATGGATCATTACTTCCTGATAAAAGTGCTTTGGTTATTGGGGCTTGGTGCTGTCGAAAATAATCTAGTTTTAATACTGTTGACATATCACGTGGGAGTCCACTTAGAGCATATATATGTTTTTCAAAAATTCTGTTTCAGTCAAAATGTCAGCTACTGCAGGAGATTGTGTGTGGAGTTAAGGGAGTAACATACTAGACAGCCAGAAAAAGCAGTGATATTCCACAACCTGAAAACGTAAAACCAAACTGCACGTTCTTATTTGGCAACAACTCAATGGAAAATCAGGATATCTGCAGATATTTCTTCTTTGCTCCCCACATGCAAGTCAATATATTTTACTTCAGTGAGACATACTTAAGCATCCCAAAGCTGTTGGTCTGGGATACACAAACATTATAGCTTCCAAACAGCACGATCTGAATTTAAAGCATATTTTCTAAGCACGTGTAGGAACTGACATGTCACTCAATGAATTCGTTATATGTGAGGATTGCTGGAGTAACTCTCGGTATAGCTTGCTGGTTATGGATAAAGCTACTGAACTGAATGAGGGTCAATAGAAACAAAATTTCAATAAAATTCTTCAAAAAGTCAATGCACCAAAATGCACCTGTTAGTATATTGTACACTATGTACAAATTTGCACACATGTTGCACATTCATTCAGAGGACGCAAAGCACAAGCATTTGACAAAAAAATGGAAGCAATCAACACTAAATTAATGGAACTGAATATGTTGTCAAGGGAGGTGCTATGAATGCTGAGGTGTTGAATGCTCGAATACAGCAATGTGAACTGTGTGTCAATAAGAAATTACAGACGTCAATGGAAAACTAACTTATGTGTGGAACAACAATGTGATAGCTAAGGCACTTAATGCCCTATCATCACCGATTGTCCCAAAGTGTACGTAATTTGTTAACTGTCTCAAAAATGGCTTAGTATACAGCAGCATGTTGTCGAAAAAGCATAATGTTAAAAACTGAGGTGCAGAAAGCAATTTGACAGAAGTTAGTTTTGTGAAAGTCAGGTTAACTCCAACGAGACCAGCATCTCTCGGTAACATTTAAGGCAGTAACTGACAGGCTGAAAGAGCTGTCACCGACTATGGATAAGAGCAGGAGGAGGAGGAGGAGGAGGAGGAGGAGGAGGAGTAATGCTGAGTTACGACAACATACGAGGTCATCAGGGTAAAACCATATTTGTTAGGTAAGCACTCAATATGTTCAACCAAGAAGGCAATAAGAATAGGGAACAAGGAATTTGAAAGATTGCCTAGGCTGCCACAGTTAATAATTTTGAAAATGTCAAATGTTAAGAAATATACCCTGAAACTATAGTAACATGTGGTCAAATATTATGCGTGACTAAACAATCTACTTCTCTAGTATATATATTATGATAACCAAATGAAATCATAAATCAATTACAACTGCTTACAGCTTCCGCTGGTGAAGAGAATGCAGACCACATGAACAAAGAATTATTGATCTTACCTGAGCTTAGAAAAATATGCATCATCAAGTAATTGTGGATAGAGTTGTTCATGAGCTTTACAGACCTGCATGCAGAATATTTCTGATAATACGAGGAATGGATTATGTATGTCAGGCTGATCTCTTAGATACGCAAGACGACTAATAATCAAATAATGGCTTGAATTATATTCTCACTTTCACAGACACACATTCCAATTTCGCTTGGGCCTTACCTTTGCAAGTAAAGACGGGGAAGGAGGTTTGAGAGGTTTCTGAACAATTGTTGCAGACAGGACTAAATCGACTGCCCAACAACCTTGAGGCATATAATGGAAGCGAATTTTACGATAGGCATTTCAAAGCAGAATTGGAATGATGTGGGATAATATTGCAACGAATTTTGTACCTTGACGGCAGATTAGTCCCTACTGTTAGTGCATTTTTTCCTTCAGTGGGTCCTGCTTACAAAAGTGAAGAAAATGAAGTCCACAATGAACATTGGCTTCTAAATGAAGCCAAAGTGGCGAAAGGTTCACAACCATCAGGAATGTGGCAGGTACTGTGAAGTTAAGCTGCCAAAGCACAAGCCAAAAGTGAAGTCTGGGAGGTAACAGAAGAATGGCATGCCCCATACTGGCAGGCAAGGGAGTGGTCGATAAGAGGGAATTGAATGAGTGGCCAGGTGAGAAAGAGAAATGGCATGACTATCCACTGAGGAGGACATCATGCCAGTATGACTAGTAATTCAGCATCTTCTGCATAGACTCTCAACTGTGCTGGTGAAAAAGCCGCCAGTGGCGAAACTTATTCCATGATGGGGAGTGTGTTAAGACAGCATATGATGGACATAGGTGCAGAGGAATTAACTGAACACCCACAGTCTAGTCATGAATGGACATGGGATTTAAAAAATCAAGGAGGGTGGTCTGATCCGCTCCCATGGAATTATCACTTAGGAGATGTAGGACACTGAGGAACTGGGTACTATGTACAGCCACCTAAGATTACATGGGTGGACCAAGGAAGTTTCCTATCAAACATAAGCCCCAAAAATTTTCTAGTTTCAGCAAATGTAAGAACGAAAGACGCAAGACGTTAAGATGGTGTAAGAAACTCATTCCGCCGCCAAATATTCATACAAAAGGTTTTGGCAGTGGAAAAGTGAAAGCTACTGCACATGCTTCACGAGAAAAGACGATAGGAACGATGGTGAAGACGGCACTCAAGGAGACAAGTTGATGCAGAACTGTAACAGATTGCAAAATCCTTGACGTAAAGGGAGCTGAGATGCTTGGTGGGAGAGTCCATAATATAGTTAATGGGGATAGCAAAGATGATGATACTGAGTATGAGCACTCAGGCATCCCATTTTCCTCGATAAATGTGTGAAAGCCAAACCATATAAACCTTGAGAAAAACTGTCTTTCAATACTTCCTCGAGTAAATGGGGCAGATAGCCTCTGAAACTCCACATGTAGAGACTACAGAGGATATCAGCCCTCCAGCAGATGTATCAGCATGACGATTCAAAATGTGGAGAGCACATCTCCACAAGCAAATCACATCGCTGCATGCCTCAGTCCACCAGGGACCACAACATGCTACAGTATGGAACATTCTGCAGCAGTAAGGATAACGTTTGGAAGATACTTTACCTGGTTATCACAGCTGTGTAACGGTCGTGAAGAAGGACTAACACCTCCAGTCAGCCTTAGAAAGCTGCCAATTGGATGTGCACTAAGGTGGGATAGGAGTCAGCGAATGGATAGGACACAGAAAGTCATCACTTGAGTATGTGTCAGAGGGAATGGGCCATTCAAGACGATGGGTGAGCTGGACAGTGCAGAACAAGAGGTCCAAATGATGATAAACGTGCATGGAATCTGGTAAGAGAGATGATTCAGGTCAGCTAAGACGGAAGCTCATGGACAGGCTCTCCACGAGCCCCAAAGCAGATGGTGGGCATTAAAACCGCCAAGCAACAAAAAGGAGTGAGGGAGCTGAACAATGAGCTGGAGTAAGTCCGACGGTAGCAGCAAATGACAGAGGGGTGTAGATGTTACAAAGAGAAAAGGTGAAATGAGGAAGGAAACTGCAGACTGCAACAGCTAGCAGTCGAGTGTTAAATGAGATGGATGACCAGCATGGCTCCCACGTGAAGTGAAATGCTGTCCTTGGGGGAAAGGTCACAGAGGACCAGAAGGAAACATGAGAGGTCAAAGGGTTGTGACTACAATTTTCTTGGAAGCAGAAAACAAGCGGACACTGCAATTCCAACAGCAGCTGTAATTCCTCCTTGTTTGATCTAATGTCACCAATGTTCCATTGAAGAACTTGGTGGCTGCTGAATGCCAGCCTTCAAAAATTCACTGCCACAGGGACCAGAGGTTGCAGAATCCTGTTCCATGAAATCTACAAACATATTGGCATTCTCCCTGGGTCACCCTGTGAATTCCATGGCAGAAAATCGGTAGGCAGTGGGCACCAACAAAATGGAGGTCAGCCGGGTGAGGGTATATGTGCCAACACCACTGAAGAGGATCTCCAAGTCAGGGAAGAATAAGACCATTTGTTTTTGTTTGATTTTGTAGAAGACTTTTTAGCTGTAGGAAGTCTTTGGGGGAGTATTGCTTTTGTCCTTCCAGCCTGACAGTTGTGTAGCAGGTGATTTTGCCACCAGGGGCAAAGATTTGATGGCTTGTTGCACAGCTGTAGGAGGAAATGGGGATGCTACTGTGACCTGGGTGATTTTACTACTGCAACACTTAACTTGAGGTTGCAAATCTGGGTGGGCATGCCCTCTTATGTAAGGCATAGCAAAAACAGAACTGTAAATGCCAGATGGTCAAATGCACGGGTTTTGACTAGCTGACAACTGCAAGTGACAAGGTGGGGTTTGATGTCCTTCACTCAGATCACCTGAGTGGCTCGCTCATTAAGACACTTGGGACATTCATGGGATTACAACTGATACAGCACAGAGGAGGCAAACAGCTGCCCTCGTGAGCATTTCTGCCAAGAGTAACATGTTTGGCCATGTTTTGACAGGATACGTGTTTTATTATGATGTTGACACTAGCAGGAACCCGTCTGGTTTGGAATGTATGGTTGGATCATGACGACTTCATAGCCTGCTTTAATCTTTGAAGTAAACACTACCTGGGCAAACGGTAGAAAAAGAGTGCATGTGGGCATGAAGTTTGCATCCATCTTTTTCATTACTCAATGGGCCATAGTGATGCCATGATTAGAGGGAAGTGTGGATTTCTCCCTCGGTGAGGCCATCTAGCATCAGAATGTAAAGAACACCATGTGAAGAGTTCAGTGAATGATGGCCCTTAACACAAACAGGATAGCTCTGGAGAAGTGCTGCTGTATGCAGTTGTTGGGCTTGAAAATCACAATACGTCTTCAAAAGCAAAGTTGTATTACGTAAACAACAAAAGAATTTCACAGAGCCTGCAACTGCAACAACACCTTTCAGAATAATGCATGCATTAACCATAGCAAAGGACTGACCACCTTCAGTACGTGATACCATGAGGAACTGATGTGCAGCTGGGACGGCCTTGAAATCTTTAGCCTCATTCTGTTTATGTTTAGTAGACACACCCTAAGACGTTGATTGAGCCACAACAAAAAATCCCCATGATTGCCAACATCTCCAATGGCATGCTCCTTCCAATTGGGTGCCCCCTCAGAGGGAGATTCACCCACCATAAATGACTGTTCACACCTCCCAAACTCCTGACAGGGACCAACTTGCATTTGGGAAAGCAACAGTCACCCCTCTCTGGGCCTGGCTGGTATCAGAGGGTACGTGTGAACCCTACCGTTGACCTGGAGCTAGGAATTATGGATTACCTTGTCACCTGTAATGTGTGTAATGAATGGGCCAGCCTTCAGGAACACACCGGGACAGAGGAGAAGCAAAGAGAATGAGGATTCACCAGTTAAGTCTTCACAACCTCATTGAAACTGGCACCAGCTACTTATGATTCTTACTGATGGTGGCCCATAAACTATCACCACTACAAGCTTGTGTGTTTCCTGAGCACCACTGTGGCACTGCACTGAAACACCTGTTCAACACTATATTCATTAACCTGAAAGGCAGGAAAACAGCTCCAATTTTTGGATATATAGCCACTCACTTCGTCTTTTTGTTCTTCTGCAATATGACATTAGCTTGTGCCCATCAAGATGAATATGTTGAATTTCAGTTATATTCATGTGATGTTCTGCACTAAGCACAATACAGCTGCTGACATTCGACCTGAATTTTTATTTTCCTGTATGGATATTAGATGTTTGCTCTATCTAGGAACAGTCACATAATTGTTGTTTCAGAGAATAGCATTATTGCCCATGCTGCCTTGTAATGTTGTTGCTTATTGGTAATACTGAATAATTACAGTAGTGCATTTCATATCTGAAGAACACTCACAATTAATAAATTTGTATTTCTCTAAAAGTTCTTACCTTGCACTATCATGTGTGTATCTTGTTGAGGTTTCCACCTGAAATATTTGAAAAATGGCCTGTGATTTATAACTGATGAGACAGTAAATAAATAGAATTCTATTAACACCCATCAACATGTGATTGGCCCACAAAATGCTCTAAGTGAGGCTTGAAAATATCATTGAAGAGAACATGATAAACTTTTGCAGTTAATGAAAAACAATGTTAGTAAGAATTCACTCTCAATTTCCTCACTTCGTTTTCAGTACTGTAAATAACTACACAAACCCATAATTTGGTTGCAGCCATAGTTCCTAATAGACACTTCACAAAGAAAAGTGACCAAAAACATCTTTCATCTGTCATGCACCTACACCGCATTTAAAATTTTCTTTCACTTGTTTCCATTATGAAAACTGCCATTCACTGACGAATTGATCATCATAAGTGACATTTGGGCCTTTGTGTTCTGAGCAGCCCAGACCAACTTACTGATGTGAGGAGTGACTTCTGAACCCAACTGTAAGTTCACACCCAGAACTAATACAGGCTTGGACCATTGAATATACAAACATTAATAAATATTGGCAAACTCAAAATACTGTCAGACATTGTAAATGGACTAGTTATAATTGGCATTACAAAATAGTACATTCACAGAAAGAATACCACATTCAGAGAATTGTAGATTTTTCAGAGAACACAGGGAAGAAATTCACAGAACTCCAGAACTAGGCTCTGCATTCATTCATAAATGGCAAATCAATGTTGCAATCAGTACTAAATTTTTTATTACCTCTAGTAAGACTCTCTCCCTGCAATAATTCAATATTGATGCACCAATAGATCAGGATAACAAGAACATTGCAGAAAGGAAAACAGTCCTGAGAACAATGTTGAGAAGCATCTGATGAAGTGCCAGAGGAAAATGTAAGAATTTTATTAAATTTTTATCCTCAGACTGGTGCACAATGGAGATAACATTTTCTGCCCAAACTGCTATTAAATGTATTTATTCACAACTGGAATTTTGACTGATATGCCATTCTCAAGTGACAGCTTACTATGAACTAAGTCAAAGTCATTAAATGCCATGCCTAGTGCTTGGGGAGTGGATATTAAGATGTGCAGTATGACATGACTGACAGAAATTAGTACATAAGGTACTACCATTGTCTAGGCATACAGATTACGAAGACTCCTGTCTTGTGATAAATATGGAATTTGTAAACATTGTTAACACAAGGGAAGTATTACCTCAAAAGGAATTATAAAGCGTTCAGGTGTCACACTGAGCTACCACTTGAGAATTGTGCAACTGCCAAATTAACAATTTTGAATAAATACATTCTCTAACACTCCAGTGAGAAAATGTTTCTATTTATAAATGTCTGCCTGACTGTGGATGTAAGAAAAAAGGAAAATGTTAAGAAACAGACATGTAGCTAAATTGTTGGCAGATAACTACCCCCAATCCATACACGACTAAAAAAAAATGAGGTCAACAATATGATTTGAGAATATCAAATAGTGTATGTGCCAATAACAAAGCACAATTCCAAAAAGATGATGAATTTCAGAGTCAGACATACATACCTGTTGAAACTGACCATTGCCACTGAATAATAAAAGTAAAATTGCTGGCCTAGAATAACTGGTGACCAAGTTCACAGAAGATTCAAAGAAATTCCATGAAAAGCTCACGAAGAAAACAGAAGAAGAAATTCTAAAATACAAGATATATCAGAGATGGCTTAGGACAGAATGGTACTGTGAAAGACAAATTGATGAAGGACTAAAGGGGCAAAATACTATTGGAATACATCTGTAAAATTTTAAAAGGCTTACGACTATAAAGCAAGACTGCTTTTAGTCAGAATTCCTAAAGAATCTGAAATACAGGAGACAACACAAGTCTGCTTAAAAGAACTTCAGGCACATTTGAGATAAGAACAGACTTTAGCCAAGGCAATGTACTAACTCCATTCTTCTTTCAGACCATACTAGGAAAGTGGACATTGAACAGATGGAGCAGTTGTCAGAATCTAATACCAGAAGTTTAATACCACTTGGTTATAAAATGGATGTCAAAATTGTCTTCTCTAGATAATTTAGCCATACTGACTGTAGAGAAAGCACAAAACAAAGAAAAACAGTAGGAAAAGCATGACTCCTCATCTCCTCTGATAAGAAACATTAGTGGGTAACAGTAGTATGGGAGTATCAGGAAATTTAAGGATCTGTGAGAAGTCATGAAGCCAAATGGTGGGGAAAATGGAGCCACAAGAGGAAGACTATGGAAGATGGACTTCGCATTTCAATTGACAGAAGATGTTTATAGTAAAAATTCGTTCTCCAAAATTGCAGAACCTCTGACTTGCAAGGCAGTCATTTGGCCAGAATACACATCTGCATCACCAACACTAATTTTAGAATCAACAAAGATAGTGAAAATTACGAAGAAAGAAAAAAATTAGGAAACAGAAAACCAGTACAAAGATTTAAATTCAGTAACAATACATAAGTATAGATAAATATGTATGAAAGTAACTGGAGACAAAATTGACAAAGCATACTGAAAAGAAGAACTGTGCAGCAGTACTAAAAACGTGTTTTTTTCCACATTTGTAGTACCTTCCCAGTAAAGCATAGCTATTTTATATGTACTGCAAACAAATTACAGCAAGGAGGTCGGAGCGTCTCTGCAAATATGCAGATAACAGTACTTTGATTGTTTTGTTAGGCTACAGCAGTGCTCAAAAATATTTTGGAGTTGTGATGTTACGCTGTCAGTACTGCTTGCATGCAGTCACAAAAGAGCAACACTCAGAGTGCTTCATGCTGCTGTGGTTACATATCTTGTGAACGAGCAAGACCATACAACAACAATATAAGTATATATGCCTTTAGCTCAAAAGTATGTAACTTGCCTTGATGGAATGGTATTCATTAACTACTGTTACTCTCATATTCACTCAGTGATTGTTTACTTGTAGAGAACTAGAAGTATAGCAAAACAGAATACTTGCTTGATGTGAGACGAGCTGTTTTGCATGTCTTCAAGATTGGGAGGTAGCAGTTTAGCACTGCTAGGGACTAGGGCATATCACAACCACTAACAAGTGTGCACAGTCAACAGCAAGAACACGAAATAACAGTAACCAGTAAGCCAAGGTCTAGTCATCCTTGAAGAGCGAGGATGAAGGGCAAAAGATCTGTAAGCAATCAGCTGCTGCTCCAAGAGAAACATCTGAACAAATCAGGGATGATCTGCAGCAACATAGTGGACTGAGCCAACGCAATTCTTCTGTAAAAAGTCACTTAATAACAGGTGATTTACATGATGAATGACAAACCCACTCAAATTACAAAAATAGTAACAGGATAGAGTTCGCAAGGAAACCCCAAACTTGGAAAGCCAAAGAGAAAGTCTAAGGTTTTATGGAGTGACAAAAATTAATTCAACATATTTATTTTCTGATGGTGTGCAGCATACAGGGTGAGTCACCAACTATTGCCACCAAGAATAATTCTGAAAGTATGATACGAGTTGAGAAGTTTGTGGGAGAAAAGTAGCATGATATAGGGGGGCCATAATATGACATTGGCTTTTTTTGTTGCTTCAGAGTTATTAAGGTCAACTGTTTTTTAAATGGGATGCTATAGTTTTTTACATATTTTCTGATAGCAGATACAGAGATGAATCCAATGATGTGTAACAGTAAGGTCTTTGAAGGTCAACTAAAGTCTTAGAGGGGGCATGAATGTCCATTTACAGAACGTGTTCGAAGTCCCAACAAGGACTCACACCAGAGAGCACTGAAAGGACTTACAATCAAACAGGTGTGTCAGTGGAAAAGACAGTCATTGACTAGAGTAAGAAAAGTTGTTTTGTGGTTTTAGGGCACACAACTACAGTGGTCATTAGTGCCCAGACCAAGTTATGAATGCACTGCGAGGCACAAGGTTAAAACAGAAACTAAAAAGGACAACACTAAAAAGGCACATTAACAGGCAAGGGATTAAAAGAAAACAGCATAAACAAATGTCCTTAGACAGGTTTGTCAAGTGGATAAAATGAAGAATGCGAGCAGCTGCTCCCGGGTCATCTGCTAAAATGGCATCAAGAGTACATGGCAGGCCAAGATCAATGCGCAGTGTATTAAAATTCGGACAGGACGTTAAAATGTGGCATACCGTCAGCAATTGCCCACATGCGTAGAATGGCGCCGGCGCAGCAGTCAGCAGATGGTAATAGCTGAACCGGCAGTGTCCAATTCGTAACCAGGCCAAAACGACCTCCTCCCACCGAGAAGGGCGTGAAGAGGTCGCCCAAGGCGTGGGGAGAGGTTTCAAGGCCCTAAGCTTGTTTTCAGTAAGTGTAGCCCAATTGGCATGCCACAGCGATAAAATGCGCTGACAAATGACCCTGCTAAAATCAGATGAGGCACACAACAAGAAGCTGTCCGAGGCTGGAGGACCGCAGCCTTGGCTGTGGCATCTGCAGTTTTGTACCCAGGGATACCGACATGGCCAGGAACCCACATGAAGGTAACTGGAGAACCGTCGTCCGCCAGCTGCTGAAGAGAGTGTTTGATCTGGTGCACGAAAGGGTGAAATGGATATGGATAACTGAGGCTCTGGATGGCACTCAGGGAATCAGAGCAGATGACATGAGCAGAATGTCAGTGGCTGGGATGTAAAGAACAGCCTGATAGAGGGCAAATAGCTCAGCTGTGAAGACCGAACAATGGCCACAGAGCCAGTATCTGAAACACTGTGCCCAACAATAAAAGAACACCCAACACCGTCATTGGTCTTAGAGCCATCTGTATAAATGAAGACCGTATTAATGAACTTCAAACGAAGTTCAACAAACCGGAAGTGGTATACCGAAGCTGGGGTAACCTCCTTTGGGAGTGAGCTGAGGTCAAGGTGAACGAGAACTTGGGCCTGGAGCCAAGGTGGCGTTTGGCTCTCACCCACTCTAAAGGTTGCAGGGAGTGAAAAATCAAGGTGCTGAAGGAGGCGACAAAAGGGAACTCCAGGGGGTAGCAGGGCAGATACATACAACCTGTATTGACAGTCAAGACAGTCATCAAAAAAGAAGGCTAAGACAGGTGGTCAGGCATTGACAATAGCCGACACGCATACCGACAAAGCAGTATATCACGCTGGTAGGTTCATGGCAATTCACTGGCTTCAGCATGTAGACTCTTGATGGGATTAGTATAGAACACTCCAATCGCAAGTGTAGCCCCCGATGTTGTATAGAATTGAGGTGGCGTAAGATGGACGGCCGTGCAGAGGAGTATACGAAGCTCCCATAACCCAGCTTTGAGCTGACGATCGACCCAGGCTAAGTAGGACGGTTCGATCCACTCCCCACGCTGAGAACACAGAGGACATTTAGAGAACAGGTACAACGAGCAGCCAAATATGACATGTGGACACCAGCTAAGTTCCCTGTCAAATGTAAGACCTAAAAATTTTGTTGTCTCCATGAATGGGAGAGCAACGGGACCGAGATGTTAGGACAGTGGGAGAAACTCTTTGTAGTGCCAGAAGTTAATACATACCGTCTTCTCGGCAGAAAAACGGAAGCCATTGGCGACACTCCAGCAGTAAAGACAGTCAAGATAACACTGAAGACAGCACTCCAGGAAACATGTACCCTGCGTGCTGCAATTGATGGTAAAATCGTCCACGAAAAGGGAGCCTGATACATCAGCTGGGAGGCAATCCATTATTGGATTGATCGCTATGGCGAAGAGAGCGACACTCAAAACTGAGCCCTGTGGCACCCCATTCTCCTGGCGAAAGGCGTCAGACAGGACAGAACCCACACGTACCCTGCCCTGTCGATCCATTAAAAGGGCACGAATAAAAAGAACGAGGCGACCCGAAGCCCAATGTATGCATGGTGCAGAGAATGCCCGTTCTCCAGCAGGTGTCTTAAGCCTTCTCCAAATCAAAGAACACAGCCACGGTCTGGCGCTTCCACAAGAATTTATTTATAATGAAGGTTGACAAGGTAACCAGATGGTCAACAGCAGAGCGGCGCCCACGAAATCCACATTGTACATTGGTAAGTAGGTGTTGAGATTCGAGCAGCCAAACCAAACGAGAGTTAACCATCCATTCCATGACCTTACATACACAGCTGGTAAGGGAAATGGGTCAATAACACAATAGAATCGCGCCAGCATGTGGGAACGTGACCCTCAATCCAGATGCGATTATAAGTACGAAGAAGAAAACCTTTACCCGCAGGAGAAAGGTTCTTCAGCATCTGAATATGAATATAAATAGAATCAGGCCCCATAGCGGACAGTGACCGGGCAAGTGCATTTTCGAATTCCCACAGGGTGAATGGGGCATTATACCCTTTCATGATTTGAGAAGCGGAAGTTAGGTGGCCTTGCCTCCCCTCCCTGTTTTCATGGGAGGAAGGCAGGGTCGTAATGAGTGGAGCTCGAAACCTCTGCGAAAAATCGGCCGAAGGCATTGGAGACATCCTCAGGGGCCACAAGGACGTCATTCGCAACTATCAAGCCAGAAACTGGTGAGTGGACCTTAGTGCCACATAGTCAGCGCAGGCTACCCCAGACAACCAGAGAAGTAAAACTGTTGAAGGTGGTTGTGAAAGCAGCCCAGCTGGCTTTCTTGTTTTTTTTTAATAACAAGACGACACTGGGTATGTAATCGTTTATAATTAATACAATTCGCCATAGTAGGCTGGCGTTTAAAGGTGCGTAAAGCACGTCGACGAGCATGTAAAGCATCTCTACATGCTGCGGTCCACCAGGGGACTGGTAAGCGACGTGCAGAAGTAGTATGAGGGATGGAATATTCAGCAGCAGTAAGAATGACTTTCTTGAGGCGTGCAACCTGACTATTGCAGCTTGCGAAGATTTGATCCTGAAAAGTCGCCCTGGAAGAGAAGAGCCCCCAGGCTGCTTTGGAGACGTTCCAACTAGTTGAGCATGGAGATGGGGTATGATGCAGGAGATGGATAACACAAGGGAAGTGGTCGCTCGAATACGTATCAGAAAGTGCGTACCACTCAAACTGGCATGCAAGTTGGGTAGTACATATAGAAAGATCTAAATGGGAATAGGTGAGAGTTGTATCCTAAAGAAAAGTAGGGGCGCCAGTATTGAGGCAGACAAGATTAAGGTGGTTGAAAAGGTCTGCTCACAGGGAGCCTCTCAGGCAGGATGCTGGAGAGCCCCAAAGGGGATGGTGGGCATTGAAGTCTGAAGTCAACAAAAATGGTGCAGGTAGCTGAGCAATAATTTGCATCATGTCTGCTCTAGTAACATCAGACGATGATGGAGTGTAAACGGTACAAACGGAAAAAGTAAAAGTGGGGAGAGTAATTCAGACAGCAACTGCCTGCAGGTCGGCGTGCAATGTGATGGGATCGTAGTAATATCACCCACGACTTGCAATATAACCCCTCCATGAGCCAGAATACCTGTCACAGGTGGCAGGTCAAAATGCACAGAGGCATAGTGTGCCAAGTCAATTTGATCGCATGGGCGTAGCTTCATTTCCTGGAGGGCGGCGAGGGAGACGGCGGCGAGGGAGACGGCGGCGAGGGAGACGGCGGCGAGGGAGACGGCGGCGAGGGAGACGGCGGCGAGGGAGACGGCGGCGAGGGAGACGGCGGCGAGGGAGACGGCGGCGAGGGAGACGGCGGCGAGGGAGACGGCGGCGAGGGAGACGGCGGCGAGGGAGACGGCGGCGAGGGAGACGGCGGCGAGGGAGACGGCGGCGAGGGAGACGGCGGCGAGGGAGACGGCGGCGAGGGAGACGGCGGCGAGGGAGACGGCGGCGAGGGAGACGGCGGCGAGGGAGACGGCGGCGAGGGAGACGGCGGCGAGGGAGACGGCGGCGAGGGAGACGGCGGCGAGGGAGACGGCGGCGAGGGAGACGGCGGCGAGGGAGACGGCGGCGAGGGAGACGGCGGCGAGGGAGACGGCGGCGAGGGAGACGGCGGCGAGGGAGACGGCGGCGAGGGAGACGGCGGCGAGGGAGACGGCGGCGAGGGAGACGGCGGCGAGGGAGACGGCGGCGAGGGAGACGGCGGCGAGGGAGACGGCGGCGAGGGAGACGGCGGCGAGGGAGACGGCGGCGAGGGAGACGGCGGCGAGGGAGACGGCGGCGAGGGAGAAGGCGGCGAGGGAGACGGCGGCGAGGGAGAAGGCGGCGAGGGAGAAGGCGGCGAGGGAGAAGGCGGCGAGGGAGAAGGCGGCGAGGTAAAAAGTAAGGAAGTCAGTAAGAGAGGGAGAAGTACAAAGAAAGGAAATAAAGGAAGGAAGAAACCAGAAGGAGCGAAAAACCAAAATGACCACAAATGTAAGTCATTAAAGCGTCCGTCTCCGGGCGCAGGCGCAAAATACCCCCTTGAGGGGGAGGGACTCCTTTTAGTCGCCTCTTACGACAGGCAGGAATACCTCTGCCCTATTCTTACCCCTGACCCGCAGGAGGAAAAAAAAGGTATTATGGTCAATCATTCAAGAATTGCAGCAGAACTAATGATCTGGCGGGCAGTGAAGACCAGCTCTTTCATGAAGAGGACAGTGGACATGAAGGAAAAGGAAAAGTTTAGTTTCGATATTCAGGGGTCTTTAGTGAGTTCACTTTTATACACAAAGATTTTTTTAGCCTGGCATTGCAATCTAACATTAAAAATTGTAAAAATGTTATTTTTTTAAAAAGTGATTAAAAATGAAAGTGTGCCTTATAGCCCGTAGCACCTTATAGTCTGTTTTCAGTACCTCTCATGGTGCCCTGATGTGAGAAATGTTCTGCCCACTATCCTTCCCACATCTCCTACGGCGGTATTCCACCCTTCACAAAACCTACATAATCTACTTGTCCATCCCTACACAACCCCTGCTCCCAACCCGTTACCTCCCCTCTAATAGACCTTGATGCAAGACCTGTCCCATACATCCTCCCACCACCACCACCACCACCACCACCACCACCACCACCACCACCACCACCCCACCACCACCACCACCTACCCTTGCTGCCTTGTTACCCCTGCCCAGCCCTGTCATCACTCCCATCATTCAGTTGTGCTGCTGCTCACAGTGCAGCTACAGTTGCCTGAGATTTATGGGCTAAAAGAGTTATGGACCAAAAGTTTTATTTGTGACACTTTTATTGTGCCTATCTTCGACTTAGCATCTCCGCAATATGGCGAGTGTCAACTTTGCTAACCCCTGCTGGTCTGGGTGTTAGCATACGCTTGAGGTATTCCTGCCTGTTTTAAGAGGTGACTAAAAGGAGTCTCACTTTTGAGCCCTACAAGTTCAGGTCTCATTTTATGGTTTGACCTGCCACTTTCCAAATTCTACAGAAGTGTGGGCCATATGGGGAAGGACGCCTTACGTCATCTTCGTCTGTGGTCTTCTGTGCTCTTTCACCCTCACGGCAGTATTGGATTTCTCTGCACCCAATATCCAGCATGGTAGCCAGTCCGTTGTGGTGGGGCTGCCATGTACCCATTTGGTGGTAGTTCCCTGACAACACAGGGATCACACTGCTAATGCCTCAGCTGTAAACTCCCCACATATGCCAAGGAGTAGATGCCTGTCTTCCTGGGGCATCAGGGCTCCCAGCAACGGCCATCATGCCAGGTGGTCTTTGCTGTGGCTGGGTGGTGCCTGTGGGTAGAGCCCTTATCGGAGTGAGTGGCATCACGGCAGATGACCTGCAATGAAGCAGACTAAGTCATCTCTTGCTGGTGACTGTATGGCACCAGCAGTCTCTAAGTAGGGCAAGATCAAGTACAATGCTGACATATGTTCATAAATCATTTCCCTCCCTTGCCACAACATGGGAGGATGACAGGGCTACAGAAAGAAGAGTGCCATATTCCCCTACGTATTTAGTCTGTGCAGAAAGGACAGTGACTCCTTTCTACCTATGAAGCATCAATTTTTGTTGTACACCTTGAAGATCAGTTTGGGGATGTGACAGCCCTGTCCAAGATGAGAAGTGGTGCACCCTCAAGTCAGACAGCATCTACAGCCCAATCCCAGGCGTTACTCACTTGTGACCAGCTGTTTGATATTCCTGTTTCCATCACTCCCCATAAAAGCCTCAACATGGTCCAGGGGATTATTTTCCATTGTGACCTCCTCCTGCAGTCTCAGAACAAGCTCCGCACCAATCCAGAATGGCGGGGTGTTCATTTCATCTCGCGCATTTACAGAGGAACCAAAGAAAACGGGGTCGCTACTGGTGCCTTCATCTTGGCCTCTGAGGGTGATTCACTGCCTGAGAAGGTCAAGGTGATTTACCGCTGTGATGTTAAAACATACATCCCTCCCGCTACGTGGTGCTCTAAGTGCTGGAAATTTGGGCACATATCTTCCTGCTGCACTTCCAACACTACATGTCGAGACAGCAGATGTCCACAGCATCAATATACTCCCTGTGTGCCTCATCCCACTTTCATTAACTGCAAAAAGCAGCAGTCCCCCAACTTGCCAGACTGCAAAGTACTCCAAAAGGAGCGGAAAATCAAGGAGTAAAAGACCCTGGGCCAGTTGACTTACCAAGAGGCTAAACATAAATTTGAACGATTACACCCCATTTTGTTGACATTCACATATGCTACGGCTACATTACCTTTGCCATCACAGGTACCTACTTTGGGAGCAAAGACCTCCCCAAACACAGGGAACATCGGTCCCCTCCCCCCCCCCCCCCCCAGTTGGAGAAGCAACAGCCTCCTCCAGCTCCTCTTGTGTGGAAGAGGTCCCTTGGGACCCTCTCTCCTAAGGTCTCCACTAATGCCACAGTCGACACTCTCCAGTGGCTAAAAGAGTTAAAGCTACTGGACGAAGAGCTTCACAGTTTTCCTCCATTCCTGAAGCTACTTCAGAGAAGTCCTCCCAGCAAGCCCCTAAGAGAAGTGAGAGGGCAAACGAAGTCTAAGAAAAAG